>NC_142700.1:13638693-13945304 GCF_029339155.1 Prunus mume | reverse complement strand
ATTCAAATTTAGGTAATCGGTTTGTTTAATAAAATGTTTATGTTATTTTCTTTTTATGAATTATACATGACTAATAATCCACTTTATAATTGTTTATGAATAAAACTGTACATACTAATTATGTTGAAAAAATAATGTAACTATTACTTGTTTGTTTTATGAAAAACATAATTTACCTAGTATGAAAAGTGTACATAATTATCTATTCCAAATAATGTACCTATACACATTTACAGGTATATTGTAAAATAATTTACTTGTGGGTAAATAATGTACCTATATTTTATATAAATTATTGTGTACCTATTTTTAATTATGAAAAATATACGCAATTACAAAGTAACTGACTTTGTTTTTTTTTTTTTTTGGTAAATAATATACCTATATTTTATATGTATATATTTATATTATATTTTTCATAGGTACATTATTGGATATGTAATTTACAGATTTTTTGTTTTGTTTGTAATTTTAGGGGGCAAGATGTGAGAGGGAATGACAACTAAAAGAAATGGGGTGATTGATATGCTATTAATAGGGAGTATATTAATTACAATTATGGCAGTTAATGAAATGCTTGAAATAAATTATAAATAAAATATGAAGTTTAGTGGCAATGATGTAAAAACATAGAAATACTACGACCTCTTATATCCTACTAGTCATTTAAATTTGAAATTGGGTTTTACACATAGATTTATAGAGTGATGGGTATATGTTTAGGAAATAGAAAATGTAGGGATCTATATTGGACAAGCCATTTGAAAGCAAACAAAATTAGGCTTTCCGACTAAAAAAACAAAATTAGGGTTTGTGGCAGAACTTTGGTCTGCATAAACCCAAGTTAGGGACAAATTGCCGACTTGGTTTTGTTTCTTCCAAGTTAGTTTGAAGCAAATATGTTCAAGTCTCCATTGTATGATGCCAAGTTTGGCAACTACGTACTCTAACCCTTGGATGGTCAAAACTCGTAGGGAATTTGTGCTTTCTAGTAACCTTTTAAAATGCCTTTCGTTTTGTGAACTAATTCTAATCACGATTTTTTTTTTTAATGGCTGAAAAAAGTGCGATATTATTCTGCTACAAATTAGGTTGATGCCATTCATTTTCTGCTGCAAACGTACTTACAGTTTGTAGCTAAAGGAGAATAACTAGGACGGAGAGTGCCATGCCACATGAAAAGTTAGGTGACATGTACTACTTGTTAAAACATATGACCCATTTTAACACATGAAAGATGTTACGCGGGCATGTTGAGTGACAATGCACCGTGTTCAATTAAAACACATCATGTGTTATAAATTTTAACACACGGCAAGACATGAATCATAAATATGAAATCTGAAAATCCAATCTAATAAGAAAGATGAAGGATAGTATAATTCGTGTTTTTTTTTTCAGTCTTTTCAAGGTGCTAATATCCATTAGTTATATGCTACAAATTAAAGAGCTTTTGGTGGACAATATAATTAATAATCTTGCCAATTCATGAGTTGAGAAGTTGACAGTGAGAGGGGATGGCATATCTTCATATCTCAATATGCGTGTGTATGCAGTGATTTGGGTCGTCTTGTACAAAAGAGAAATGAAGTAGACATGAGAGGAGGATAAGAGGCCAAGCCCTCCATTATTAAGATTCCTTCGGACGTTTCTTGGGAGACGTGTGCTTCTCTCATGTCCTTGAGGTCCCCACCATCAGTAACTAGCACACCCCACACACCACCTCACCCATCCCCCTCTTTCCTCTCTCTCTCTCTCTCTCTCTCTCTCTCTCTCTCCATGCATCTCTATAAATTCAGACCAAGTTGCAGAGCTTGGAGATATAGCAAAGCAAAGCAATTACATTCAAGCCTCTTAAACAAAAAACCATCTTGTCTTAGTTCATTTTTTTACCTCAAGAAGCAATATGTCGAGCAAGTGTGCCGACTGTGACTGCTCTGACAGCAGCAAGTGCACGTAAGTGCTTCTTTATAATTGTCATTTTATATAAGTTGATGCGTAATTCTTGCATTGAAATTAATATACAGTTGAGTTTTACGAATGATTATGGAGCTTATATGCTCAAGTTTGTGTATGGTTAAGTAGTTCATGTAGCTTTAAACAAACACACACCCACCTAGCAAGAAATGATTCAGAGATACGGACCAACCCCCTACTACTTGATATTATCTCCAACTTATAACCACCTACATAGCCTAATAAGTGTAGAGTTTTATCACAAAAGGTCTCGGTGCTAATAATTATAGAACCACTCATTACATATTGTATTTAGTTGTGGACTTTACATTCTTCAACATGCTTTACACTTCTTTGAATTGGTTTAGCTTTTCCAATCAACTTGGTGCATATATACATGCCATCTGAGCATTAACATACCAATTCTCTGAAATTGCAGGAAGAAGGGAAACAGCTACGACTTGGTCATAGTTGAGACTGAGAACCGGTACGTACCTCAATACCCTTTTATAGTAAATTGGGCTTAGACCCATAAAATTCATTTTAAATCACCTACAACCCTTTCTTTTATTTTTCTATTTAAAATACCTAATTTTTTCAAATAATGCATGATGACTAGGATCCAACTAAGTAAGTTACCTAATATAACCTAAAATCTGATTTATTGTATTTTTCGGATTCCAAAACTACCCTTATTTATAAGTTAATGTGTTATAAAGGGATGTAAGTGTAACTAATGACACACGTTGAATTTGGAAAGATCTCCAAATGGTTATAATGGATGCAGGAATTAATTTAGAAACTTATTTAAAATTAAATATTAAATTCAACATTAACGTATTAGTAATCTATAGGTGATTAACGTTTTGGTTTATTTAATAATAAAAATTATGTTGTTTTCCTTTTATGAATTATACGACCAGTAATCTATTTTATTATAGTTTTATGAATAATATTGTACATTCTAATTTTGCTGAAAAATAATTTGATAATCTATTTATTGTTTAGTTTTTGAAAAACATTTTTGTTAAATGAACCTATTTTTTCTCTAAATAAAGCACCTATTACTTGTTTTATGAAAAATAAAGATCATCTTTTTATTGTTTGTTTTATGAAAACAATTTTTTTTAAATGAACCTATTTTTTAAGACTAAATTATTTTTCTTCTCTTTGCTTCCTTTGACAACTTTAAGGCTAACATGGAGAATTTGATTTGATTTGCAGCTCCATGGACACTGTGATCATGGATTCCCCAGCAGCTGAGAACGATGGAAAGTGCAACTGCAGCCCAAGCTGCTCCTGTGTGGACTGCAAATGTGGTCATTAAGCCCACACTTAATACGTGATTAATAAAAGTGTCGTTTTAATTATGGGATTGTGAAGTCCTTAATAAAGTAATTATGGGAAATAACATTGTGGCTTTGTGTTTGTTATTGTATTTTGAGTCTGTTGAGTGACATGTAGTCTCTGTCTCTGCTGTCGCTCATCATGTCTGTGTTCTGTATCTTTCATTGTGTCTTGTAATGTAATTGTAATGGCCATCGTTCGTGGCCTTTGTGATGGTCAATGAAATATTATTAATATACTCTTGTCATCTTTTTTTTTTCTTTTTTTTTTTTAACAAATTGATTTATTAAACTACTTTAATGTACTGGGAGATGACCAATTACTCGAGTGCAAGAAGAGAGATGCATTGTTTTGATCAATTGACTTAACCCACATATCTGCAACCGTAATTTATAAAATAAATGTAGGGAAACAAAAGAACACGATCTTTTTACATAAAATATAATGGATTATGTTCAATATATTCTGGATTTGAAACCCTTTTGTATCTTGGGAGTAGCATCAAAAGAAAGATGATGTCTTGGAATGCTTGAGATTATCTTGTTTGGAAATAAAATTGTACAACAAAACGCAGAACGGGAAATCCCACTTCATTATAAAATATTTCAAGCACGCTGGTCATTCCACTTCAATCCGTACTGGTAATAAATTATCAAGGCATTAGCTTGTCAAGGACTTTATGGATATTTTAATGGAAAATACTTCTATTCTTAGTTCCAACTCACCATATTTTAACAATATTTTAACAAAATGCAATTCGAGCATAAATTAAAATTTATATTTATTGTCACTTGAGTTTGTCATAATTCAACATGGTTAAATTAAAATTAATTTTGTCGAGAGTGAGCAGGTACCACAGTGGTGGCCTCCCCCTTCCTCCTTGCTTGACACCCAAGTTCGAAACCCAAAGGGATTTCTTTTCTCCCAATATAACAAAAAACCTAAAATTAAATTAACTTAAAATATAGAACTCCAATAGAATTTAACATACACCAATTTTAGCTCTTGTAATAGTGGATTGAGATATATTTAAAACTGAAAATTTTAAAACAACTGGTTACATCACCAGCAGGCTACAGACTCTGAACATTTTCATCTCCTTTAATCAGCTTTGTTCAACTCTGAACCAACAGTAATCAACATAATGACAATTCTAAGTAACCAACATAAGGCAGGTAACAAAAAGGAAAAAAACATATGGAAGAAAACAACCATTAACAAAAAAATATTACACTTAGACAAGACAAAAGCAGATACTGAGATCAATCCTGTAACTTATCAACCAATGTGTACTGCACTTTATAAATTTAAGACTGCAATCTCAAAGAAAAGAAAATACAAGTAAAATTTGATTGCATCTAATGGTAAACAGAAGCTCTCCATGCATTATTTTCGAACTTTCAGATATTATCTTCTCGTATGTTGTAAACATAAAATAAATGTATTCTTTCAAAACTGGTTAATGTTCAATTTATTATCTTAACCATCTCTGGCAATCTCAAACATTGAAGCCCTCTGCACGAAGGCACCTGAGATGAGCATCGATCCATTTTGTGCAAGCCTCTTGACCATGCTCCACAATGCATTCATCGCGCAGCTTCTTAGTATCCGGGCAAGCACAGCAGATCTTCTTCTTCGGCTTTGTATCCAGGCTAGGTGCAGTAGTGACCGCTGATCCTTGATTTGGCTGCGACCCTGGGAAAGCCAAGGCAGACGAAGTATTTTCTGTTGGCATTCCACCCATTTCTCAAAGTCTTTGAAGAATAAATACAGTACCTAATGGAAAGATGATGAAGAACATCAAATTCAACGCAGAGCATAGTCTTCGTGATAACCATGTATTCATTAAGGATGTTGCATGATATGAATATATTGTAACCAAACAGAGAGAATGAAAGAGAGAGATACGGTGTCTTAATATATACACAAAAGAAGCATTAAACTTGTTCATCTAATGATTTGCCTAATCAGTCACTAGCTCAAGTAAAAGAGAGGCAACCACCATAAGGACAAAACCATTTATTTAAGCAAGCAATCAATTTCAGATCTACTAATCCACACCTCTAATAAATACATGAAATCAATTACCATTAAAACTGAGACATTAGGAAACCAAATAAGCAGAAACGACTAGCCCTGCATATCATAAAAACGTTTAACCAATTTCAATTGTAAAGCTATTCAACCAATTTCTAAAGTAATAGCCAGGGGAATATTTACTAGAGCATTTCAGCTTCAAAAAGAAATCTTGTTCTCTCCTTATTTTTTGAAGTCGATACTTTTCCAAACAGGCTCTAATCCACAGAAGGAACACAAAAACAGAGAACCCCAGATGAGGAATTGAAACTAGTTATCGATTTCAATCAAGACATATCCTTTGGCCAACATCCGTTTGGGCTTTTCTTCGAACATATGGTGGGCGTTTGCTTACAAGCCACTCCCACATTTCACATATTTATTAAAAGCAGAAGAAACTAACAGCACAAAGGCAAAACAGAAAACCCAAAAGAAAAGTAAAGCAACCCCATTTAATCAACCAAGAAAACAGCCATACCCACAAGATTATGGAAGTAAATCTATAATCTGTTGTATTTTTTTGAACAAAAAAAGAATAATAAAACCGTGTTGATAAAGAGGATGATGATAGGAATATGCTCAGAAGGCTAAACGAAAGTAGTCGTAGAAATGTAAAAGAAAGGAAAAGAATAACATACCGCTGAAAATAACAAAGAGAAGCTCTCGAACTCAAACGCTCGTGTTTTCTGGAAGACAGAAAGTGCGAGCTCTCAAAAGCTGGAATTGTTAAACAGAGACGGTTATGTTCTCTGGAATACGAAACTGGCCGCTCAAATTTTCAAGGCTAAAACTGGGCCGCGTAGGAGTCAATGGGCCTAGAAAAGAATACGCTAACAATTTGAATTTTTTCTTTTAAAGAGAGAAGAATAATAAACATTTGGGTGATTTGGACGCTTAACCCCAACTTTTTGTCTAAAATTTTCTTGCAAACGTGAGTTAGGTCAGTTGGTCCGGACAGTGGGTGCTTATATCAACAAGAATATTTAATTTTTATAATTACAATGACAAAATGGATAGCACTTTTTACTATCCCTTTCAATAACGCAATGACACATGAGATAACTTTTTTATATGTCGTTTTGTTATTAGTTGGAGATAACATTATTTTGCTATTTCCGTTACAAGTAAGTTTTTCTGCCCATTAAGAGTTACTAATAAGTTCGACTGACTCGCTGCCTTGTAACTCTTAGGCCATGGGCTCTGTAGACTGTAATTTGGACAAACTTAACATCTTTAAGAAATTATAGGCTTAACTATTTATGTTTAAAACTACCAAGGTCAAACAATCTAAAGAATGAAAAGTCTAACCCTGCAAGTTCTTTGTTCTAGTAAATGGTAGTTTGGAAGAAAATCAAAATCCCTTGACAGACAGGGCCAGCAAGAAAGTTTTTTACCGTAAAAACGCATGTCAATATTGACAACAAACAGAACAAATTAGGGTAACTTTAACAAACTACAAAACAGCCAGCGGCAAAATGTGAAGATTATATTTGCCGTAAGATACAAATTCATGCTTCAAAACAATGAGTTTAATGTTCAGAATGTGAGCCATAAAAAATTAATCAAGTGGAAATTAGCTAAATACATTTGCCAAATTTTTATTCATCATATGATGGGAAAAAATTTACAAGCTCACCGGTAACATGGGGCCAACAGAATGTGCAAAATTGCAAATGGAAAACAGTTTGTAGAGAATGTTCAAGATTAACAAGGTTTAAGCACTAAACTAACCAGCAATGAAATCTTAAATCTGTTTTTTTTTTTTTAACTCTGCAATCTTATGGCACAAAGCAAGAGCCTCCACCTTGCAATTTCCACATAACATGACCAAGAAGCAGAGGAACCAAAGCACACAATTCCATCCAACAATGTGTTCCTCCATAAGCAGCAATCCACTGATTTTTGTAGCAAAGTAACATCAATTCTTTGCTAATCATACTTCTCCCTCCATGAGTACACAAGAAGAAAACACCACGAAAGCGCCAGTGTGATGTCTCCGGCGACCTGCTTTGGCCAATCCCGGGCAAGATCTTCAAGTTTCCTCTCAAAGTAAACTCTCCAAATAGCCATGGAAATGTGAAGCAACACACAACCTTTAGCAAAGAAGCTCTGGAACTTGTTGTCCTTGACAAAAGCCACCATGAACAAAAGGGATCCAATGGAAAATAGAAGCAAGCCGGATAAGGAATCGGCGGTTTGAATTAAAAGCTGATCATGGGGTGTTGACCCTTGGAGCTTACTTGCTGTCTCAAGGCCATGGCTGAACACATAAAATTCATAGGAGTAAAACATCATCAAGGCTCCAGAAATCAGAGCAATAACAGAGTGGAGCATACAAATTAGAAAAAACCCAG
This sequence comes from Prunus mume, assembly GCF_029339155.1. NCBI lineage: Eukaryota > Viridiplantae > Streptophyta > Magnoliopsida > Rosales > Rosaceae > Prunus > Prunus mume. Next base: position 13,937,571 of record NC_142700.1, on the reverse strand, counting down.
ACAACCCCATTACTTAAAACCCCAGGCAAAACCTTTATCTTTCTTCTCTATACAAATAAACTTGCATTCAATTCAATTCTATTCAACCAAAACTGCTCAACAGAAATCTCTTGAACCCTGATTTCCAATAATCTTATGACATAAAGCATACAAAACCAGTTTCCAATAACCTCTTAATGTATGTTACAACACAGAAAAGATGAAAATCACATATTCATCAAAAACCCTAAACCCTAAACTTTCATTTCAGAGATCCCAGAAACCAGAGCAAGTAAATTGACCAGAAGCTAACCTTAGCTTAGCTTCCACTCTAAAACTCAATAAACCCAGATGGCAACACTGATCAAGATTCAAGATTGTCTCCACAAGAAAACCCTTAAAACCAAGAATCAAACCTCAAACAAGGAAACCCAAATAAACCCTAACCTTAGTTTTCATTGTTTTCCACATCAAACAAAACCTTGGGGCTCTGAAAGGAAATGAAACTGATGGAGGGGTTTTTGGTAAAGGGAGAGGAAGAAAGAATGCATCTTTGGGAATTTGCTTTGATGAGAGAGTAATTCCAGCAACTACAACACGCTTATTGTCAGTGGAGGGACTTTTCTATTTGTGTGAATTTGATTTGATTAGCTGTAGTTTGTAGATATTTAAAGATTCTATAAATGGCAGAGACTAAAGAGATTGCTTCTGTCCCTCTACAAAAACTTACACCTCATGCAAAAAAAATGCCTTACTTTTCTGGTTACTTCCTTCTACAAGCAATTGAACATTTGTGGGGTCATGGAACCAATGGGTCGACATGATTTTTTTTTCAGTTTATTTTAAATAAAAAAATGTTGTTTTTGGAATTATGTTGGGCCACCATTTGTTTGCTATCTATCAACCAAGTTTGAAGTAATCAGACCCATAAAAAAAACAGTTTGAAGCAAAGTCATTACAATTAATCATTGGTGCTGAATTTGATCAACTTATCGACTTCTTTGGTAGCTAGAGAAAGTATTAAAATGAAAATCCCTGTATCTTTAACAATTTTCCTAAAGAAAAGTGCTTTCATGTCTTGAATTGATGTTGAGCGCCTGCCATGATTCATTCTTTCATGGTTCACTACTTTTTGGGTAGATGGGAGGGTTCTTAAAATCCCTAACATATTGCCGACGTGAATTAGACCAGAATAATGAGTCTGCCCCTTTGTACTAAAGTTCAAAACTCATTTTTCATATATTAGATTAATTTAGAGTAAATTATCGCTTGTATAACAAATCTCTATCATATTGAAAAAGTAGCTCAAGTGTACCAAAACTCTCCCCTTTTTTTTTCTTTTTTTTTTTCTTTTTTTTTTTGGAACCCTAAAGGGTTGAAATTTTCATACATTGAGAAAATGAACGTTGCATCCATGTTACTTTCTTCAAATTCAGTCAGAGCAGAATCTAGTAAAAGCCTAAAAGGGAAGGATTTCAACTCCAAGTTAGAACACTTTCAAGCCAACACCTTCTTTTCACTTAGAATTTAGAAAACCCACCTCAGACTGTTAGTTGGTACTGACAGAATCTTCTGCAGCTGCATATAAATACATAAATTTGATCAAGTAAGTTTATTGATTAAAAATGTCAAATGTTTTGAGATGGATGGCTGTAAAGCAATACAGCTATTACTTTGTTCTCGACACCAACCCAATGATCACAACTTTGCTATATCTTATACATTGAGATTTACATAGAAGAACAAGTCATTATGAGACCTCACTTGCAGGCTACAGCTGTGGAAATGGCTATTCTTTTATTAAAGGCTTTTTATTACAAAGAGGCCAAACCCTAAATCTTTGGACATTGGCCTATGTTGTGCTTTGATCAACCCCTCAAATTGCTCAGGGAACATGGCACACTTGCCAAGACACCGCCAACTAATGGCCAGTATGGGATCACATGGAGATGAAGAGGCCTACCATCCATCCTACATGATTGCAGCTCTGTATTGACCAAAGCCCTAATCAAATCAAAGCATCAATTCTTGCAAAAGCAAGCCTCCTCCTCTCGAAAAACTTGTGTGAAATAGGGATAACACTCTTTTGCTATCACCAACCAATCACAAACTGCCACATGGAAAAGTGATCACATGTGGCATGCCATAATTGGTCGGGAATAGCAAACTAGTGCCATCCTCGTTTCACACAAGTTCCAACCTTCCAAGTGCATGTGCTTCCATAGCTAAAAGCTCTTTTCTTTTCTTTTCTTTTTTTTTCTGCAGAATTGTGAATATCTATTGCTTCCCTGGTATGTTTTATCTTTCCCAGCATCAGGGTTGCCTTTCCCATTAAGGCCTCAAACTGTAGAATTGGATCATCTTTCTATTTCTTCGCTTTCTTTGTTTTCAATTTAAGTTGTGAACAAATTTTTGAAAAGTGGGATTATTGCAAATTACAATATACTATTGGTTATTTTGAGAAACGGATTCTGGATTGGGACATCAAACAATACTTATGTCACTGATTTGTAAAGCAAGCATGAGGAACATGGCAGAAATTTGCACGACAGCAGACTGGATAAAAGTGCTTGTAAAAAACAATCGAATAGATATCAACAATTCTCAAACAAAATTTTGCGCTTCATCTGTCGTTTCCTATCCTGCACAGATCTAACCAAATCTTCCTACCCCGTGATGTATAATTTGTGACAAAGGGGGAGGGAGATTACATTTTCCTATAGTCAAAAAGTTATTAAGGGGAAAAAAGAACAATTAGATTGACTTGCTGTCTCTACTACCACCAACCTTACGATGGCGCTTCTTATCTCCTCTTCCACGCTTTAGAGAAATCTTCTTCCCAGTTGGAGTCTTCACAGATTTGGTACTCTGAGGCAAAGGTAGCGGAAGACGAATAATAGTCCTAGGCGGACGCGGAGGAGGCATGTGCTCCAGTAACTCTCGGTGGTATGCCTGTACATTGCAATCACAATGAACATATAATAACATGTAAACCTAATGTATTGAAAGGAAGAAATTGAAAGAGAAACAAAAGGACCTCATAACTTAGTCCGGCATATTATGCTATGAAGCCAAAAAGAACAGTTTACACAGCATAAGATTGTTATTTGGCAAATGAGCCATTATCCAAGTAATTCCCAGCCTCTCAAAAGAGCACTGTTAACATACAGAGATCTTGAATTTATACGTCAACAATGCATCTAAATCTAGACAACAACCAAATAAATCATGCATCAAAATCTCCATGACTGCAAAATACAGATGCAAGCTTCTGTGGTACCCAAAAAAAGACCTAGTGACTCTGACAATGCAGAGCAAGCCACTTATAATTAGTAGATCTGGTCAACGTGTCAACAGAACCCTGTGACTCATACAACAACCTGACAAGCCCTAACAATATTCCAAAAAACAAACAAAGCATTTCGAATAAAATACACTGAATAATTTTCCAATCACCGTAGATATTCCTAAAAGAAATTAATACCTGAATTACAAAATTGCGCCTCTCACAATCCAAAAACATATTAATGCTCCAATTAACTTTTCCCATGATTTTATCCCTCACTGTGGAGAAGCTTAATTGATCCCTGGAGGTAAAGCGATCAACTTCATTGAACCAATTGCAGGTAAACAAATTTGTGATGGGAATGTGCTCCTTTATGATAACACAACCTTCAGGAACATCTGAAGAAAGTCATAGAGCAAAATGCTAAATTCCAGATTAAATAAAGAGAAGAAAAAAAAAAGCTATAACATGCAGAAATACATACGCTGTCATATGTACGCATAAGCTTACATATCACTGCACGTAAATAAATGACCTACCACTTGTTATTGGAAATTTAGCCACTGAATAAGGTTGTAAACCCTCCTTAATATAGAAGTCAATCTGCTCATTAATGGTGGAGTTATCATACTTTCCAGCAGCTTTGTTAGCTTCAGCCTCTTCAAACACATCATACCGTCTATAGTGCCTTGAGATTGCAAAATTCGCATTCTGACGCCATAAGAACCTGAACAGTATTTAAGTATTGAAAACATCAGGGTTTATGTAAAGCTCAAAATCAATAATTGCACAACACAATGACTGATTGCCAATTTCACAGGTAGGGTAGATATGTCAAACTTTTTCCCCAAAAATGTTAATATTGTCAATTATTTTGGAACTGTTTAGAAAAATATTTCAGGTAAAAATGATTAAAGATCCTCCTGTTATAAAAATATTATTTTTCAAACCCTCTACTTCAGCTTTATTTCCTTTTAATTTTTAATTCAACAATATTTTAAAATCTACCATTCTTTTCACACAAGTATATCAGAGAGTCTACTTTGGCATACTTTGAACTACAAGATCACAGAAAATAGAACAAGAGAAACCCCAGTGCCAAAAACTGACAACAAAGACCATTTGACAGAACTTCACAATAGAGTGCAGGTTGGGGGAGGATCTACTACAACACACAATAAATATACCAACAAAGCAACCAATAATTTCTGGCACCTGACAATTTCAATATCCAAAAAATAAATAAAAAGAAAGTGGAAAAGTTGGATAACAGCTCGGCTTTCACTGGAAGAATCCAGTGACCAGTCATGGCTTTGTGATGCAACCATAGTTCTGCACAAATCTAACCAAAGTTTTTTTTTCCTAATACTGAAAATTATAAACAAAATTGTACTGAGGTAATTCATCATACAACTTCCAAGAGTAGCATTAAATTTGCATGTTGCAGGAAGTTGATTATCATCTGTAAAGCCAATTAGAGTTTCAAACAAGTGGTGAACAATATGAGGTTGTTTATAGAACCTTCAATATTTAAATAGTTGCAACGTACCAAGTAACATGACAGGACCAAAATTAACAGCATCAACTGTTTCAGGAAAGAACCATCTTTTAAACCCTTAGGCAAAAACTCCGGAACTAGGCTATTACAGGCGTCCACATAGCATTAATGAACAGAATCAGAAAAGAAGTGTACCTCTCAAGGATTTGATACGGATCCACCACAAGCTGAAGCTTTCCATCAATCCACAAAGAATATCTGACATTGGGGAAAAGCCTATGCAATAGAAGCTTCGGAACCTGCCACAAAAACATGATGTGTCAATAACATCTAAAATCTTCCCAAAAAATCCCTCCTAATCCAGAACTTTTTTGAGCAAATTGTGGATAGAACACCTTTATTTCTATTAAATTAAATCAAAAGTACCACCTGATATAATAGATGACATTAACTTTCCCTAAAATCCATACCACTGCATAAAGGGAACACCAAGGTTAGGAGTGTCAATTTGACTAAGATACACCAAACTCCAGTTGCAAAGCCCAATATTTACAGGTTAAGGTTCAACACAACTTGCCAAGCAGCAATTGGAACAGAACCTAAACTGGAAGTTGAATTTGAACCGATCACTGCAGCCAGATCTATCCAAAATATTTTTTTCCTTGAATAAATGTCTAAAAGAATTTCCCCCAAATAGTATATGAACACGACATGAAGTATGGTTACACATGACCAAGCAAGTTCCCTCAACATTGGCTTAGGAGGTAAATTGGCTGGGGCAGCTTGGTGTAGGTCTTATGCTCAAATTATACCAATCGACAATTGTATATTCTGTGTGTTTCTTCACACCAATCTCCCATCTCTAAATGCAGTTGGGAAGAAACTAAACATTTAAAAGCACCAGTAAATCCTTGAAACCAAAAATAAATAAATAATAAATAAAGTCAAATGATCTAAGCTATATTGTGGCATGTGGTTAAAAGGATGAACCAAACCAATTTTTTTTAAAAACTAACCTTTCCATTACGCCTTGCATCACTATAGGGGACGTTACGAACAACAATAATTCTCCACAATCCTACCCTCTTACTGTTTCCCAGGACACTGGAATTCTTCATATAAGCTTCTGTCTCTTCGTCAATAAACATGTAGAATGGAACATTTTTCCTCGAAAACTCACTAATGTTCTTTGGCTGCTGTATTATATCATAGTTTCCTAACAAAGACACAACCATTAGAAAAAGTAACCACAAGCATATAGTTAAGCAAACATCCCATCCCACAATTTCTTAAGTTCGGAAGTACCAAAGACAGCTGATGCAACAATGATATCATGGAACATCTCCAACTCCATAAGGTCAGCTTCATCAACATCAAATCCAGACTGGTGACCAGGTTTACTTCCTTTCACAAATCTGACAAGAAAAGCATCAAATGAATACAAGAATGATGGATGCAATCAGCAAAATAAAAGGGAATCAACGATTCATTAATAATAAAAAGCAACAAGGAAAAACAAATAATAAAAGTAAACATACCCACAGTGAACCATCATGGATTCTTTTATATCATAAGAATCATTTCTCTGCTTTAGAGTTGGAAACCCGCCAAATTCAGAACCTCTATGTGGTTCAATTCTTATCGGATTTTCATCATAAACATATGTCAAATTACGTAGGACAGATGATTCTGAGGAGAAGCTTGGCATACTAGCTATAGCCTGCTCCACAGGTAGATAACATACTGGACATGCTGAAATAAAATGAACAAAATCAATGGTACATCAACAGGATATGCATTAGCTCAGAATGTTTGTGAAAACTTCTCAAGTTCATGAAAAGATGTTAAACCAAATTGAATATCAGGGTATATCACTGAAAGAATAAAGAAAAAAGGAAAAAAGCAAAGACTTACGACGTGGTCCATAACGTTTTCGATCAGTTGGAGGAGGAGGAGGGGGAAATGCAAAATTTTCACAATGGTCACGAACAACAGTAGATGGCTGAATAAGGGGATGGGAAGGAGAAGGAATCAGGGTTCTATGTTTAACATTTCCTTTCACAGTATTCTCTGTAGAAGGTATTTTGATGTCATGTTTATCTTCCATTCCAGCGAAAGTTATGGAACTACTTGACCTATCCTTGCGATAAGGTATCACATTTTCACTATGTTGAGTGATAATGACATTACTGCTTTCTGGTACATCATCATAAAAAATTAAAGAAAAATGCATTAGCTTATTTAAAAGAAATGTAGAGAACAATAAATGAAATTTGTACAGAAAATAAGAAAACATTCTAGAAACCAAAATTGGTACCGACTTTGACAAGCATGTGAACTCAATCAGATGTATTTCTTGTAATATCTAAAGGTGCAAATAATGACCATGTTTCTTCCATCCGTGAAATCATGTCCCATATCATGACAATCTCAGAGTATCAAATAGTATTAAGCTTAGACAATTAGATACTTGTATGCATCAACTCTATAAATTTGATCAAACAGGACTCTGCATACTAATCCCTGTGTTACAAATGAGTACATTAGTGTGGATGTACAAGGCGCAGGGATAAAGAAAAACAAACCTTTATTTACAGTGAAGGAATTGAATACGAAAACCAAAAGAGCAAGGACAACCAAAAGAAGCATTGTGACCCTCTTTCGACCCAGGAATCTACATACAAAGGGCAAAACTCTTTCCTTCTCCCTCGAACTTGAAAGAAGCAACTTGGAAGACTTGCGTGTAAGACCAGGTGTTGGCAGATTATGTGAAAAGCCATTCTGTATCAGTTGTAGTTGTTGTAGTGATCCATAGCTCCCTGTACGTAGACCTAATGACCCTCCAGTCATTGTAACTTCAAATCCACAAATTCTTCAAGTTTCATTTCCTTCTTCTTCTACAAGAGCCTCTCATTCAGGAAACCCAAATTCTTTTTCCAAAATCCAAAATTCAAAAAATGCTATACAAAAGCAAACTAAACTTCTTCCAAATTCATGTCAACGTCCCCAGAATTCATTTGCAAATATATCGTTGAAAAAATCGCTCCCCAACCAAATCATACTCCAAATCACCAAAAACACCACAATTAATTCCTCTTCAGAGCTATAATCCAAACACGCCTTGAAATAACTCCGGCTTAATCCCCAAAACACCAAACCCAACACCAAATGGAACTCAAATTCACAAAACTATCTTTACATATGATCTGAAATACCAATGTGCTTGAATTCTCTGAACCAAAATCACACAAACCACATTCTACGCAAAACCCACTTCCGAGAAACACTTTTCTTTCCAAAAAGTTAAAAAGACCAATTTCAATGCACAATCCAACTAAAACCCACAAATCAAATTAGCATTGAAATCCAACCTAAAATCGAAATCTCACCCAGATCAATGCCAACTCAGAATTGAATGCCATAGTTTTAAATAGAGAAAAAAAAAGGTTTCCATTTACGTACCTATCAGAAAAAGCGCTCCAAATTCGAACTCAATTAAAAAGCTTCTAGGGGTTATCCATATCATATCTCTCTGTCTCTAGGGTTTCGGTCGCGAATATTTTGGGGATTACCTCCGCTCTGTTGTCTCACTAATACTATCTTTTATTATATTATTTATTAGAAACTTATTATGCTTCTAATTATGGAATTTGGACCTTTATTTTTTTATTTTATTTTTTTCACAGGAGAGAGTTTTATTAAAAACGAATAGCAGGACTTACAGCACTAGCTAAAATATCAAAAATTCACTCAGGCCACACTTGGACCTTAATGATGACCATTAAATGTTTTTTATTTTGAATCTGAAAGTAATGAAGATTTCCAACCATCACTCCATTATCACTAAGACCACATTATAATGTTCTTGAACAACAATAATGGTCAGTTGGTAAGCACTAATCACACTTCCAATCCAACTTTAAAATGTTTGGTTTATTACATTAAATTTGGTTTTGAAAAGCACTATTGTTCAATTCAATAAGAAAAAACAGTCCCCCAAAAAAAATAAGGTTTTGAAATTTGGTTTTGTGTAGTATAGGAAGCAAGTAGATGGCTAGAGAGATTTTAGTACTTCTCTCATTGAATGCAAGATTGGTTGAACATCCCAAGGCTATGACTGAATATTTGTGGAAAACCATTGCAAGATCCCACAATTTGCTCTTGTATATGGTGCAATTAGCACATGAGAAGTTTTTTTTAACACCAAACCAAATTTTGACAACCCTTAGAAAGAATAAAATAAAATTACTGCAATATAAGTGATTTTTGAAGAAGCGTATGTGTTTTTTTAAGAGGATGAAGAAGCATGTGTTAAATGTTACTTTAAGAAGTGTTATTCTGACTCATAAACACTTTTTAATTTTTTTGTCAAATGTTTTTATTTTATTTTAGTACAAGCGATTCGAACCTGAAACCTTTGATATGCAAGACACATCCCACATATCACTCGAGGATCGTAAATGGGCATGTTTATATTTTTTGGCCTTCAAATTTCTATGGACATAGTGAGTTTCAATTGAGGGATCTTTCAAATAAACTAAGTTTATTTGAGGGACACCTTTATAGAGTTCATCATACATTGTATTTCATTAATCCAAACGGTCTATTTTGTAGATATTCATTCAAAGATTATCTCTACAAAAAATCACTTGAATCCGATATCATTTGACTACTCAATTAAATTATTGAAATTTGAGTGTTTTCTTGAAGCACCGTGTTCATTGATTTTGTAAGACATCATTAGATGTCAAAATGGTTTCCAATTTATCTAATTTTTTACAAGGATAGTTTATGAATAAAGACTTAAAGAATAAATGACTTCGATTGTTGAAAAAAAATATATTATATAATACCCTAAAAAGTGTCCATCAAATAAAATTATTTAAAAAAATTCTCATCAATACAAGAAGATTTATGAATATATTGCATTTTTTAATCTCGAGGGACATATACTATTGTCCCAACCCAATTTCAAATTTAAAGCCAATAATGACAATATATTATTGTGATGATGGGACTAAACTTGGCACCCTGTATGAGCTAGATGCCATGACCACGACTCATGGATTTTGACCCAATTAATTAAGGGCCCTTATTACAATAAATTAACCTTTTAAATTTTTTCAAAGGAAAACTTAAGGGGCCCTTTAGTTCCTGAAAATTAATTTGTATAAATCTAACTTGAAAGTAGAAACTCACTTTCAGTCATCCACCAATCTTTTTCTTGTCACTATACTCACTTCCATCAACTTGATGATGAAATCGACTTTTAAGTTTCTCCATTTGAAGCTCACATTCTGTCATCCATCCTTGTTAGTATTGTCACCATCATCAACTTGACGAAAATCTCAATAATGATCTCATAGAATCTTATTAAATTTGAAGAAGGAAAATATTTATCTTCTTACCTTGTAGGTAGGATTTTCTACATTCATGTTAATAGCAGTGTAATATGTGTGCGTAAGTATTTTTCTTTGTGATTTTTTATGAATTATTTTTGCATATGTGTTAAATTGTGATTTGCATAAAGGAGACAAACAATATTCTTTGAACAATTAAGAGGATCCCGAGCCTCTGCATTTAGCAACTATTCATTTACTTGCATTTTACAAGATCGGAACCATTTTAATAATCTAACAACTCAAGATAGGACACGTCAATTTTTAAATTTGTTTGTATTATTAATTCCAACTTAACATTGTTAAGTCTAAATAAATTAAAAGAAAGAAAACGAAAACAATAAAGAAAAAACCATAAATTTATCATTCACTGATGACACACCTCACCCCACCCCACTCACGGCAATCCCCTTCCCTCCTCACAACAAACATCCTCTCATATTCCTTCCTCCTTTCTCTCTCTATCCAATTCAAAACAATTAGGAATTTGTATGACTAAGCAACTATGATGACGTCTTCACCCTTGCTAAATGTCGATTATGCCATTTTTTATATTATTTTTTTATAGGATTTCAGTCGGGGATAAGACGCACATGATGAGAAAAAACCATAGCTACTATGATGCACATTCATGGAAGAGAGGAAGAGAGGAAGAGATTTGTGGACGGTGGAGAGGAATCAAGGGTGGGATATGATGGCAATCGTGGGGTCGGGTGGGTAGGAAAGGATGGCTACTAGGTTTTTTATTGTTTTGTTTTAATTTGTTTTAATAATTCTTTTAAACTTAATAGTGTTAAGTTAGAGTTAGTTTAATAGATACATGTCAAAAGTTAAAAATTGACGTGTCATATCTTGAGTCATTAGATTATTAAAATAGTTCAAATCTTGCGAAATGCGGATAGATGTACAGTCGCTAAATGTAAAAACTCGATATCCCAATTAAGACAGAGCAAGTTTGTTTTTGGTTTTTGCATGATTCAAAAAAGTTGCGATGATAGTTTGAAATTTTGTTTTAATATTTTTTAAAAATGATTAAAAGGTGTGTATACTTTAATGACATAAGTTTCTTGCACCGGTAAAATTAGGCAAAAACTCACATAATGAAATTGAATGTAAAAGTATAATTTGGCTACAAATTAAATATATTAGTTTTCTTGTTGATCAAAGTATTGTTTGGCATCTCAAAGACGAAGAAGAAGAAATTTGAGAATTTTACGGTGAAAAAGGTTAATTATAAGGGTAATATGTTGTTTTTTCCCTTAAATTATATCGATAATGTTAATTTACCACTCCAATTTTTTTACAACATGTTGAATAACGTCAAGTATTCACTTGGAGGACCACTTAATTATTTTAGTTTTGTATAGTTCAGGGGGAAATTTGGCTAAGAAAAGTTTGGAGTTAAATTAACACTCCTGGTATAATTCAATGGAGAAATTAATGTGTTACTCTAATTAAAATGAATTTTATTCAGAATATATGCTTGTTTTTTTATTTTAATACAAACGATATTAGAGGAGAAGAAATTAAACCAATGACCTTGAATACAAAAGCAAATGCTTAGGCTATATCAAAATACTTATGAATGAATAAATGTTAAACTATTCATCAAAAAATATAAATAAATATTAAAGTAGATGTATCATTTAGATTTTTTGTCTTGTAAAATAACATAGAAATGTTGATGCCTCCGAACTGCGAGACCATGTGACATGGGTACTCTACAATTAATTGAGTGGACCCTTGATGCATGGGCAGCGGTCAAAGCAATAAATTTTATTTTCTTAAAGAAATCAAAGAAAAATATAATGGGGCCCCCTGGCCCAAATAAAACCAACAAAATAAAAGGCCCAGAAAAAGGATAAGCCACGGGCAATCCGGCCGAAGAAAGAAAGCTTGAGGCCTGGCAAACACCAATTTCGTGCAAAGCAGGAGGGTGGGGAATGATCAAAGAGTATTATTGAACCAAACACTAACGGGTTGTTTGATAACCATTTTATTTTTAGTTTTTAGTTTTCAATTTATAATTTTTCTGCTAGAAAATAGAGGAAAATGAGAGTAAAAATGGGACTGAGGAGTAACAAAAGTGAAAACAATTTCAAATAAGTTTTTAATTTTTGTTATTCCCTCTCAATTTCATATTCACTCTCATTCTCACATCAATTGCCCCTCTTTTTCTTCTATACTCTAGCATAAAAAATGAAAACTAAAATTGAAATGGTTATCAAACAGATCCCAAATTAACTATTATTCTATATGCAATATGTGTAGCTTGATTGTCGGAGATCAAGTTTCAAGGCTAGATGCAGTGAGTTTGATGATTTCAAGTGGTTTCGGTAGTGCTCATCGAGGCTTATGAGTTGTTCTAAATTTTTTGATGTTTTGAGTTTTGTGGGCTAAATTGAGATCCTACTTAATTTTAGTGATATGAGCTAAGTAGTTGTTTGGACTTGTTGGTTTTGTTGTCCCTTCAAGTTTGATGCTCTTGCTGTCTTGTAGACGAATTGATTTAGTGTTAATGTTATTATTTATATATAATAACAAAAAAACTATTTTTTTTTTCTAATTGATAATATTTTTTGTTTTAAAATATAGACGATTCGTCTAAATTACTTTAAATTAATTTAATTTATATAAAATGTGACTCAAACTTGGATGTAAGGGACGGCTCGCTGCCTTAGCCATAGCCGGCCCCAATCTGTATAAGTCGAAGCGAATTTAATGTGCATGACTCTATAACCACAAGATTATTAAAGCTAAGAGTTGGTGACTACAATACAAACCACAAAGCCAAGATGGCAGGCACATATTGTTGTGAGAAGCTTTGCCTTTGCCTCCTACAAACATGTGTAACTTAGACTGCTGGCATGGGGACAAATCAAAATCTACATTGACAGAGGGCCAAAAAGAGTGGGGCTCACTGCAGAAACCCTAAAACTTGAAATGGGTCGGGTCCCATGGAGCTGTTTGTTTGTCCTGGTGGGAGGAAGACAGAGCCATAAATTTCATGGACGCATGATTATGTAGATATCTGTTCATCAAATTTAATAGACATCGACAGCTCTTGTTAGGTCATTCAATTTCATGGGGCTTGTAAATTTTAATCTATGCAAGTGCAGCTTTGGTGGAACCGCCCCATGAAATGATTCATCATGACTAGCATAAAAACACTTAATTACTGTTTGTTTTACTCCCACTAATAATTCACTTTTACATGTCTCGTGTGGACCTAATTATTACCTACTCCTAAATTTCATGCACACAACAAGAAATTTATTATAATGATTTTTTAGAGCATTAATGTGTACAGTTAAATATCGTTATGCGTGACAATAGCACAATGTAGTATGTTAATGCGATGTTACGAATTCATTCAAACAAGATATTACGATCACATGCCTTGAATATCCCTTTTCTAATTGTTTTTTTAAATATGTAGAGGCACCATTATCAAGCTTCGATGTAGTGAAACTTTCTTGATACAACAAGTACTTAAAAATAGAGTGTGAATGTTAAGATATATGCAGCTTATCTAAAACTTTTGACCAAAAAGAAAATATCTATAAACCTTTAGTGTTCTATAAACTTTACAACATTATCCTAGTTCTTTATTATGACGATCATATTGTCACGTAGTGTTATTAATTTACTCATTATAACACCTAGATTAGTACTGTATTCTAGATTCATGGCATATCAATCTCGTCGTTCATTTATATTATAATATGCGAATCAGTAACACTACATGACAATGGGTTGTCACACCTTAGAATTTCTATAAATAAAAAAGTAATTTCGTTTTAGTAGGGCGTATGCACCCCTAATTTTATTTGCTATTCTTGAAGAAGTTTATAGCAGTTGTTACTTTTTAAAAGAGTGGCTAAATGTTAGCTTGTTACTTTTTAAAAGAGTGGCTAAATGTTAGCTGATTGTGATAAATACTAACTTAAAAATTGCATGAATAAAAGTTCGTTCGTTAACCAAGTATGACTATGGACAAAATAATTTTCGTTGTAGAGAGAGAAAAATCTTTTTAACCCTATGCTAAAATCCAACAGGTATTACTCCAAAAATTATAATAATAAATTTGTTAGAATCACATTTAGTATTTTATTTTGGCAAAAAGAGCAACAAAAAAAGAAGAAGATATAATTGTTCCAATATTTATACAAATAATCACCTACTACTAGTACTTAATTAATTCATATGAAATAAAGTCAAAGAAATTGTTTGTGGGTGGGGTCCAATGATTGAGAGGTGAACTGATGATATCATAAGATGCTTAATTTGGAAATAAGTAACATCATAATTTAATATTAGATCCAGGAAAATATGAATTACCTCTTTTTAAATAAGTACGGAAATGTTTTTGCTCACCAGTTTAATCCAAAGTGTACTCTTATTATCCTTTTCAACAATTGACATGTGTTTGTTGGCATAACCATAATATACATGTGTCAAATGTTGAGAATGATGATGAAGATACACCTTCGGTTAAAGTGGTAAGAAAAAATACTTCCTTTTTAATATTTATAATTTATTTATTTTTTGTTGTCATTTTTTGGTTGAGTGAGGAGGAGGGGGTGTTTGTTGTATCGAGTTTACGGTGTGAGCGAGTTGGACAGTAATTTTGTCACCTAATAAGCAGTGGAAAAGCCAACGACTTGAATCACCAAAAAAACATTAACAGCCCAACTTTTCTTTTTCTCTACGAACTACGGAGACAATTGACAGAGAGCAAGGATATTTGTACTACTTTCACCCTCCTTCCAGCACGTGACATGCACTCGCACATTGTCAAACGCGCTATTCTGCCCTCTTACGATATTCTTTTTTCTATCTATTCAATTTAGTTGCATCGACACATCTCTTTTTAATGTTGGAAGATATTTTTTCATCAGATTTCAGATCCACGTTGATGTTGCTAAGGAGCAAGCTGCTGTTTTTGATTGCTAGCAATGCTGTTTTGTTGAACACATTGAAGAGGAGTCCGATAGATTTCTCTTTTTTATTTTTCTTTTGTTTTCTTGTGTTTAGTTTAGGTCGCAAATCTTTTTTAAAGATTATGCTTTTGTATATGCCTCTCATATTTGGGTTTCGGATCATTTAGCTATCTTTTGTACTCTTTTCTGCTCAAACAAAAAAAAAATGTTGGAAGATATTTCAAATTTAAATATTTTATTTTTCTATTAATATTTGATTTTTGTTCCCTTTTGCTACCCATGAAAAAATTTAATTAAAAAATAACTATTTTATTATTATTTATATTTGGCTGAAATAAGTAGTTGATTCCCTTTCAGGTGAGAGGTTAATTTTTGAGGAAAAAAATTGGCTTATATATTTCTCTCCTTTTTCAACAATGATTTTAGAATGTAATGATGTGGGATGCTTAGATGACCTAGCTCAAGGCCAAGGAGGCATTGGTGAATACATTTTTGGCTTTGAGTGGAGGTATATTGTAGAAGATTAGTGTTTTCGATGGATCTCTCTAATTTGTTATTCCTTTATGGATAGTGTTTGTATTCGCACACCCCTTTGTTAATAGTGTTTATATTGGCCTTTGTAGCATTTGTGTTTGTATTGCCTTTTGGGACGTAAATTATTAATGCAATCTCCCAAACGTTTGTTATAAAAATAAATAATAATACAATTTTCATGTATTTTTATATTTCATTTAAGTTTTGACGGCGAACTAAATAAGTTGAAATTCAAAATTTTAATATTTGTTTTGGTGTTCCTCCGTAAGTAGGGTTTCCAAACTATTTAGGTTTAAAGCTCTTAAGATTTTTATTTCCTTTGTTATTGTCGGAACATAGTCCTAAATTTGAATCTTAATTTTTGGGTGGAAAAAGAAAGAAAATAAGGTTGAAATGTTTTTCTAAAAATGATAAGAATAATTAGCTAAGTTCATTCATTAAGGTAAATGGCGCGTGGAAAGATGGTGAAGAGAAGATTGTCTTGATGCATAGGGCCTCTACAAACTACAGTCTTTTCTCTTTCACTGAAAGCTGCCACTGCTGGGAGACACTCCCTCTCCTCACTCCATCAATATTTTTTTACTCCATGTTATTATATTCAAGAATTTTTATGTTAAATTTTTTTATTCTCTGAAACTCTAACTCTACGTGTCTCTTTCAAGCCTCTGTGCCCTTTGATCCATGTCCTTGTTCTTCAAGCCCTAAATACATCTCTAGGGTTTCAGTCTCTTCCTCTATTACTCGTGTGGTGGGTGGGTTTGATGCCTGGATTGGACCCTTTGTTTCCACTGCGCATTAAAATAGCCATTTTCAAGGTTTGAAGGTACTCATCATTTTGCAGATTCTTTTTAGTTAAAGTTTGGATTTTTGGAATTTAGGGTTTTGTTTATTGTGAATTGGTGGGTCTTCTTGTTACATTGAGAGCATGCGTTCTATGTACAAGGAGGACTGGCATTTTAAAGCTATAATGTGCCGACTTTGCCTTAGTCTGGTGAAAGATTGAAGATTTTCAAGATTCCAGGGTTTGGGTCTCTGAAATTTTGGATTTTGCTTCTTGCAAAAGGTGTGACTTTGAAGGTTTTGTGAAGGAGTGGATTCATACATTTGGTGCTTGATGGCTCATATATATTGGATGAGTTGAATTCTGGGTTAGTTTCTCTATTTATCTTTCCGTTTTAAAGTTTTGGTATATGGGTTTTGGTGGGTTGAGTATGGTAATGATGGGAATGGAGGATGAGGATTGTATTGTAAAAATGCAAGATTTTTGAGGGTGTGAACATTGGTTCTAAAGGAGGTACTTGTTGGTGGTGGTTTTGGTGCATAATGGGTTGCATTTATTGCAAGCCCTCTGCTATTGAGGATAGCAAGGACAGCCCCAGAGAGAGATTGTCAAGCAAGGCGGCATCAGACTCGCGGGCAACAAGGGTTGCTTCCTCAAGGAGGGAGGAAGCTTATCGAGCAAAAGATCGATATGATAGTAATGATGGGAGAACAATGTTAATTGATAAGCAATTGAACGGGAATGTTCGATCCCATGGTGAGAATTTCGAGAGGAAGAGGGAGAAGATGGAATATGTTGCTGCTCAACATCCTGGGATGGGTAGCATTCCGAAAGCTGTAGAAGGGGAACAGGTTGCCGCAGGGTGGCCAACCTGGCTAGCTGCAGTGGCTGGAGAGGCCATCAAAGGATGGGTACCACGGCGTGCAGATTCATTTGAGAAGCTAGATAAAGTATGGTTCTTTTCCTCTTTAGTTCTCTAGTTAGCTTTATGATGCAAGACAGATCTTCATTCTTGTCTTTGTTATTGATTAATCCATTGATTTTGCGTTGTGTTATTTTTTATTATCAGATTATTTTTTTGTTCTTAACTTGTTGAATAACAATTTTTTTTTTTTTTTTCATTTTACTTTCATAGAAGTTGTCAATTTTAGTCTGGGGTCGGATGTTGGAGGGTAGTATTATTGTTTTTACTTGTTGCCCATATTGATGAGTCACTTAGGAGTGAGCGAATTACGTGTATTTCAACCTCCTTAACTAATAATGTTGTTTCAAGGTATATTTATGAATAGGTACATGTAATTCATAATATTGCAAATTTCCCTCTCTAACTTGTACAGTTTTTTCTCTGGTAAATCTGAAAACCTTAAATAAGTAAAGTTAATGGGAAAATGTGAACTAAGGGCTAACACATCGGGTTGAAGCATTGTATATAAAAGATGTAGATAATCACAAAATAGTAATGAGACTCATTTGTCTTCTGTTGGCCTAGGACTGGCATTGTATGCTTGAAGAAATTCATCAATCCTTGAGTGGTTTTAAAAGCATCTTCTTCCCTTCCATTTATCATGATGCAGTGATTCAAAGATTGTCTTGAAGAATGTTGAAATTGAAACCATGATTACCTTTTTCTTGGTAATCTTACTTTTACCTATATAATTGCCAAAATACCAGTTGTGCCACAGAGTAGAAATTGAAACTTATGCACAATTAGTTTATTTCAACAAAGGATTACACATGCAAATTATGATAGTATACAGCAGCTGATCAGTGATGCCTTAGTTGATGAGGTACTCAATGTCTTATTTAGCTAAAATAAATGAGAGTAGATATTGGATCTCCTCTGATTAGTTACTATCTAGATAATTGAAATTCGTGGGTGATTAATTCAAGATTCATCAAGTGGGTGCCACAAATTAATTCTCTAACTTTCCACTATCGAGCCAAGAACATGAGTCATATTTGCACCCCTTCTTTACTGGCATGTAATTAAGTCAGTTGACATGGGTTTAAGCATGACATATTTAAGTTGGGAGTCTTTAGACTTTATGGGGGTTGGAGACACTTATAGGATTTAGTTCGGTTGCAATTAAGCAGATTGGTGTTTCTTGTTTCTATAAACTCTGCCAATTTCATGTTTTGGGTGTTCTATTGGGTACTATGCTTATCTATCTCTCTGATTTTCATAATTTAGAATCCTGAGAAAAGCAATAGATTTATTGTATTCAATAAAGGCGAAATTGTTCTATCGGGCTCTTCCAACTGCTAGTTCACTCGTGTTTTGTTATTTTTGTGCTGTTATCCTCTTTAGATTGCTATACCTATTGACAGGTTTTGGTTGTGTCCTAACCTTTGTTTTATGCAGATTGGTCAGGGAACTTATAGTAATGTTTATAGGGCTCGTGATCTTGATCAAAAGAAAATTGTTGCTTTGAAGAAAGTGAGGTTTGATAACCTGGAGCCTGAGAGCGTCCGCTTTATGGCAAGGGAAATTCACATTTTACGAAGGCTTGATCATCCAAATGTAATAAAGCTAGAAGGTCTAGTTACTTCAAGGATGTCTTGCAGCTTGTATCTTGTTTTTGAGTACATGGAGCATGATTTGGCAGGGCTTGCTTCACACCCTGGTCTGAAGTTTACAGAAGCACAGGTACTTAATGGTAGTTTTTGCTTCTTAGACTTAAAATAACAAGTTACTCCGTTTTTTATTCAATTTTTGCTGCCTATATCTGCAGTTCATGATGTTCCTGCATCTTTCGCATCTGTTGATGATACTGGTTATTTTGTTAGCTCTCGTGTGGTTGTGTGAATACTATCTTGTAATCTCAATTCATTGATATATTTTCCCAAAAAACTTATGGAATGTTAGTATCAGAATTGTTCAGTTGGACGGTGGCACTGAGACTTCACTGATTTATTGGCAGGTTAAATGTTACATGCAGCAACTATTATGTGGACTTGAACATTGTCACAGTCGTGGTGTTCTGCACCGTGACATTAAAGGTTCCAACCTTTTAATTGACAACAATGGCATGTTGAAAATTGCTGACTTTGGTCTGGCAAGCTTTTTTGATCCCCGTCAAAATCAGCCTCTAACAAGCCGTGTTGTAACTCTTTGGTATCGACCACCCGAGCTTTTACTTGGTGCTACTTACTATGGGACTGCTGTGGATTTATGGAGTACAGGCTGCATACTTGCTGAACTGTATTCCGGCAAGCCTATTATGCCTGGAAGAACTGAGGTAGTTGTGTCGCTCTGGGCTTGTAGAATTGATGCTTTTCACTACTTGTTATCTTTCAGAATCATGGTGGCTCAAATGCATACATGCATACACGCACATACATATGCTTACTCTTCATGGCTTGCAGCATTTAAAATTCCCAGTAGTTTCTTGGTCTACGTATGTTAAATCTAAGCAATTATTTGGACTCTGCTAATTCTCATTAGATAATCTTATATTTTTTCCAGTATAGTTTGAAACTCCCAGATTTATACCCAAATGAGTATCAGGTAGACAATTCTTTGATTTCTAGGACAGTTCTCCTATATAGCATGAATAATGTCCTGCTGCAGATGTTGAGGAAAAGACATCAATGCAACTTTGATTTCTTAAAGGCTCCTCCGAAAGCTGTTAAATGGCATATTCTTAAGTTCATTTAATTGTCTGATCCTACGAATCTCTAAAAGGTTCATCTGGGTGAAGGCTGGAATGGTTTAATCGACATGATTGATAAATATTTCTAGTTTTTGCTTTTAAATTTAATACTTTCTGGCTAGTGGGAGAAGAAAGAGGGAACACAAAATCTGCTAGGGATCCTTCTTCTATTATTCAGTGCAACTCACCATTATAAATCTTGGTATCTTCATCATGCCATAACCTTGTTTTCCATCCTTATTCTGTTTTTGTGTGATTTTACAACATAACCCTAGTGGTGGCATGCCTGTCTTGTAGCTTTCTGAATAGTATTTTCTTATTTTATTTTTAAGTTTGATGTACACTACGAAAGTAGTTTGATTATAGTATTTGAGAATTTTCTTCCCCTCTCTCCTAAATGGCTTATGGGATGTGAGATGCCCTTTGGAGATAGTTTTGTGAGTAACTTCATCTGGTTGTGAAGATAGCGGTGGTTACTGGCTGGTAGACTAGGGATAGTTTACTCTGTCCTCTATGCCCATATAGTTGTGTGGATTCTCTTATTGTTATGATATCCCTTTTTGCCTTTACTATTGAGAATCTCTTATGTTTCTTGTGGATGTAAGTGTTATGTAACTCAGTAATGTATGCTAAATGGTTGGAGTATTTTTGCCTTGTAGGTGGAGCAGTTGCATAAAATTTTCAAGCTTTGTGGCTCACCTTCGGAAGATTATTGGAGGAAATCAAAGTTGCCTCATGCAACCATATTTAAGCCCCAACAGCCTTATAGACGCTGTGTTGCAGAAACTTTTAAGGACTTCCCTGCACCAGCTCTAGCACTTATGGAGATCCTTCTTTCTATAGACCCTGCGGATCGTGGATCTGCAGCTTGTGCTCTCAAGAGCGAGGTTTGGATCTTAAGTCATATGTGATGTCTTCTTACTGTCATTCTTTTTGCTGCGCAGTATTTGAGTTATCTTGATATTTCCTTTCGGACAATGCTTGGCTCCTGATATCAGGAGCCATTCCTCCTCAACACATGATGTGGCCTCCTTAAAAAACGACACATGTTTCTTTTTTCTTTTTCTTTTTTTTCTGTTTTTTTTTTTGTTTCACTGACTCTCCCTCTCTCTTCTCTCATCTTCCCATCTCTAACTCTTCCCCTGCAACTCTTTAGAAGAAATTTTCAGCCCCTTTCTCTTCCCATCGTTGCTCCTCCATCATCATCACCCAAACACTATGTATTGATTTCTCTCCTTTTTAATTTTTAATTTTATTGAATTATTTATTGGGGAGTTTTGGAAATTTTTTGAATGGTGGAAGAAAGGGATGGAGAGATGGAGAGATGAGAGAAGAGAGAGCACGGGAGGAGAGGACAGGCGAGTGTGTGAGAAGAGAGAGAGAGAGTCGGTGAAAGAAAAAAAAGAAAAAAAAGAAAAGAAAGAAAAAAACAGGTGTCATTTTGTAAGAGGCCGCATCTTGTATTGAGGAGGAATGGTCACCCATTCTAGATCTCTATGTTTGTGCCTGTGCATGCTTACGCGTGTGCAGTAGAGCAGTAGATCATGTTTTTGTGCTTTCAGTCTGTTGCTGTTGTGTGGGGATTTGAAAAATACAACTGTACTATGTTTAAGTCATTGTTATTAAGTTCACTCATTAAGGCCTCCTCTCTTTTTCTTCCATCTAATGGTAGCTACTTCTTAGCTCTGTAGATCATGTTAAGTGAACCACCCAGATTGCATCAAGGTTTTTTTGTTTTTTGTTTTTTTTTTGTTTTTCGTTTTCTTGACTATACTTTTAAAATAGTTATGGGCCACAATGAGTTTTCATCTGATAACTATTTTGATTTTATAATCATCCTACTTAGAAGCATATTTTGAAAAGTTTTCAAGCATAAATTGCTTTGTTGTTTCCTCATGTGTTATCCTTTTCCTTTTGTTTTTTCACAGTTCTTTACAACAAAACCTCTTCCTTGTGATCCATCAAGTTTGCCAAAGTATCCTCCGAGCAAAGAGTTTGATGCTAAAGTACGGGATGAGGAAGCTAGAAGGTGAATATTGTGACATAATCTTTGCTACAACTTGAAAATTATTCTTTCTCAAATTATTGTTACAAGGCACTGCACCATACATCACGTGTGTGTTTTAAACTACTTATATGTGTGGCATGAAAGCTAATGGTTCATGCACCATGAGGCCTTCCAGTGAGTCCAGGCACACTTGATGCATGGTTCCTGTGGGTGAAGTTTTGCTAATGTGGTTTTATCAAAGAGCTTCTAGAAAGAGGTTGTTTGGTTCTTGTCATTCATTAAAGGGAAAATACTGACACTTAATGGTCGTCTGTGCTCAAAACGTATCATGGCATGGTTAGGCTTGGGTGGAATCATATGAGTCTGGACTCTTGAGTTTGCCAAAAACAACTAAATTTGTGTTTTTTGCTAGTTGGGTTATAGTTGTTATACAATTTTAAGATACATGGTTATGATTCAATGGTCTCATTTGTGAAGTGCATTAGTTTAAATATATGTTTTTTAAATTTGATGGTGTGAACTTAAGAGTTTACGTTTATGGGATTAGGTTTGTATTTTTTTAGAAGTTGTGCTCACGCACTGATGATTATTGGCTCAATTCTTTCTACTCTTTTTTACAGATTTCAGTTTGTGTGGAGTGCAGTGAGCTTAGTATTAGTTTTTGTCTTATAACTATTGTTTTATCCTCTTCAACTCTTACCTCTGCTTAGTGAGGGTGGTGTATATAGTAATGATCTTTTTCCCACATTGATAGACAAGGAGCAGCAGGAAAGGGCCAAAGGGTTGACCATGAAAGGAGAGGAACAAGAGAGTCTCGAGCCATACCAGCACCTGATGCCAATGCTGAATTAGTCTTGTCAATGCAGGTAACCTGATGTTATTTTAACTAAAAATCACTCATTTATCTCGACTATTGATTTATGTTGTAATTGGTTATGTATGGTGATATGTTCTGATTGCCTCTTTGCTTTTAACACGTGCTTGCAATATACAGAAGACATATTCAATGTGCTGTTATTGTAGGGAAGCTGTTGGGGAATAATATCCTCTCAATTTCTATTTATTCTTTAAGATTCATGGGTTATTTCAAGTCTTTTCCTCTTCTAAGGGGCTTTTATGATCAACCCAAATGTTCACTTGAGTTATAAATAACCAAGCTTACCTTGCGTATTCTGCCAATGCAATTAACTCCACATAGCATCTTTGGTCTTGCTAACTACATACTTTATTTTTGTACAACAATGGAATGTTGTGCTTTAACACTTTCAGATTGTTCAATAATAATTTTTTCATTTACGATTTTAGGTGATCCACATTGCATGTTACCATCAAGTACATGTGTCGGAACTCATTTGTTTATTGAGGGCCCTTTTGTAGTTTATACAAGACTACTATTATGCCTCTATTCAATGTTGTTTATTAAATTACGTCATATGGGATATATTTCAACAGAAGGATTTCTTTTTACAGAAAAGGCAAGACAATTCTAAGAGCCGGAGTGAGAAGTTTAACCCTCATCCAGAAGAAGTTGCTTCTGGCTTTCCAATTGATCCACCGAGGCCATCACAAGCTGTAGATTTAAGTGTAGAAAATCATGGACATAACCATAAGAGAGCTTCCCATTCAGGGCCATTGGCTCACCGTGCTGCATGGGCAAAGTCTACTAAGAACCCAGATGATGCACCAAAGGTTTCAACTGGAGCTGACTTGTCAACAATGTCAGGTTTGGTGGCAGCAAGGAGAAGTATGTTATCTGAAGAACGCAGAAAAAGGTCTAGTTCTTCACAAATGGAAGGTCCAAAAGTAATAGGCAGGTTTCCAGGTTCATTCAAGGAGGCCTCAGATCCTTTACCAAAAGATCAAAAGCAGGCCGTTGTAGGTTCTCGTCAAAAAGAAGATGTTAGAAGCAACAAAGATCCAATTATTGTGAGTAGTTGAACTCGTGTTTTTTTTTTTCCGCGTGATGGATTTCCTCATTACTTTTCTGCAGTTTGCATCACTTAATCCATCTTGTGACTAGGACTGCGCTATTTACCTTCACAAAATTATGTATGCTTGCTAGTAAACATGTACATCTTTTGGTTTACAAATATACATTAGTAGTTTATTGTTGTAAAGGGGAATTTCACATTTATTGGACTCTTTGATTTAAAATTCACTTCTGTAAAGTACCAAGGGTTGTAATTTGTTTGAGGTTCAGTAGCTTTTCCTTTTGGTTTGTGTTTTGTTTTTTTGTATTCATTCTTCTTATTGCCTGATACAGCATTATTGTTTCTGGTTATTTCAGGTTGGCTATGGATCAAAGGGTCACAAAATGCACTACTCAGGTCCGTTGCTAGTTCCCTCTGGCAACATGGATCAGATGCTGAAGGACCACGATCTCCAGGTCCAAGAAGCTGTTAGACGAGCACGCCTAGAGAAGGCAAAGGTCAGAAAATTTCAAGCTGAAGGGAACCAAATATCCACCAATTCATTATTTGTTTCTGGTCGTTGAGCCGGTTTTAAGTAGACCCGAAAGCAGAGCATCATCAGGAAAATCACTGCAGATAATTTGCTGGTTTTCTCTTGTGAAATATGAGTTATTCATTGGTGGGGTGGGGTGGGGTGCTTTTCTTTTTTGTATAGTGGGGGCACCCGTGGAAGAATAGCTGGTGTCCATTTTCAACTAAGTTTATAGCTTAGAACACACGCTCTCTCTTACTTGTATCTTTTTCCCCCCTTGCTACTAATATATGGCCCGTTATTGTAGAGGAATTGTTATAAGCCATAAGCTGTGGAGTATGTGGGAAATATGAAATTGTCTTCTGTAATGAAAAGAGTAAGATGCTGCATTCTTCATACTTGTGTCCAGATTGTCAACCTGTCTTATTCTCAGTGATCAGGTTGGTAATTAACCACCTTCCCCCTTTATTGATTTCATTTTTGGAGAAAAATGGTAAGTGGGAATCTGTCTAGTCTTTTGGAGTTCACATTTCTAAGTTCTCATTTCTCATGTAATTATGACTTCCAATTTTCTTACAGCTTGACTAATTCGGTATGCATCAGTAAAAGTTAGTGCAGCATTTCCGAACCCTTTAATTTTAAATAATATTTTATCTTGAAAACAAAGAATACCCCGAATATTACCCCAAGACTAGGTCTTGCCTTAATTGAGTTAGGGAGACGGGCACTATAAGGTTGAAAATTTTATCTGGTTGTGTTGACTTCTTTCATTGGCAATTTGGCATTGAAAATTTTAAGTTGGGATGCCTCTCTCTCTTTATTTATTTATTTATTTTTTTTCTGACAAAGGAAAGGGAGAGCATTCATAAGTCACGCCGTTAGAAACACAAAAATGTTGACAATTCAAATTTGGAAATGTTAATTTTGGAGTATTTTTGCTGCTTCTAGAAGGCAAGTCAATTGCTTTATATTCAACTGCTGGATGCTGATGTAGAAGACACAAGTAGGTTTGCTGCTTCTGCTGGAGACCTAGAGTTCTAAACAATGCAGTCCTTTCAATTACTTGTGCTGTTCCTGACCAAACTCTTTCTCCTTCAATTTACTTTTGCAGTTGATTTCTCCTTCACTGGTTTCAATTCATCTGATATCTTGCTCTATGGAAATGCAACCATAGATTCTGGTGTTCTTTCTCTTACAAGAAATACCACCTTTTCCATTGGTAGAGCTCTCTACAATGCTAAGGTACACACAAGATATCCAGACTCCTCGAACCTCCTGCCTTTCACATCCTCCTTCACCTTTTCTATATCCCCATACAAGGATTCTCTCCCTGGCTGTGGATTTGTCCTCATTTTCGTTCCTTCTACCGGCATCGAAGGTGCCTCTTCTTCCCAACATCTCGGTTTCTTGAACAGTACCAATGATGGTGATCCCAGAAACCATGCTTTTGGTGTCGAATTCGATGTGTTTCGAAATCAAGAATTCAATGATGTTAATGACAACCATGTTGGTGTTGATGTCAATTCTCTTACTTCTCTAGTTTCCTACAAAGCCGGGTATTGGCTTGGTGATAATACAGAGGAGAACAGTAACAACACTAATTGGTCTTTCAAGGAAGTAAAGCTGAACGATGGAGCCAACTATCAAGTTTGGATTGAGTACTGGAACTACCAGCTCAGCATAACATTGGCTCCTGAAAATGTGAAAAAGCCAGAGAGACCTTTGATTCAGATTCCTCTTGATCTCTCTGATGTTTTTCTCGATGACATGTATGTTGGGCTCACTGCATCAACTGGGCAACTCATTGAAGACCATAAAATTCTGAGTTGGAGCTTCAGTAATTGAAGCTAGCAATGAATTTGGGTTGAAATATTTGTACCTCTTAGAAATAAAGCAAGGCTATTGACTTACCTAATTAAGCTGCCTTCATGGAGACATGGATCTCATGTTTCTTGGTCAGCATAGATTTCATATACTTTTTAGTTTATCTCTTGTTTTCATTCTGTTTATGCACAGTTCGTGGTATTTGAGTAATTGTTTTTCTCAGCCTCCTCCTGTGCTTATCTTTGTGATTTTATGTTTATTATTTGGAGGGCAGCATTTGTTACTTGGCCCAAAGGCCACCAAACAGACATTTGAATGTGGCTTGTAGGGCATTGTAGGGCATACACATGTCCAATCGCATATAATTCATTCACCAATCGATCAAATAATACGGAAAGCTCCCTCTCTTTTATCTTGTTCTCTCTCTAATGTCCAACCACATTGGAGCGACTTTTCCTCACTTCTCCTCCACATTTTTCGAATCATTTATCTTTTTCTTTTTATTCACTTCTTACAAATATTCAAAATATATTTTTTTATTTTTTATTTTATAGTATTGCTTTAGCGCTTTCAATTTTTAGTTTATTAATCGAGGGAAAGGTTTAAGTTATTCACCCGATTCTATCGACCTAACGACACTTAGATATTATTTTTTAGGGCAATGATTGCATGCCTCAACCTAAAATTCTTATTCTAATCAATCTTAAGATGAAGTATTGATTTCTATATCTCAAAAGATAAGTATTTTATTGTAATTTTATTGATTTTATTTAATCTACTATGATGTTCTGTAGGTGAAGTGACATCCGTCAACCAAAACTTGCTGACAGATGCATCAAGCAAATATGTTTCAATAAGTAAATGAATTGATTATCAGAACCAATATGCTAGTCTGTAGTCCAGAGCAAAGAACAACTTCCCATCCCATGAAACAAAGCGAGGCATGCCCTTCAAAAAAAAAAAAAAAAAAAAATCACAATAATTGTTTATCAAATGGTTTTTTTATTTCTGCATAATTGTTTTTACAAAAAATTATGAAAAAAAACCTACAACATACCTAGTTGCAGATCCAAATAACTATTCCTTCAAAAGAATCCAAGAAGCTTTCCCAAGGAAATTAATTTAAAAGGTCTGTGATTTTGATAATCCCAAATGCGGTTACTTTAATCATCTCTACAAGAGTGTGTGTTAGAATATAATTTTTTTTGAAGGTTGGGAGTTGGAATGGAATCTGATACTTAAACACCATATAACCCATTACATGGATGAACTATCAAATCAAAGCACTAATCAAATTCTTTATTGAAGAAACTAACACTTTTATACCAATCAAATCCTGAAAAGTGTCTAGATATCTCTTCTTTTACTACAGTATCTGTTTCTTGTAGGGAGCTGGAATTTGGGGGCATGGATGTGTACAAAATATATTAAATGTTGGGGAACTTTTAAAAAGAATGGAGTAGACAAATTTATGATCTCTTAATAATGGAGATGTGGGTGTGAGACGAATTACCAAGGAAGTGTGTCCGTCTCTTTGTGTATGAATTCGAATTTCCTTTCTTACAGATTATAGAAGTTTAAAATATCGTTTTATAATTGACATTTTCAGTTTCCAATAAGTGCCTAATTTATTTTGCAGTTTACTCTCAAAATGGTTCATAATAATAGTAAGAAATTATAGCTTGTATGACAATAATATATAACATGAAAAATAAGCATTTTCCTCTATTTTTACACCAAGTAATTAATCTACAATGCATGGTAAAAGCTGGCCATTGTTTCAACATATACAAGCATGAGAAGATGACAATATGCCATTATGACTGATGCAAGAAACAAGAATTTCTCATTCAGGTGCTTTTACACTTTGTCACAACTTAACTTTGTCCAAAAAGCATATATACTTTAATATCTCAACATAAAGAGGGGTTTCAAATGATGACAACTAGCATGCCTAGGAAACAAAAATAATGAGAAGCAACTTGTTACTTTGATTCCACCACACAATCTATATCTTCTACAATGAATCTATTTTCTGCACTGCAATAAGGGGGGAAAAAAGAACTAGCATTTGGCAAACAAAAAAAGAAGAGGAAGAATGCATAAAGACATATGATCAAATATTTATTGAAGCCATGACAAAGAATTATTTATTGAAGCCATGACAATATTTAGTTAGTTGTACTTGTCATGACTGGTAGTTTGAGTCCGTTTTTAAGAGTTAGGCGTGTTGGTTTATTGTTTTAATTTGTGTTTGGGTTAAGTCTTGTTTATTTTTGGGTGATTTAGGGTTTGTACATTTGAAAGATATGAGAGTTCCTTTTGGGGAAATTTTTTTCATGTAACGAGGATAGCACTGTTTTGTTATTCTCGATTAATAACACAATGACACGTAAAAAAATTAGCCCATATATTGTTACGTTATTAACCTTAAATAGCAAAAAATGTTATTTCAGTTGCATAAGAGTGTTTCGTTGAGGGGTAGGTGAGTTTGTAGGCTGTGGATCTGTGATACAGACGGCGCCCCCAGATTAAGAGGCCAACCACTTTGTCCTATAAATTATGTGGCTTTTAACAGGTCCATTAACCCTAATACGTTTGGCACTTCTCCTCCCTATTTTAATATTTGTCCCTTTCTTCTAGCTTTGGAAGGAACCACACCAATAATTAGATTAAAGAAATTATTACCACACCAATTAGATTAAAGCAATCATAGTTTAATATAAACCACTAGTTTATCAACAGTTTGTCTATTAATAGTTTATTACTCTGTCTTGAACCTTGTTAGAAAAGTCCAGGACTTTCCTCTTTGGGAAAGAAATTATTTATTGCGTTTAGTCAGCACGTCGTTGCATGAGTTCTAATGTAACGTTACAAATTTTTATAAAAATGTTATAATTTGTGTATATTCGTAACGTCACTTTATCATATAAAAAAAATACAAATTTATAAATAAACTCAATCCTAAATATGTATTTATAGAAAAATTCAAGCACTATTTAAACATAGAAACACACCTAAAATCAACCCCAAACTCAACTTTTTGGGTGTGTTTATAAATGGATTTTGAGTGTGTGTAATGATGGGTTTTGAGTGTGTTTATATGTTTAAATAGTACTAGAGTTTTTTTATAATTTAAACTTCCATTTTGGGTGTTTTAGGAAAACTCCCTAAAAAAAATCTCGCAAACTAATATAAGATGAGCTATGAATTTAAATGCTTACGACCCAAGTGATGTATAGAAGTACCAAATTTACCTAATTCTTATGATTTATAGAAGAAATATTCAAATTTTTGTCCAAAAAATAATTTAAACAAAAGTTACAAAACCCAGATGATCATTTTTAAATCTCATACATACAAGAGTAACATAACCAGATAATGTTTTATTTTAGGGCCCTTTATTTTATTTTGTTTCCTAGACATCTTTTTTATTTTCATTCATGGCCCACAAGTTCTATCTAATTTACTGTTTGGCCTCCGGTCTCATTCTAGCAAGAGGCCATTGTTGTGCCACGTTGGTAGTTTGGAATAAAGCGGGAAGATAAAGAAGATGGTAGTGCTGAGAGTTGAAAGAGTGGCCTCTCTCCGCTCTCAGACTCTAAAAAGAAGCAATAAAGTATTAATTTTTTTGATAGACCCAATAAGGATACACAGAATGGGAAAATGAGACTTATAAATATTGTTTTCATAAAAAAAAAAAAATATACATACGGTCTGTGTTTTTTGTGGGAAGATTTTGTTTGTTTTCTTGTTGAGAAAATATTGGGAATTTATAAGGCTCTGGAGCTTCATTTGAGTAGCTGTGCTGTTTCTTCAGGTTGGCCTAGCAGGAACAGAAGACCCTTTTCATGGCGGTACTGGTAACTCTCTCTCTCACATGCAATATTCATGCTGGTGGGGTGTATGACTTGTCTCTATATTTTGAACATTTGTTAAAATCTTTTTCTTCATGGGTTTTTGCTGGTGATGGTTCTTGAGACTGTTTATTCTTAGAAATTGCATATATGTGACTCTGAATATGAATTGGGTTTTGTGAATTTTTTCTACTATTTGTCAGATCATTCTTATTGCGTTGGTGGTAGAATGCTTGTATCTGTTTGCCATGATGGAATTTGCATAGTGAAGGTTCATAAAGTTACTTTTTTTATTGTGTCCAGCTGGAAATCTGTCCTTGTTTGTGAAGTTAAGATGCTTTGCTCGTGGGTCTTATCTGTTTGTGCCGCAGAAATGAGCTTCTGATTCAAGATGGTAATGGTGGAAGTGAGAGACTGTAATAGAAGTCGGAGAATTCCTCCATATCTTGGATGTGTGTGTTCTGGCTTTCATGCTGCTATAGGAGGATAACAATGGAAGGCTCATCTGAGTCTGCTTGGCAGAATTCTGATAGTTCTAGAGGATTGAATACTTCCGGAGTCTCAAACCGGAATCCCAGGATTGTTCATGCCGGAAGATTTGGCTTATCGGGTGATGCGTCACAGGATTCTGATTTAAGAAAGGAGAGAGATAGTGTTGTGGTAGCAAACACTGATGACCTTAAAAACCAGGGTGGATTATCAGGGGTTTGTGAGGATGAGGGGGTAGTTGATCCTTTTGTCCGAGCTATTGAATGGGGTGATGTTAGCTTGAGGCAATGGTTGGATAAACCGGATCGATCTGTTGATGTATTTGAATGCGTGCACATATTTAGGCAAATAGTGGAAATTGTTAATGTAGCGCACTCCCAAGGAATTGTTGTTCATAATGTGCGGCCTTCCTGTTTTGTTATGTCATCTTTCAACCATGTCTCCTTTATTGAGTCCGCATCTTGTTCAGATTCTGGCACTGATTCTCCCGGGGACAGCCCAACTGCGGAAATTAAGGATTTTCCCTCTCCTTTGCATGGTGATTTGCATCAACAACAATGCAACTTAGGAAGACTAAATTTTCAATCGATGAGAACTTTAACAACTACCTTGTCAGAAACAAGTTGCATGCAGTCAAGTTCAATCTATGCAGCACGTGAATCGTTGGTACAAGAGAGTGAAGAAAATAGAACCAGAGACAGGAATGCTGAACTAGAAGATAAGAGACAACCATTTCCAATGAAGCAGATATTGCTTATGGAGAGCAGTTGGTACACTAGTCCCGAAGAGGTTTCTGGTGGTGCAAGTTTGTGTGCTTCAGACATTTACCGATTAGGAGTTCTTCTTTTTGAGGTTTGTGATTAAAAGCGTTCAATTGTTTCATCTGAAGTATAAATTAAATAAGATCTTCAGATGCTTTCGATTAATCATTTTATATGATGTTAAAATTTGATTTTGTGTGGAGTTCTTTTGTTTTCTTGTTTTTGTACTCTAACATTATGGTGCCTGTGACCAGTTATTCTGCCCATTCAGCTCAAGAGAAGAAAAAAGCAGCACCATGTCTAGTCTGAGACATCGAGTTCTTCCTCCTCAATTGCTGCTGAAATGGCCAAAAGAAGCTTCGTTTTGCTTATGGCTACTGCACCCTGAGCCAAATAGTCGGCCTAAAATGGGGTGATTACTTCTTACGAAATACCTTTGATCTCTGTCTTTGATCTTTCTTTTTTAAAGCCATTAGATTAGAAGCAAATATGAGAACAAGCCATTAAATTAGTGTGGCTTAATAAGTGGAATTACATTTTTTAATTGCATTGACAAGTTCTTTGATTGATTTGATGTTAAATGTTTTCTTGGCATATATGATATCTAGTTAGCAACTGCCTTGCATATGCAGGTTTATCTGATATAATGTGATTGGATTTTGGTGCCACAAGCTTCATGTGATAATTGCTTTTGGTGGATGTTTAAACTGCATTACTTGTTTTTGTAATTGATTAAGTTTGATCCTTTGGTTTCGATTTCAGGAAATAGTTCTAAGTACAAGATTCCATTTTACGTTGCCTTGATACTTTGGTGTTGCATTTCATAAATCCCCATGTATCTCTCCCTTAATTCTGCATCTAGTCCTCTTTCATTGACTTGTGAAAATAATTTTAATAGATAAGAAGCATGTGCTGTCTTATAATCTCTCTCTCTCTCTCCTGTTTATTTCTAATATGCACTATAGCTCCAACGTGGCCAAATACTTAAAGTTTTCTTTGCTATGTGTTTCAGTGAGTTGCAACAAAGTGAATTCCTAAATGAACCAAGAGATGATTTAGAAGAACGTGAAGCAGCAATAGAGCTTAGAGATAAAATAGAGGAGCAGGAATTGTTGCTGGAATTCCTGTTGCTTATACAACAAAGGAAACAGGATGCTGCAGATAAGTTGCAAAATACTCTTTCTGTTCTTTGTTCTGATATTGAAGAAGTTATGAAGCACCGAATAATATCTAAGAAAAAAGGTAGTTCAGGCGCAGAACTGGTGAAAGAAGATCAGTCAACCTCAAGTTTCCCATCTATGAATATTAATGATGATGATGATTCTGCTAGTGGGTCCAGAAAACGATCCAGACCAGGCATCCGGCTTCACAACATAGAGGAATGTGATGATAATTTGGATGGTCAGAAGTCAGATACCGAAAATCAAGAAAGTACTTTTTTGAAAAGTTCTAGATTGATGAAGAACTTTAAAAAGCTAGAAGCAGCATATTTTTTGACAAGGTGCAGGTCAGTAAAGCAGTCAGCCAAACCCGTGACTAGACATTCACCAATAAGTAGTGATGGTAGAGGTTCTGTTGTTGTAACTGAAAGAAGTTCTGTCAATAATTTGCCATCAAAAGAACAGCACAGTGAAGGTAGACGAAGTGGTTGGATAGATCCATTCCTTGAGGGTTTGTGCAAGTACCTATCTTTCTCGAAATTAAAAGTGAGGGCGGATTTGAAGCAAGGGGATCTTTTAAATTCTTCAAATCTAGTATGCTCACTTAGCTTTGATCGCGATGGAGAATTTTTTGCTACAGCTGGTGTTAATAAGAAAATTAAAGTATTTGAATGTGACACAATCATAAATGAGGATCGTGATATCCACTATCCTGTGGTTGAAATGGGCAGCAGGTCAAAGCTAAGCAGTATATGCTGGAATAGTTATATCAAGAGCCAGATTGCTTCAAGCAACTTTGAAGGTGTGGTGCAGGTGAGTCAAGCCTTACTCATGATTCACATATCTGCCATATATTAGTTTGTTTTAACTAATTGCTTACATCTTCAGGTATGGGATGTTGTAAGAAGTCAAGTACTTATGGAGATGAAAGAGCATGAGAGGCGTGTATGGTCCATTGACTTTTCATCAGCAGATCCAACAATGTTGGCCAGCGGGAGTGATGATGGTTCTGTTAAGCTATGGAGTATCAATCAGGCAATTCTATTTTTCCACTTGGTGGATGTCAGCTTTGAAACTAAACGTACTGCAGTCATCTATTTGCATGCTGTGTATATCTAATTCTGGATGTATGATAAGTTGATTCTCTTATCTGGATTTCTTCTACAGGGAGCAAGTATTGGTACAATAAAAACAAAGGCCAATGTCTGCTGTGTACAATTTCCTCTGGACTCTGGTCGATCCCTTGCATTTGGGTCAGCGGATCATAAAATTTATTACTATGATCTTCGTAATTCAAAGATTCCTCTGTGCACATTGGTCGGCCACAGCAAAACCGTGAGTTATGTTAAGTTTGTAGATACGACGAATCTTGTTTCTGCATCCACTGACAATACTCTGAAGCTTTGGGATTTGTCAACGTGCACATCTCGGGTCATTGACACTCCAGTTCTATCATTTACCGGCCACACAAATGTGAAGGTACTTTCACTCCTTTATTATATCAAAGCAGTTCTAGCCATACATTATTGACAGATATTCACTGTTTTTGGCAGCTCTTCAGATCACTGTTTTTAAAAATAAATAGAAGAGTTATCTGTGCTGTATTTAAGAATTTCAAAATATGCACTATTACATATATGAGATTGAAAGCAACTGGTTCGTGATAATTTTGTGTTCTACTAGATGCAAATGTTTTTGTAAATCTTCAGGAGCTCAAACACGAGCTGATATTTTTTTTTTTTTGGCAATCATACAAGATTTGTTCTCTGTGTTTACAATGTTAGAGTTATGCCATAGTGTTAGTACAATAAGGAATTAATATTCAGCACCTCCAACATAGGCTGATTCTATGATCTAAGCTTATGCTATATTTCTATTTACAATGAAATTTTGTTCTTCATTGACCAGTTTCCTGATTTAAATTTCTTTTATCCTTTCTGGTGGACCAAAAGTTTTCCACCATGAGTTTCTTAATTGCAAAAGCTTCTTATTCAATTTCCATCTTCATTGGTTATAAATATTTGTGAAGGAAAACCACTAAGAAGGGTGGATTGTTTATGAATAAATACTTTTATACAGTTTTTTAAAGTCAGTCATAAGGGCGGAACCAGAAATTTTTCAATGGGTGGGCTAGCTAAAGTTATTAGCTTAAAATCTAATGATAATTCTTTTTTTTTTTGTACACTTACATTTTCTATAGTAAAATGCTTCTCTTTTGGAGACAAATTAATAGAAAATTTTTAAAATTGATGTTGGGACAAACTTTGACACCAAATACAAATGTGGAAGACCTCTTACTATGCTTATTGGTGTTGAAATTGTATATATATTTATTTATTTTTAGTTAAAATATTATGCTATATATATATTTAATTTATTTTTTGCCCAAACCTTTCCTGGGCTACAGCCAAGGGCAGCCATTGCCTTGGTTCCGCCCATATCTATCCAAGTTATTTGAGCCCTGATATTATCTTCATCTACTGACTGCAAGTGAAATATGGCCATGGTGGTTTATAGCTTATGCATGTTTCCCTTGTTGCAGAACTTTGTGGGTTTGTCAATTTCTGATGGTTACATTGCCACAGGCTCAGAGACTAATGAGGTAATTTAGTCATTATTCTAGATAATCATCTTCTATTTATCCCATGCTTTTCAGGTTGTTCACCTTGTTTCTGAAATGCTATGAACAGGAACCCAAAATTTCTATTTTCTTATTTTCTCTGGAAACCTCTTTCCATTGGGTTCAATGGAGGCCTAAAGTGAGAGAGGGTGAACTTTAATATTGGTTATGGGGATAAGTGTTCTACTACTAAAGCTATGAACCCCTGCGTTTTCTCTGGAGAACTCCGTCGTTTAGAAGAAAAAACGTCCAACTAGAGCTTTTCAAGGCTTCTTCTTATACTTCAAGAAAATTTGCCTCTTATAGCTATAAATTAGGAAGATTTATGCTTATCAAAGCCTAAGAAGGATCTTACCTATCTGTTTAGTAATGATGAACCCCGAGCCTTTGGAGCCTTCTTTCTGCATTTCTTAAAGTTAATAATTAAAATTGTCACTCACATGAAAACTGCCAATTAAATTTTGAACAGACGGAGAATGCATCTTCTTTTGTTCGATTTACTGGCAGTAAATGGTTTTCCTTAGTGAGATTAGTGACAGCAGTATTTTAGTAATTGACCAAACTCTAAACCTTATATTGGTAATATAACAACTGCTCATCATCAAGATGCAGACAATATACATTAGTAATTATTTTGGGCCTGAAGAACAAAAGCTCTCTCCTCAGAAATCTTAACATATTATAGTTAATGTTTATTTATATTGGTTGATCAGGTTTTCATCTACCACAAGGCTTTTCCAATGCCTACATTATCATACAAGTTTCAGAACACAGACCCACTTTCTGGCCATGAAACAGATGATGCTGCACAGTTTATCTCTTCTGTTTGTTGGCGCGGCCAGTCCTCCACCTTAATTGCTGCAAATTCGACCGGGAATATCAAAATTTTGGAGATGGTTTGATTTGATTTTAACCTTATGCTGTCCAAGGTAAATTCTTGAATCTGGCAGGATGGGTGTTGGGAAGAAAATGAGGTAAAATAATCTTATGCCAGAGAAGCTTGTTAGCTCCTAGGCTTTAGGTCATAGGAACTCATTGTTGCAAGCAACACAGTAAATTTTGGTATTAGATCATAGCGGGATGTGGTTAATGTGAAAAGTGAGAATGTTTATTGTTCAAATGCCATATTTAGATAGAAATTTATAGGAAAAGTAAAGGTAAAAATTGGAATTTCTGTATAATTTGTAATGTTTTCAATTCAAAATCAATTTATATAACAATAATTTTGAAATGCATCTCTTCCTTGTACCACGTTCAAGGCCATCACTTTCATGAGTGACATTTGAGTTACCAATGGCATCATTTTTGTATTGTCAATGGCCTGGAAAATCATTGAATTAAACATATATAAAAGATGTTTTTTAATTTTTGAAATGTTTAGAAGCTTAACTTTTTCTCCTTTGAACTTTTCTTTTCTCAATTTATGCGGCAGTTCGTATGCACACTGCCTCATTACACTGAAAATATGACGATGCAGGACTCGATGTTATAATGCCATGTCGGCGGGAAAAAGAAAAAGAAAAAAGGAGGTTGCAGTATTCATGGAATGCAAAATTCTAACAAAAAAAGAACGCTTCAATGCTGCATTATGGCTCAAATTCATTGTTTCATCGTGGATTTAGGGCAGAATTTATTAAATGACATGCAGAAAAAATCCGGGAAATTGGGGTATCAAATTCCCGAATTTAATTTATACTAAAATAGCCATCATTTCATAATTTTCATAGTGCTATTTACAAAATTATGTTATTTACAAAATTTGACATGCATAAATCCAAACACAGGAATTTTCAATTGCCAGAAAGTGAAATAATGGAAATTTAAATTCTTTCATTTTGGAATTATATGTAATTTTCAATTCCTTCATCCAAACGGCGTTTATAGAATAGGGATCCCGAGCCCATTATAATCATCTATCCGTTTAAAACATGACACATAAGCAATTTAAGTGTTAATTTTATTTTATTTTTTCATAAAAGAAAATTGTTTAAAATTGACAATTCTTTTATTGTTTAAGTAAAAAATAAAGTAAAAAGTCCACGAAAGTTGAGGGGTAGTAGAGGGCCTGGGAGGAGTTGGGGAGGGGAAGGGGAATCTGGGCTAAG
The DNA here is from genome assembly GCF_029339155.1 of Prunus mume. Classification (NCBI taxonomy): domain Eukaryota; kingdom Viridiplantae; phylum Streptophyta; class Magnoliopsida; order Rosales; family Rosaceae; genus Prunus; species Prunus mume. The sequence continues at coordinate 13,900,232 of NC_142700.1, read as the reverse complement.
GTCGGGGGAGGGTGAAAAGTGTTTACATGGAAGATCAAAATGGAATGGTATATCCTTGAATGAACCTCTCCAGCTCCGCTCACCCACCATTCTCAATATACACAATTTACCAAAAATATATATCCCCAAATTCAACAATTTGGAGAACCAGTTTGATTTGTAATTTACATCTGTAATGACACCTGCTTATGTCATGATTGTAGGGGTAGATATGTGGTAGAGAGAGAGAGAGAGAGAAAAATGGTGACTTGAATGGTGGCCTGGCTGACGTTCGGTTGGGTAGGGGTGGCGGGAATAAGGTTGGGAAGGGGGAGTTGCCTTTCTGGTTTTCTTTAATCTTGGATTTTGTGATTTTTTACTTTTAAAATTTAAATTAAGTTATAGATTTTTTTTTTCTTTTTCAAAGTTTGCTTATGTGCCATGTGTCATGTCTTAGACCATTAGGATGGTCTAAATGTTGCGAAATGCGGGTAAATACACAACACCTAAATGTGGAGGGTCGGGGAATCCATAAAGTAGTACGATAGTACAATCCTAGTTTGTCCCCTTCTTAGGAAAAAATATTAATAAATATTTACTTATATTATAATATATGGATAAGTTATTTCACATGGCTGTATTACCGTATTATCCTATAATACATATTTGAAATGAGGACTTTGGATTTGAGTGTGTAATGTAAATTGATTAATTCCACTAGTTAAATATCAATTTTCTGTGCTATTAAATTCACGCTAATAGTTTCAAAGAAACACAAGGATGGATTTTAAATAGACTTAAATATCAAAATGGTTCTTGTGTTTTACCTCATCTATCAATTTAATCCCCGTATTATAAATTTGGCCAATTTAGTCTCTGTGTTTGTATATGTTAGCAAATGTGAACCTTTCCGTCAAAATTTATCTTAAATATTTTATTAAATAACAAATTGAAAGATTTAAAAAACAAAATTTGAAGTGGACGCCGTAAACACCAACCCCCACCCCCAAACAAAATCTTGATTGCCATTTTTAATTAAATGGTCGAACTGCTAGTTTTGTTCTTCTCCTCCATCTCAAATTGTCAAACCGTTGAAATTTTCTTACAGTTTGATGTAATCAATCCCGCATTTCATAGAATGATGATTATTATAAAAGCAGAAATTTGCTACAAAAATTTATTGTTCTCTCCCGTGATTAATGATTAATGATTAATGCCAATGCCGTTATCATTTATTAGCACTTCTATTCAGTAAAGCAGTGATGAGGCTCATATTAGTTTTGTCAATCACTTATTTGCATTGCCAACAAATGATGCTTCATGACCATTTGTAACCATCTCCATTTCAAGGACAATAAAAAATTCTAGCTCTGAAAAACACATAAACTCGGAGAAAAGAACGAACCAAGACGGATGAACAGTAACAGTATACTAAATATATAATGTATGATTGTAAAAGGTCTAAATGTAGAACCTATCGAAACAATTATGATCAAACTCCTTTTTGGGTTCAAGAATGTGACAACTTAGGGTAATGCTCAATGGACACTGACTTGTCTCCATTCTATCAAGCTTAGCATCAAAATTTGATCCCTTAAACTCCAACAAACTGTTGTCTTGCTTGTTGATAGACTAGAAGTATGGTTTTCTCTTCATTTTACTTTTTTCTTTTCCTTTTACTAATTCGATTTGCAAGAATGTCCACAGAATCTATTTACATTGGTTTTGACCAAACTTAGCTGTCAAAGTAAGCCTACCCACAAGGCGGCGAAGCCTTTCGGCCCCTGGACCTGGTTTGATCTTGTTTGGGTTCCCAACCCTGGAGCATTTGGGTTTGCCAGCACACCAACCACCAGGAGTGAAGCTCCCTTTTCTTCGATGAAGTAAATCCTTATCGATCTTGTCTAGGGCAGGGTCATCGCGTTTGAATTTCCGAGCAAAGGCAGCAGCACTTGCAATCATCTTGTTTGTGTCATTAATGTTGAGGGTATGAGGATGCTGTTTTGGAGGAATATCCCAAGAAATATAGTGCAAATCATGGTTGACTGCAGTTTTAGCAAACTCTGGCTCATTGCATATGACAGTATGAAAGTAGCCTTCAGGCGAAGAAACAAAGTTTGCGTAGTACATGAGAAGGGTCCTCGGTAGATTGTCCCAACCCCAAACGCAGTACTCTACAAACCACCGTGACAAGACCATCCATGCTGAACCTGCAACAGAGATGCATTTTAATTAGTTGTGCAAGAAAGGAACCAAGAGTGACAATGCAGGTATAGAACCAAGATTGACAATGCAGCAGGTACAAGCAATTTCTTTCTTGAACCTTCATGCAGGGGTGCATGTTACTATGTTCTTCGAACCAGAACTGCCATTTGTTGATATATTTATCAAACCACCTTCAATATCTACTGGTAGACTATATTTAGAAGAAAATGTGCAGATTATTTTAACTGTAATTTTGCACTGATCAAAAGTTGCACTGGAACAACATATGCGGAAAGAGCCAACACAATTTGGTTTGTTAGGGATATTAAACAAACAACAATTCATCAATTTGTGATCTCATGATCCACCTCATGTATTCTGGCACTAGAATTGTTCAAAGTAAATATGTCCAGTTTCCAAATTGGTCCAATGGTTCAAACTTGAACTTTGGAAATTTCAAATTCATCCCCAGAAATTCAACCTTCCCATAAAACCTTTTCCTTGGGAATAAAAACCCAGCATACATGTTACAAACAAACGGTTCAAGCCATATTGTATTTATAAGTAAATCCACCAAAAGGCTCACTAAATACAATACTAGTAACCTGGAAGCCACTTCTCAGCAGAAAAAAAAAAGACAAATTAAGCAACAAGAAATACAAGATAAGGTCATAATGGAAACATACATTTGACAAAATTTCTGATGCACACATGATATCAGTTAATCTTCTCAACATTAAGATTTTAAGATTTTGCCTACATAAATTTTTTGCCAGAAGTCCAAATAACTAGAGGAGAACAATGTCAATACTCACCAGTAAACAATTTAAATGAAGTAGGTAATGTTCGGCGGGGCGTAACCCAAAATATATCTTGTTTTTTTGATGAGTAGAGACCAGGATCTAGAATTAAAGGCATTGCTCGTTTTTCCCTGGAAAAAGCAAGTTAACAGAGTATGAGTTAAAGTAATAATACCTAGAAGTTCTATACACGTCTAATGTGTTGAGTGCATGGAGTAGAGTGGGAGAGTGTAGAGAGAGACAGAGAGATAGAGAGCTCACTCCTTCCAACCAAGTTGGCTTGTATGCTCAATGAAATTGAGATTTCGATTTAAAGGTGAAAAGGTGTGAAAAAGATCTGTACAACACAAATCAATCAAACAGTTACTTTTAGCACAAAAGCTTACATCCTAAGAAAACTTTACAACTTTAAATGATATGGACTTACCATCTTGAGTAACAAGAGGATAATCTGAGGCGCTAAGGTTGATAAACCAATCCCAATCCTTACTCCTCCTGAGAAGAATTGCGCAGGCATGAAGAGTATTAGCAACCATGGTCGGTCCTCTGTAAGTTACCATATTAGCTTTCTTAATCACAAATACATTCCCAACTGTATTAAACATCGTCTCATTGTCTACTCGTGAAGCAAGCTCCAATCTTTCTGCTACTGGTGACTCAAGGTCTAAATGAAGAACATACTGATTCAGCGGATGGTACAGTGCTTGAAGAGTTCTCCAAAGCTTTTCCAAATCCCCTTTCGACCCGGAAATTAGATAGGCAAAACGAGGAATTGCTGGTACTGAAGGAGGGGGCGGACCTTGTGAAACTATATTCTCAGCAAAAGCTAGACTACTTTGGTTTGCTACTACCCGATATGGGAAAAATGAGAAGATTGAATTGATTGCATGTCGTGAAGAGACAAGACCCAAGTTCAAGGAAGTGGCTAGAAGGAATATGCATATGACAGAGCTTATGACAAGAGGGAATAGCCATTTCTTCTCCATGTTTGCAGAACCCATTACCAAACCTAATGATGGGTTGTTCCAAACAACTGTTGTCACATACTCATTTTCCTCAATTGTCCAAACACGTTGTGGAATTTAAATACCGCACTCAGAGGAGGATTGAGACCCCTTTCTCAAAAATATTCCGGAATTCAGACCTTTGAAACAGCTGTAGAATCAAACACCAAATATTAAAAAGAACATATTGATTCATAAATTGTTGTATATAATTCTGGTAAAACAAAGAATATTGGAGCTTGCCGTAAAGATTTAGCTCAAGTATTGGTTCTATGAACCTCCAAAACAATATAATTTTTTATAAGCAAGCAAGGAGATAAATGATAGGGACAGAGAAGAAGAACTTAAAAATATAGCAGAAGAGACACAAATGATGCATCAAGAAAATCGACTAGAGACCAGCAGAGGATTCAAACAAAAAAACTAAAATATATAATTAAAGAACGTAATTGTAACCCTGTTTCCAAAGAGTTAATAAAAATAAAATATCAGATATATACATTGATAATGACACAATTAGTAGGAAAAACTATGTCTAATCAAAGAAAATTCCTAATCGTTCATTTCCTAATACAATCCCTAATTGCATGTTCACACAAGGTACAGAATATCAAATTGCAGAAGTCTAACAAGGCAACCACACTAAAAACAAACCATATTGATTCAGTCATGCAAAACAGAGAAAATCCAGATCAGAAATTCACAGCTTTGCACAACCCAAAATAAAAACAGAACCAGCCAAGAATCAGATATCACATACCAAGACAGCTGAATCTTGAGCTCAACAGAGAAATTAAACAAAACCCAGAAAAGTTGGAATGCGTTTCGACAGAATTAGCCAACAAAAATCAAAACTTGATGAATAATTCAAGTTACAGAGAAAGAGAGAGAAGCAAAGAAGACAGCTTGAGATGTGAGAAAAGAGTAGAACCTAAATTTGATTCTTGTTTTTTTTTCTTTGTGTGAAGAAGAAGAGCAAGAGCGTCTGTGCACGTTGAGGAATAAAAGAATACAAAATAAAAACAAGATTTGGAGAGAGACACAGATGACAGAATCATACAGGGGTTATATATAAAAACGAAAAAAATGAACTTTGACAAAAGAGAGAGAGAGAGAGAGAGAGAGAGAGAGAGAGAGAGAAGTGGGCTATGTTGTTTCAACTATCAGATTGTTTTTTAATGGAATGTTTACCTGGACTCAGGCGTATCCTATTGTTGGGTCCCTTCTGGGATTCACCAACACGGCAACTGGTTCAGCTGTTTCTTCTATTATCTACTCTCTCTCTCCCTCTCTCTCTGTGTATCTGTTATAATCTTTGCGTTTCCTTCTGTACTTTGTGTTTTTCCGTTTTCATTTTTGTTTCTCTGATTGCTTTGTTGGTTTCTTTCCTTTCGGTTTGGTTTGGCATTTGTTGGAAGGGGATGAGGAATGTGGCGTTCTCAGCCGTTTTGAGTATGGAAAATCCAAGTGGGAAAAGTCATGCAGATCAACGGCTGTCGTTTGCCGTGGATTAAGTGCTGGATTTCATTTTACCCAATAGATAGATATTATGAGTTGTTTATTTGCTGTGATTTTTTTTTTTCATTTTTTTGGGATGATCAAAGTATTTCTGGGGGAAAATAAATATTTTTATTTGGTCAAACTTAAATCTTCATACTGAAGGAAAGCGGTTTCAAACAAAAGGTATAATTTATAAATCTTGGGAAATAAATGTTATAAATCTTCAATCTCGCATTAGAATTTCTAAGTGTAAAGTCAAATCTCTTGATTGAATTATGACCCAATACATACATGTTATTTGAAATATTGACAATACATAGATGCTACTTGAATTATTGGCAATACATATACGTTTTCATTTGTATGAAGAAAAAAAATTCATAATTATGGATAACATGAATTTACTGTCGAATTTACAATCTTCTTTTTTGTAGATAATTATTTTTTTTTTATAGTATAAGTGATAGTCTAAACTACAGGAAAGAGAGATTTCTTACACATATATTATGAATAAAATAAAATAAAAATTTATTTTGTTGAACGAGAAAAAAGTACTATAAGCACACCATGTGTATCAATTCAATTTTTATTAACTAAAAATCTATACTATTTAAAAATAATAATAATATATGTCAAAACTACATGTCTATCACATGATCATCATTATAAAGGTAGTACCACCAGCACACATCTTAATAGTATATTTACATAAAAATTAAATTATATATATTCTAAACTGGGTGAGTTCGGGGTTAGGAATTAGAATATCGTCTCAGCCCCTCTTCAAACATTATAGCTGAAAAATTCTCTGAACCATCCTCATATATCTTTTTTATCTTTCATACCTAACCCATCAGAGTTGAAACCCTACAAAGACTCCTGTGGAAAATGCCATGCCTAAGAGCAAGTCCAGCGCTCACTCAAACCTGGGCAAAAGGCCCCCCTGGCAGCCCAACTCCCCTCCAGACACAGAAAGAGAGATCGGGCAATGGTGGGTCCCACCAGCCCGAGCAGCCAAGGGCAACTTTGCTGGCTTGACGCGTCGTGGTGTTATCTTGGCGTCAACGAGGAAAAAAATTCAAAAAATTATAAAAATTCAATTTTAAAAAAAAACCAAAAAATTATGGATATTTTCCCTATAAATACATAACAATTTTATTCACTTTCCCTATAAATACATAACAATTTTATATTTTGTTGCATATATATATTTTTTTCTTGCCCTTGACTTGCCTTAGACTTTGCCTCATGGGTGGAACAGCAATCTGGTGACACTATTCACGTGAATAGTTCACTTCTTTTTAGATTTAGCCCTTGTGGGTGAAGATGCTCTAAGAAAGCTTCTTTTCCCAAGAATTCCCACTAAAGCATAGCTTGATGTAAGTTTGGCAAGATTGCATATGAAGTCAGATCTTGTAGCAGAAAAAAAACATACTTTCATTGAGAACAAAGGACAAATTTTGGAAATTTGAGAAATAAATCAAACGAACAATGATTTGTTTCTATATGAGAAAAAAGAATTTTCCTCATGGAAAATGCAAGGGAAGAATATGACCAACCAATCAGAAATTGGGCTGCTGACTGTTCATTGGCTTTCAACTTTTTTGACTTATATTCTGTTTTTTAACCCCTGAAATTTGACATATTTGCAGAACTTCATACATCCAATTGCATCTTGTTGAGAAAATAAAAGTTTTGGGCTTTGGAAGCATCGTCCCCTTCCCTTGTATCACTATTGGTGATTGAGTAGGGTGCACCTTACACCCGTGCACAGGGCATCCGAACCCCATCAATTTATGTCACACATATGCATTGTCGTGTCATGAATGTCACGGTGATTTAACAGAAACCAAACATTCTTAAAGGGCCCTTAATGATTGCGTTTACATTTGAGGATGATCTAAAACCGCTTAGATTCAATGTCACTGCTCATTTGCAATTAATTTCAAGATTGCAACGTTTTGCGGTTTACGGCAAAAGTTACGGCAGAATTTATGACTTTTCTTTTATTTCTAGATTTATTATCTATACTTTATTTCACAAGCAAGTCTCCCAGAAGTGAAGAAACACCCCTTAGTTTTGGAAAGCAAGCGACCCACTCCAATCAGTGAAGCTTTTTCAACTTTTGGGTTCTACGTTTGTTGTTTTTGGGTGTGATTTCAATGAAAACGGTGGTTTTGGTGACGGGTGGTTAATTTTCATGGTTGACGTAGGGTGAACTTTAACCCATCACCAGATTTTGAAATGTGGTTGGGTGAGGTGGGATGGAAATGGTCCTGCCAATATAGTGGGCGGGGGACTTGGGTCAACTCAAGGATGGCAAACAAGGGGATATTTTGGGGAAAAATTGAGAGCGTGTATGGGTGTCACATTCCGGAATCGGTTCCGTCGTAACACGATATTGTCCATTTTGGGCACTCCTTTCTGCCTTCACGGTTTTGTTTAGGAACTCACGAGCAACTTCTCGATGGGTCACACATCTTGAGATTGCTCTAGCCCCACGCTTAACTTGGAGTTCCGTGACTCTGAAGCCAATGAGCTCCCAAAAGGCATCGTTCTAGATAGAGGCAGACATGTATATATAATGCAAGGCTTCGTACTAGATGGAGGTAGGCATGTACATATAAGGCACATCACCCTCCTTTTGTTGGTCGATGTGGGATGTTACAATCCATTCCCCTTAGGGGCCCGATGTCCTCGTCGACACACTCGCACCACACAGCAGAGGCTCTAATACCAAATTGTCACATTCAGGTCACCCGTCTGCACGATATTGTCCGCTTTGGGCCCCTCTCTCTGCCCTCACGGTTTTGTTTCTGGAAACTCAAGAGCAACTTCTCAGTGGATCACCTATCCTGTGATTGCTTTAGCCCCAACTCGCTTAATTCGAAGTTCTCATGACTCCTAAGCCAGTGAGCCCCCAAAAGGCCTCGTACTAGATGGAGGCGAGCATGTACATCTAAAACACATCACTTCCTCTTCGTTAGTTGATGTGGGATGTTATAATGAGTATTCTAGAATGTTAAAAATTCATGGTTTGGGAACGGGTTAGGGATGGTATTGCTATCTCTGTTCCCGAACCTAGCCCCATAAATGATATATTTATTTTTTAGTAATATATAATTTAATATTTATCTAGTTTTTTCAAAATGAATTAAGATGATTGTGAGTAGTTTAGTTGATTTTTATAGTTCAACTGAGTATGATTTGAGTTGAATGAATGTTTAAGGTGAAATTAGTGCTATAACGTTAAATAAGTATTTTCAATTTTTAAAAAACTCATAAATTCGGGATAGAGATAGCCTCACGACAGGAATGGGGATTCGGGGAAAATTCTTATCAAGGGTGCAAGTACAAAGAGGGTATTGCCAAATATGGGCCCGAACCGGGCCATTGCTATCCCTTAATCACATGTATCTCCTTTAGTTTTTCAAATGTTAGTTTTTATCTTATTTAAAGTTAACACAGTTGTATTAGGGTTAAATGGTTAGATACGTGCGAATTAATGAGATAGGAGACATAAAGAATGGAGCAACTTAAATAAATTTTTTAGCTCAAATAGGACCATCACCCATTGTGTTGTTGATGTACTTCTCTAATACAATTCAGATTGCATCAATTAAAGATGCAAGTGCTACATTGAAAATAAAATAAAAGAAGAAGAATAGAGACACCAAGTAGTTCTCTTGTTCCAAAACTAATTTTGCGAATGCAACATGAACTAGTTGTCTGTAGACCCAAGACCTACGTATATATTATTTGTCTTTAAGTATAATCTAAAGACTACAGATAGAAAAAAATTACATGTGTTGGTCAATCAGATCAGATCCTAATCTCAATTACTTGTTTATTTATATAAATTTGTATCTTAAAATAAATTGGTGCTGCAATATTATTCAAGTTGAATCCATATAAATTCTAATTTCGTATATAGATAGGACAAACGACCGTACAGTGATATATTTAAATTGTAAATTAATTAGTGCAAGATGAATAAGAATCCTCTTCAAATTATTAAACAATACAAAGCATTGGCCTCATGACTTGCTATTGCTTTCTTGAGTCAAATTATTAAACAATACAAAGTATTGGCCTCATAACTTACTTACGTTACGGATGCCAGGTAATTCAGTCAATCACATATTGTCATGAATTTTTTAATTTTCATATGATATTATGTAATTGACTTAAGATACTACCACAACGACATCCTCCAGATTGCACGGAAATTATTCTCTTAGATTATGCATTTAATTTGGTTTTCAACACAAGTATAACGTATGTTTAGGATATTATTTCTTTCACTTTGGTTTGGTTGAAGCTAGATGAGAGCAAGAATCAAACTTTTATAACGGACGGCTCCAATCACTTAATATAATTAAAATAAAAGCCGACCAGAAAAAGAAACAAATATAATAAAATAAATAAATAAAGGTGATGGCGTAAACGCGCTCCACGTTTGAAGCAAACAAGGAACATTCCTGCATTGCATGGTGCGAGCGCGCAGGCCAAAAGATTCCATTGGCTCACTTACCAAATCATTACGCGGCGCCAAATGTCAAAACAAAACAATTATCAATTACATACTTTATCTTGTTCTTCTGGAAGAAGAAAGATAAGCTAATATATGATACGAGCATGAGTGTTTGTTGGTCCAAAAATTGAAATGGGCCTCACGTTGAAAACTAATATATGATACGAGCATGTATAAATGTGGACACGTTGGGTACTTGGTCTTGTACAAATGATCTCTTCCACTTATTAGTGTGTGGGGCATCAAAGGTGATATGGAAGTCAACGGGTCTAGTGGAGGAAAAAATTGACTTAACTTACAGATATCTGATCTCAGGTTTGAACTACATGACACATTAGTAATGCGTGTGTGAGAAACTCCCATCTTTCTCGTAGTTTAGATTATCATTAACCCATCTTCCTTCGAAACTTGGGGTAACCCTATTTTTGAAGTATAGGGTAGGTGAAATGAGTGAGTGATGAGTTAAAACTGAATCATCCATGTGTTTCCTCCTTAGAATGATCTTCACCTTGAAATCCTTGTTTATCAGTAGCGCCCACTCCTACTACTGGGGCTATCATTTGAATTTGGTGCATGTAGGCCCACTCGAGCACAATGAAATAGCATGTAAAGGATGTCCCGTTTCTAGGTGTAGCCTTTAGCAACAACTACATTTAGATGGGAGTCAGGCCCAATTGCAAGTTGGGTTGTACCCATATGATATGATATCTGCAAATAAAATATCAATTAAAATAACTTTTCAATTTTTTTGCAAAGTTTGATGGCATGTTTTGTTTATCCAAAATCGAAATAAGATAGAACCAAAATGGGATAAATAAAAAATCAATAAGAAAGAATCATAATTGGCGTTTTCTAAAACGAGATGCTTGCTAATTAGAATGAGAATCAATTTGATTACTAAAACTGATTTTGATAGTATATGCCATATGCTTTTAAACGTACAACAAGAATTTCTCAAATTTCCTCGCATGAGAAATGCGTTTTTATTTTTATTTTCTGCTGTGGCAATTTCGTTTGCATCAATAGCTAACAAGTTAAGAACAACCACATCGGACTTGCAGGTTTGGATATCTCTCTTTCTGCCGTGGCACGGCAAATTTTTATTATATGTTTGAGTACATGTACTTTTGATTATTTGTTCGGAGATTTTAATTATTTTTTGGGTTGTGCATATTTTTTTCATATCAATTCAATTTCTTGTTGCGTTTGGTCACTGGAGAATTTGAATCCATATTAAGCACCTTAGTTGCTTTGTACTTATTTTTGTTTATCTTATCAATAAAATAGTATCGTAACTAAGTGATACTATTTTAATAGATAATTTCTCATTAAATATCAACAGCAACAAAGCGATATTTATCGCAACTAAATATTAATGGGATTTGCTGTCATTTTACCATTTTGGACAATAAATATGTAGTGATAGAAATTATTAATGGGAGTAACTACATATTTATTGTCCAAAATGGTAAAATGACAGCAAATCCCATTAATATTTAGTTACTCGCAGCAATATTTCATTCATTCCCCCAACTCACCGGATATGGTAAGACTTTACACTCCACGCATACAAGATTCCCTTTTTGGCAACCATTCAAGATGGGCAGTTTCGTACTTTCATACGTCATGCAAATCCACATCTACAGATCTAGCTAGCTCATCTGATCTGATCGTTAACGAAACGTGGCGTAACTCAGCGCGTACGAAGTAGACGTGTTTATAATCTTCGCCTCGAGAGAGAGAAGACTTTGCCAAAACGCAAAGCCAAAACCGGCAGCTGCCTCTACACAGTACTTATCGCTGACGTCAAGGCCCTCAATGCTACGTCGTTTCGTTTCGAGTAACCGAAGTTTCCTTGTACGTATCGAAATTTATCACGATGTCAGTGTCGTTTTATCTTTTACAACGCCGGTAAATCTAGCGCCATGTTTGGTAACTCCCCAAAATGTTTATTTCATTTCTGGTACATTTTCTCTTTAAAAAAAATTAATTTTAGAAAAACAAGAGAAATAATATATGAATTGTTGTACTATAAAATTGAATATTAATATATTAAATATAGGCACTAAAAACTTTTAAAATATATGAATTGTTGTACTATTTTTCTTTTGGTATTTCAATAATAATAAAAAACTCTTCATTACAATTTAGGAAGTATCTCTTGACTAAAAATAAGTCATTATTATTTTTAAGACATTTCCTATTGAAACAAGTGATAATATATTAAACACATACACTCGAATGTAGCACTCGAACTCAGTTTCTTATGAATTATTTACTCCAAACCACTATATACTAGTGGTTACTTTGCCACTTATTATTATTTTGTAACAAAGCCAAAATCTTATGCTTCACCTGAAATGTCTCTCCCTAATTAAATACAAAGTAAATATAGTCACTCTTCTCTCTCTCTCGGAAATAGGAACAAGAAAGAGAGACTTTGAAGGGAAGGAAAAAGGGTGGGTCTGAAGAAGAGAAGGGGAAATAATAAAAGGAAAGGAGATCTCGACCATAATTTATTTTTTTTCATTTCTGGGTTTTTCCTAAACTCGGTTTTGGGGGCCCTTTTCTTTACATAAGGATATTCTCTGTCTCCCTCTCGCTTTCTCTTTTACTGCTTCCGTCTGTTTCTGCTTCTGGTAAGAATCCCCTATTTTCTCAACCTCTCTATCTCCCTCTGGCTTCAATTTTGTTTTATTTATTTTTTTAAAAAAATTTTTGGTTAATGGGTTGATCCGATTGCTCTCAGTTTTTCTTGGTAAAAGAATTGTGTTTAGATCAGATATGTTGGGTTAATTTTTTTGGATTTTGTTGCTTGTTTGATGTAAGTCCCGATCTTTTTGAATGTATTGAATCTGTCATTTGATGCGTTTTTCTTTGCTATCGTTTTGCTTCTTGATTGCGATACGGGCGTAACTGTTCAGATTTGTTTGTTCTTTCCTTGAAAAATCATAATATTTTTTTTCATGAATGAAAAATCATAATATTTTTTTTCATGAATGAAAAATCAATAGATTGAATGCATCTAGAGGCTGCACTTACATCTTTTGAGTGTTGGGTAATTTTGTATTTGTTTAGTTTTCATGATCTATGAAGCTTTTAGATGCTCATGCACTCCACATAATGCTGGATTTTGATTCAAATTTTTTGATTTGTTTGTTTTGATGATATGAATTGAAGTCGGTAATTTTCAGATAAGTTAGGTATTCATATGATCGATTAAAATGTGATATCTTGAAGCATATGCCGGTTAACCCTGTGATCTATTCAACTAGAAGCCTGCTAAATCAAATCTAGATTTGGACTGGGTTTTCGTTATTTTTCTTTATATAACATGATATTGCCTTTTACATCAGGACTTTCGGTTTCTAAGGCTGTTCTTTGGCGGAAGGCATGGGTGTTGAAGTTGTGGGATTTGAGGCGGTCCAAGGACCAGTGGGGCTATGACTGAAGGAGGGCATTCTGCCAACGAAAATGGGAAATTGGATCAAGGAAATGAGCCCATAAAATTTGGATCACATGGTGATGAATCGGTTAAAAAGGAAGTGAACGAGGTTTCAGTTGCAAACTTCCCGAAGGATGCAGTTGATGAGTGGCCTGCCCCAAAGCAGACTCATTCTTTTTATTTTGTCAGGTACCAGACGTATGATGATCCAAAAATAAAAGCCAAAGTTGACCAGGTTTCTAGAGAGGTGGAGACTAGGAATAATGCCCGATCTCAGATCATTGACGCATTAAGAGCAAAAAGGGTGAGTTGAAGCATATGACCTTATTCGTGAATCTCATTTGTTCTTTTGAGATTTTTATTCCTTATAGTATTAAATGCGGATGATATATGATCGTAGAACTATAAAATTTATGCTCAAAGACACCAATGAATGCATAAATTTTCATTTGGAAAACACTAGAGAACATCTGCAACTCTTCTTTAATCAAATCTTTCATTTCATCTGCAAAAATTTAGAGACAAATGGCAGAGGGGACACTATGGTTGCGTGTATAATCACGCCAAAGTTACCAGTTTTTAAGTGGAAGACCAATTGAGAGATTCAATGGAGAAGAAAAGAGATGTTTAAAAATTGTAGTAATGAATAAATTGTCAGAAGTAGTAGAAGCTAATCAGGTATTGGTACTATAGAAGAACAGCATAGAAACATATGGAGGCGAGTCTCTATGCTTTTTCACAAGTGGTCCTCATAGCTTTCGTAGTAAGCTTTTGACACTAGTTGTAAGTTGGCTTTCTTTTGTACAATTGGCAAATGGATTGGCAGGTAATTAGATTTTTGAACTAGCTTTCTACCAATGCGAAAAATAGGAAATTGATCATAAAGTTGATGTGAAAAATGAATGTATACTGCACGTGTGTGCACATACATTATATGTGTATATATAATATCACTGCTATTATGATGAGCAGATTCCTCTGGTTTTCATACTTCTCTGTTTTTCTGAAGTGTCCCTCTTATACATTACTAACTAAATAACAACAATTTATGTTTTTTGAAAAAAAAAAAAAACCAATCCTTTATCCTACCTAAACTACTACTCCTACTTTGTGTGAACACACATATGTTGACTTTTAAAGAAGTTTTTGGACTTGTTCGATCTTTTATGGAAATCTTATAGATTCAATTCGGTTCAATATTGTGTTTTGTTCTGTTCTATAACAATGTTGGGGTGCCTGTTTGCTCAAGCTGATCTAAATTAATATGCAGTATCAAAATGAAAAATATGGAAATAAGTTGATTGAATGGATTTATTATTTAAATTTTAGAAGAATGAACCTCTGATTTCACTGTATTGTCCCCCTCCTCTTTTTTCTACAGACCGATAGAGGAGAGTTGGTTGAGCAGATTAAGGCTCTGAGAGATGACAACAGGCAGATTAGATCAATTGTGGATGAGAAGTTTAAGGATTTACAGCCTCTGCAGCAGGCTCTCGGACAGCTGCGCAGCGCAGACCATGCTAGTCGTAATGGTGGTTTGTGTTCATCTGAGGAAGAGCTCAACAGTCGTGTATGCTTTCTTTTTTAAGCTTTTTACAGCTCTGAATCCATCAGTTTGCTCTTTTGACTTCTTGCCTTTTTCACTCTTTAAATACTGTTGGAAACAGATCCAGGGGTTGCAGTATATCATACAACATGAGAGCATTGAATTGAAGGAGGAAAAGAAAATACTTAAAGAGATCAGAACTCTTGAGAGCACAAGGGCACAAGTTATTGCTAATGCTGCCATGATAGCAAAGATTGAGAAAGTGGCTCCCAAAGAGGCCCTTCAGGACCAAGTTAAAGTAAGGGGATTTTGATTTGACTTGTATGTTTTTGAGCTTTTTATGTTTCAATCCATTCCTGAATTGTGCAGAATCTCATAACTTATGTAAGGTATACTAATCATTTGCAAAATCGTGTGTTTGTAGCTTATGGGTGGTGATTTGGATGGAGTGAAAAAGGAGCAACAAGCAGTTAGGTCCAAAATTAAGCAACTTGATGATGCAGTGAAGGCCATAGACAAGGAAATTGCATCATTACAGGACGAGCTGAGTATTGTGACTGAGAAGAGGGACAAAGCACGCGATAGCATTTTTCAACTTCGGAAACAGCGTGATGATGATGTAAGTTTTACTTCATTTTTAGTTCCTCCCCCCCTCTCTCTCTCGCGCGTCCCCTTCCCTCTCTCTCTTTGCTCATGTGCCGATTATCAAAAGCTGTGGATTTTCCCAGTTGTGTACGAGTTAAATTCACTTTATTCTGGGTAGTCAAAATCTCGAAGTATTGTTTGTTATTTCATCAATATTGCAAGCCCGGTTCCTTGTGCTTTTGTTGTAACTATGTGGCCAAAGTGGTGCTAGATGAATGATTGGGTCAACTGTAAGTCTCTAATATTGGGATATTCTGATCTTATTGGTTTGTTAACTTTCCACTGCAAACAATTATTTTCAGAACAGCCTGTTATGCTGAAAGAAGCATTTTTTTTGGGCGCGGAAAGGTTCAAGGAAGGGTTGGGTATTTATGTACATAGATGAAGTTTTAGTGATCGAAATGTACTGGATAAGGAGTAGCAAGTGAATAGTTTTCTTTTGTTTCCTCTTTTGGCTTTTACTTTAAAATCCAATATGTTTATTGTTGAGAGTGGTTTTATGAAGCTTTAATTGAATCTTTTCAACTAAGGTTGTCACATTTCCTTTTGGGATCTTTGAAGGGTTTTGGATTCACACTAGGTTAATATGCTAAGTGTATATTGGAATAGTCATCTCAGTTCAACATTTCTGTTCTTTTGTATAAAGATACATTTTGACTTTGCTCATTGCTCGACTCTCTCTCTCTCTCTCTCTCTCAGAAATTTTATACATGGGTTGTAAATTGTCATTTACTGTAGGGAGGGTAGTGCTGAATCTGAAAACATGCTCAACTCATTGGTTGCATTCACTTTTTAATTCAATTGCAAATATCTAGATTGCTTTATATGTTCAGAAGAGGATTCAAACAGTCAAAAGTTGCTGGTAATTAGGGTTACGTATGCTTTCTATTTATTGCTTCTCATTTGTACCTTGTTTACTGGTTGCTTATAACTCGTGTTGTTTTCGTTTCTTGTTGGCAACACTTTGCATCAGTCCTTTTTTCTTCTTAAAAATTTAGTGCCTTGTGGAGTTTACTTATAATAGGTGAAAACTGCTGAATCCGTGTTTGAAGAATCATATTGGAATTTGGAAATTTTGTATGAAATCTAGTTGAGTTTTATTCTGTTTTCGGTTTAAAAGAGTTTATTCTTTTGGTAGATAACCACTCATTAACTATTTTGCTATATGAAAATTTAAAATTGTAAATGCGCAAATTGGTAAACCATTTTATTTGTTTCAGATCTCTCACTTGTGCTTACCTCTGTGTCTGATTTGCTTTTTCTTAATATAGTATATAGTATTTATAGGCATGCCAAAGTAGTATTTTCTTAATGCCCACATCATTAAGTTACCCTTCTGACATGAATGGTTGTATTTTATCTATGTGTGTGATAGTCACCCTTTAATTAATTTGCACTGATTTTCAGAATGCCTGCTTTTACCAAAGCCGTATGCTTTTGACCAAAGCGAGAAATCTTGCTGTTACAAAGGATATTAAAGCACTTGAAGAACTTTCTCATGCAGAGGTTTGCCAATTGCAAAATGAATATTTTCATTGTTTATAATAAGTTAACTCCACCATTATCAATGTAGAAGCTGCATTCTAAATTTTAATTTTTTTTTGTTAGGTTGAGAAATTTATGGCCCTCTGGAACAGTAACAAGGATTTTAGAGATGATTATGAGAAAAGAATTTTGCCAGCTCTGGATAGGCGGCAAATGAGTAGGGATGGGCGTATAAGAAACCCAGATGAGAAGCCATTGGTAGCTGTGGAAGCATCTGGAGCCCCTGTAGTAGAGACAGCATCAAAAGCTAATTCAAAACAAGTTAGGGAAGATACCAGATCTGCTCCACTGGATACTTTGCCCGTGCAGAAGGCTCAGAAAGATGCCAAAAATAAAGCAACAGGTCCAAAATCTGTTGAAGAGCATATTGATGTAGCAGACGAGGATATATCTGGGCTTGAAAAGCAGACAAAGGAGAGTACCCCAAAAGACAATAAAGTTGATGCAGAAAAGTTGAAGGAGTTGAAAAGACAAGAGGAAATTGAAAAAAATAAGCAGGCCTTGGAAAGGAAGAAGAAGAAAGCAGAGAAAGATGCAGCTAAAGCAGCTATTAGAGCTCAAAAGGAAGCTGAAAAGGCTGAAAAGAAGCTTAAGGAAATTATTTATTTATTTGTTTATTCTTGTTACTTGCGCTTTGTTAATCTGCTTGAAGTTAGAAACTGACACTAGTTACCAATTCGACTTCACTCAGGAGCGTGAAAAGAAGGCAAAGAAGAAGGGTTCATCTGCACCTGAGACCCAACCTGAGGAGCCGACAGAAGCAGTTGCTGAGGCTGCAGAACCAGAAAAGGTAACTGAAAATGTTGAAGCTCCTGTCCTTGCAAAGGCTAAGGTGCAAAAGGATAGCAATCTGAGGAATAGAGGTCGACCAAGAGGTGCAGAGTCACTTCCGAAGGCCATCCTGAAGCGGAAGAAGTCAAGTACTAACTATTGGTTATGGGCTGCTCCTGCTGCTTTGTTTGTTGTGTTGTTTCTAGCACTCGGTTACCATTATCTTCTTTGAGGAAGTTAAACTGGAACTGAGGTAGAGAAGAGTCGAGATCTAAAAGTTTTCTGCTTGAGAAGCACGCAAATGACTAGGTCTTTCTATTAGTTAAAGTAAGTTGTTCCTGTTCTTTACATCCTGTGTCAGGCTCAGGATGGACTCAAAACTCATAATGTTGGTGGTAGCTCAGTCGAAACTATCTTTCAATGGAGAAGAAGCATACATTTGGTTTTGTTGATGTAATTTCAAATTTTGACTTTCCCCTTTTCATGGATGTTATCTTTAGAGAAGCTCGAACGGTTTTGCCATTTTATTTTTTATTTTTGGGTTAGCCAGATCAATATAAATTTGTATATAAATATGGGGATGGTAAATGCACTCCAAAACTAGCTTCCCCACGCGCATGCACTAAGCTTATTAATTGCATCTGCACTGTTGTTGAAGATTTAGGTGTTGTGCATCAGTAAAGCGCAATGCTTTTTCTCCAACTTGCTTGAATAAGGGAAAATCATACGTTCAGGACAAATTTTTTTTTTTCCTTTTTTTACGTCATATGTTCAGGACATATTTGCTTTGACATGTTTAAATATTAAATATTAAACATTCCATTAATTAGTAACACGAAGGGTGGACACATAACCGATAACTGAAGGCCTGTTTGGTATTCAATTTGAATTCAACTTTTTAAACTTCAAAAGCAGAATTTGAGTCCAAAACAAAGAAAACATGTTTGGTAGTCCTATTTTTAATAACTCAAATTCAAGAATAATTGAAAAACACCCTAATTATTAAAAACAAAAAATATCTGTTTTTTCAGTTTTTTTTTTTTATTTTCTAACAACCCACAAGTTCTCAAATTTTTAAGAATTTGAAAACAGTTTTCAAGTTGCATACTAAACAAGTTTTTGAATCTTAAAAATAGATTTAAGAAATCCTTATTTTTAAGAAAAATCAAAGTTTTTGAGTTCCAATTTGAATAGGATACGCTCCCTGATTAACTTGCATTACCCGACTTGGTCAGTCCGGTGTGCTTCACTCCGCTTTTTGGCTCTTATTATTTATGAGTTCAAACTATTCTAATGTACGGGAAAATGGTTGAACTTGGATGCAAGGAGATGGTACACTGTTTTGGCCAACTGCTCTAACCTACATTTGCCTATTTGTATTGGATAGCTCGTCATCTATGGAATAGTCGCCCCTAATGTCTGATTCTTTTTGCATTCATACTAGCTTATCTGCCTTACGAGTTAACCGAAATCCATTGTCTAGGCTGTGTTGGGTAACATCCATTCTATATAATTAAGAACATATAAAGTTTTTTTTTTAGTACAAGTACAATAATCTAAATTACAGGAGGAGGATAAATTTCTCACACACACCCCCCAAAACAGTATTATTCCTGATACAAGAAAGTTTTTTTTTTGCCATGATGATAAGGGTAGAATGAAGCGAAAAGGTGATGATTTAACGGAGGAGTTGGGGAGAAGGGAATGTTTGTGAATGAAATTAGTGAGAAGACCGAGGAAAGATCATTCCCCATTAGCTGTTTGGTTTTTTTTTTTGCTCGAGTGGGTAGGGAACTCAAATAATTGATTGAAACAAAATGAAGAAAATTTAAAGTGTCCATTGATTTTGGAATGTATATTACAAGTATTTTTTTCTAATAATAATAAGTTATAAACAAAGGAAGAAACATTTGCTTAAGGTTAAGACAGTGTGACTTGTCATTGCGAATTAAATTTTTTATATAATTTAATTACCCATTGATGTTGGAATATATTACAAGTATTTTTTTCTAATAATAATAAGTTATAATTTGCTTATTGATTTAAAATTTTTTATATTTAATTTAATTACCTGAATATATTGATTGATTTTGAGGGTAAACGAGTGTCCATCCTTAAATTGGATTGGCACTCGAATGAAAGCATGTCTCTGAATTTCTCTATCTACATCATCATCGGTACTAGCACAGAAAAGTGATCGTTTAACTCAATATAGTTTGAGTTGAGTATCAAAGCTGACGCCATTCACCCTTAAAAAAAAAAAAATTTTGGCTGTAAATGAGACGTATGATTCTGTTGGGTGCAAGAGGGTGAACATTGGGTGTACTCTTAGGGCAGACCAGCCTGCAAAGAGAAAAAAAGAAGAAGAAATAATCGCTGGAAGTTTAAATTGCTGCGCATAAAAAAAAAAGTGATCGCCTTAATTACCCTTTTCGGATTACTTGTTTGATTTGTTTATGTTTTTTTAAATTGGAATTTCTATGCACTTCCATGTTATCATATCTCAGGTTTACAGCGAATGTGAAGTTTCTACTTGTACAAAGGCAGTCAATGTTTGCATTCACCGCTACTCCCAGATCCTATCTGAAAACTAATACCACCACTACCGGATCCCATCTTGAATTCAACCACCAAAATCCATGCCTTCAGAAGAACCTCAACTAGGCATAGACTTGTTCAACTGGACGTGACATATTCCTCATTGTAGAGGTGGTAAAACCACAATACTTTCCAACCTCAATACCGCTGGAAGTGACAAGGCCGCTGAAAAGCAACATGCGCGCCGTGAAGGTGTCGTGCCCACTCCTCTTGGAAAGCACACTCTTCCTGCTGCATAGAAAAGAAGGAAAGTTCTTACCAGTTCTTTAAATTGTATGTGGGAAATGATAATGAAAAGGATAGGCTCATTCAATATTAAAATTTTAGTTTCCTCCACTATCGCAGATTATTAGCAAATATATATTCATGTTAATATATTAATTATTTTCTCTCCCTCTCTATATGATTGTACTTGTTTATTCAACAACACCAAAAAAACTCTCGTGAGATCTCTGTCAAATTACTAGGGTAAAGTCATGCAAGAACAATGGAAAATGCTACAAAAATGCAATCAATATGATATGAAGAAAGCAAGGATGTGAGAAAAGCCCACAAAAAAGTTATGCTTTTAGGTAGGGGTGAGGACAATTTCGAGTCAACTCGATTGAACCGCCTAACCTGATTATAACGGATTAGGTTGAGTTGGTCTAAAAATGAATGAGTATTGAATTAAAAAAATCATAAATCGGTATGTACGAGTTGAGTTATGAATTGAAACCAAAACTTAAAAGTAAATTTCATTTTGAGTTAATTTGACCGAATCGCTCAATCCGATCACAAAAATTTGAGTTGGCTAATTTTAAATTATCTGTTGGGACTAAAGACCCAACCCATGCCCCTACGTTCACGTCTAGAAAAGAAATATTAATTAAAATGATGGGAGTTTCTTTGAGTCCCAATTGAATTTCCCTTAAAAACGTCCTAAAATGTTTGGGCTAAAATTTGTGAAACCCCAAGCCCACTACAAGGCTCATATACTTCCCCTCTCAACCCACTTGGCCTGAGCATTGTGCATAGGGCCATGGCTGCCACCAGTTTCGTTGCAGCGTCACTTGTAAGAAGAGCAGCTGTGGCTTTTGCTCTGTCCCATCCTCTCATAAACAACAAGGTCTCTTACCACAGGACCCTTGTCACCTTTCCTCTCAGTCCTCGTTTGAGTTCTTCAGGTGCGAATGTGCGTTTTTGGTACTTGAGATTATTAAAGCATAAATGATGTTGCTTTCCCTC
The DNA here is from genome assembly GCF_029339155.1 of Prunus mume. Classification (NCBI taxonomy): domain Eukaryota; kingdom Viridiplantae; phylum Streptophyta; class Magnoliopsida; order Rosales; family Rosaceae; genus Prunus; species Prunus mume. The sequence goes on along the minus strand of NC_142700.1, from coordinate 13,878,433 downwards.
TCCATTGTATTTGTGCTAATTTCTTGTAATTTTGACTACCCTTTTGGATGATTTGTGGGTATATGAGAAGGAACAACTTCGAATCCAACTAGTGCATGATTTGGTTGTCAAAGATTGAAAAGAAAACCAAAGAGAGAGACATTTGAACTTAAATGCTGAAAAGGCATTGCAAAAAATTTGTCCAAAATCAGGCATATTCAAGTTGGATAAGTTTTTTTTTTTTTTTTTCCTTCTTTGGGGGTAAAAACAAGTTGGATAAGTTGAATGTGTGATTGGTCAATGATTTTTCCTCACACATATTAAAATAGACTTAGCTGCATGAGCATCGGTTATTTGGTATGTGATATGTTATTGCTCTTCTTAATGCAGCTTCAGGAATATGCCATTTAGCTCAAGCTGTAAAGAGGGATGATGATGATTTACTTAAAGGAGTGGTGGACAAAACTGTTATTGAAGAAGTAAAGCACGTTCTTGAGATGGTACTTGAAAACTTGTATTACCATTCTGTAAATGTAGCAGCTGGCTGTACCTTATCAAGATGAAATTTATTTCTTAGTTTACCCCCTTTAGAGAGAACTACAAAGTTCAGATTTTTGGACCTTTCGAAATAAGAGTATAGCCTATTTATCACTGGAAATTGACAGATGGATGTAAGCTCACCATAGGTCTTGCTTTACTTGTTACTAGAAAATGTAGATATGTTTCTAAGGTTTTTTTTAAAATCTTTGTTTTCCATTTATTGCAGGCTAGACGTGCGTCATTAAGAAGAGAAGTTCTCCATACAAATTTTCTCACCCCTCCAGTGTTGAAGGAATCGATGGTAGCATTGGAAAAGCTAGCTGATTTGAAAGCAGTTGCTCAGGGTGGATACCCACAGGTTGAACTAAATAGTTCCAGCTCTATTTGATGCTGATGCATATCAGTGTGTTTGTGTATTAATTAACATATGTTTTCGCTTCTTCAAATTGTCTAGGCTGAGCGGTGCCGAATCTCAGTTGGACATCCAGAACTTTTGACAAGTGATCCTGATATTATTGTTGCATTGAGGTAAGCAATATTATATCTCTACAATTTTTATGCTTAGAATCATCCATCTTTTAATCAATGTGAAGCCTTTTTTTTAATTTTTTTCTTTGATGGTTACTTCTAGTATCACGGGAAACTTTGGGTTTCAACCTTGTTCTCATGGTGACTTCCTAGGCGCAATTCTTGGTACAGGGATTGCTAGGGAGAAGTTTGGAGATGTTATTTTTCAGGTACGATTTATATTCTTGTTTTAGTTGCTGCTATGTTATTAAATTTTTCTGGGAGGTTTCTAAACAGAGACTGCAAGTGTCAATATTCACATTTAATATGAAGAAGGCTAGTTTTAAAGCTTTTTCTTTTCTTTTATCTTCTAGAAGATATAATTTATGTAACTGATTTTCTGACCACATCCACTTTCTGTTTGTGAGTACCCAATTAGTATGGACAGATTCAGAGGAGTCTTGTCCATGCCCCATGCTTGTTGAGAACTGATAAACCTTAAAAATGTGTTTGCAACACTTCTTTTGCTATTCTGTCTCAAACACGTAGCACTTAGTCAATGTTTCCAATGAGAAAAATATTATTATGTTTTTATATGTAAACTATGATAAACTTCTTGAAAAAAAAAAAAAAAAAAAAAAAGCTACAATAAACTTTATCCAAACTAGCCAATATAAATCAACAGATGTCATCTTGGCCTCACTTTACCAGTGGTTACTTAAGATATTTGCAATGTCAGGATTTCTGTCTCATGTCTGTGTTCTATATTTGTACACAGTGTTGCTCCTGTGGTCCTGCCATAGCAGGGCCATGTCTGTTCAATGTCTTTGTAGAGAGGTATTTATCTGAAATATCATCCCCTTTAAGTGCAATATTCTTTTAAAGCTGTCAGTTAGGATACCCTTGTCTGTATTGCATTCATATTCTCTGATTCCAACTTATACCCTTGTATGGCCTGGTTGAAATCAGTGTTTATAGTTTTTGTTTTTATTTTTTTTGTTTTAATTTCTTTTGTAATGCTGCCAGGGGGAGAAGGGGGCTCAAGTCATTGTTGTTCCAGACCTTGCTGACTATCTTATATCATCACTCGACAAGGTTGTTTAACTTCTGAGTATGTTTCTCCTGATACTCTTATCTTCCAAATTAACATCAATGGAAAAAGGATGTATTTATTTTCCCTTTTGGTTCTTTATTAGCTATGGTAAGATTAAAATAATCTGTTATGCAAACCAGTATATCTGAATGAGTTACATGTCATTCACTTTCTCAAAAAATATGAGAAATAAGTATTGTGTTATTTGTTATTATTCTTTGGTGATCATTGCAAATGTGCATTTGGGAGATAAAACAGTGCAAAACAATGGATAGTAGAAAAAGAATGGTACAAAGGTCAATGTAGCCACGTATCACACTATTTAACTGCTTGCATTTCATGATTATAAGGCATTTTTCTATTGCAGGTTGGCAATGTTCCTGTATCTCTTACTAAGATACCACTGATTGCTCTTGATTACGAACAACCAAGGTTGCGCAAATTATCATATTTATGTTATCCTTTTTTTCATTATGTGTAATGCTTTTTATCTAGCATCAGTTAGTAACTCACTACGTACTCTTTGCAGAACTAAGTCATTTAAAGCCATAGAATTATCACTGAGGATTGATGCTATAGCTAGTGCAGGATTTAAGATTTCACGGTCAAAACTAGTTGATCTGATCCGGTATGGCCTACGCTTATACTGAACTCTCCTTTCAATTATTGGTAGTAGTATCTTTGATTTCATTAAGCTTTATTGAGTTAGTTAATCCTATGCTGTTGGTTTACTGCATAGTTTGATGGTGATATTTCTTTTATAAAATATTCATAATCTGTTACTCAAAAAGCCTTATGACTTGGCTGCTCCTTTATAACCTTTTTATTTTTTTCCCCCCTCTTCATCTGCATTATGCCATATCTTTTGTAAGTCTGTGTAATTGCATACCCTTGGCTTGCACTTTTTTTGGTCTTTGGATTTTCCCTTTTTTGGCCATTCTTCATCTGCATCTACCATATCTTCTGGAATTCTGTTGTTATATTCTTGTAGCATTCTCCACTTCAATTTGAAATATATGCCAATTTTCAATTGTGAGACGCTGCACATCCTCCAACTTGCTCAGTAAGCAATGAAGTCAACACGATTGATGAGTTTTGAGGGACATCGTGCATTATTGTTGTGCAGGAGAACCATACTATAGTACATATAATATATACACGCAGAGTCAGACTCTTTAAGTAACTACAAAATAAGTAGCCAACTTCGGAATATTAAATCCAGAATTAAAGCACTCCATCCATCAAGATTAAACACACTTTTACAAAGGTTTTAACCTTCACATTTCAGTAAAAGACCTAAAAGATCAAGGTTTTTCATTTACATTAGTTACTTACTAGAACCGTACTCCAAATATAATCACATTTGATGTGCATCAATGCATTTATATGATTCAAACACATGGCCTAAAGTGTTGAAAGGTGAAAAACATGATATTAAAGTTTTTTCTTATCCGTGCAGTGACGGGGATGTGCGCCTCAACTGGACCCCTGTTACCAAAAATGGAGCTACACTCAGGACTGGTGATATAGTATCGGTTAGAGGTAAAGGAAGACTGAAGGTGAGTTGTCATATTCAAGAAAATCACTGTTTGATCAAAAGACTTGTCAGCCATATTGATGCCAAAATTGGATATGTATACTTCTTGGATTGTTCTTTAGCCTGGCATTTCTGATGCTTTAATGTACTTCGTTTCAGATTGGAGAAATTAACTCTACGAAGAAGGGGAAGTTTGCAGTTGAGCTCATTCGTTATCTGTAAGTTTTGAAACGGGTACCAATGCCACATTAGTATGCATGGACCCAAAGAAGTTCTGCGATGGGCGATTTTGTAACTTCAAGCCAGACAGGTTCTCTTTCTAAAGATCAAGCATATGTTCCATTGAGTCAAAGTTTAGCACTATTTTGCTAGTTCAGAGTTGTACATATTTATATTTTCCTCCCATGTATTGAATTAATTTTGTACTTACTCTGTTGTACTGCGTATAATTAACAGTTTTAATACCATCTAAGCTTTAGAAATTGTGCTTGTAACATGATATCCTTCTGATTTTGTTTATTTAATTTGACTTGCATAGTTCATTACTAGATATTTTCCTCTTCTTCTATCTTCTTCTTCTATATATATAAAGCAAAAAGTAGAGAATGGTGAAACATTCAAAATACCAAAAAAAGCCATTGGTTAATGCAAGCATTAAGAATTGAAATTATTAATTAAATGAGTATAATATGGTAAATTCATACTTTTTCATAATTTAAAAAATTTAAAATTAATGGAAGGAGCAAATTCAGCCTTTCGCATAAAGCGTGGAGGCTTGGCTTTTTTATCTCCCCGATTTAGTTATGGCCTAGCACAACTTTTGACCCATTATCTTTTTGGAAATAGCTCGGTATTCTAAAACATCTTTAATGGAATACACAGTATTTATCCCCCAATTTTCATATTAAAAGATTAAGGGCTCTTACATTTAAGCATTTGGCAAGCAAGGGTGTGCAAGTGGTGCCTCAAAATTTTTTTACTCAAGCGTGCAGGAACATAATACGGCATCCCCTTGATTTTAGAGGTATTGGATTCAAGCATACATTTGTACTTCTTTTTTTATTGTTAACAAGGAAAAAAAAAAGAAAAAAAAAAGAGAGAAGGAAATACACGTCAAAGAGGAAAGCATATATACAAGCTTTCTCCAATCAAACAAAAAAATTTGGAGTGATGTTTTCATCACTCAAAACAAAACCAAAAAAAGTAATTTTCTCAAATCAAACATTAAAACTTTTATGCATTGCAGCATAGATGATCTTTTATCGCACTTGATTAAGGGCCTCATTTAAGTTTGGCAAAGGCCCTCAAAATCTCAAGACCGGCCTTTACGTTGTTGACATAACTCCATGCAAGCATTTCTTATCGCACTTGCCACAATTGTACATTGTTTAAAATGTTGGTACAAGTTCATGGCAGCAAAGCTCTCCAAGCTTGCACTTACGACCACATTGCCCACGGTGGTTCCTATCTCCAACGACATTGACACACTTTATCTTGCAGCAAAACAAAAGGCTTGTTCCTTTGTTCGCCAAAATCCCAATATTACAGATGTTCTTCTTAATGGGATTGCGCTTAGCACCTTGCTTGATTACACTGCCCAAGAATCTGCTTCTTGATCAGAAGTTCAGCAATGGAGAGTCGAGCACATATTCTTCGTCGTCTTCGATCTCAGATGAGGAGGCCATTTGGACCTGCATAGTTATGAGCAAAGGTATGATGAGGGAGAGAATGGTGGTAAGCTCCATTTTTTTGACAAAATTATGGAAGGTAAGGAAGATGAGGGCTAATATAAGCTGCAAGTTGCAGATAAATATTCCACGTTGGGAAGTTGAAATTCTATTGACAGGTGAACTTGTCAATGAGTTAGTGACAAATAAATAAGATTGTCAATGAGTTTTGGTTATATGCAACCACGACAATGATGTTCATATTTTTTTCAAGTCAATTCACCTGACTACTTTTTGTCTTTTTTAGTTAGGAATATTTGGAATATTTTTTTTTTGAAAGAACAAGGACAAGTCGTACAGATTTGAGTTATGCCAAAAGTAGAAGGGGATAACTATTATAATTGATAGCGCCTAATGCTCTTTAACCATTTCAGTTATACAAGAGCTTGATTTCGTGTGTTTGAATAAATTGAAATTGCTACATCTTATTCGAGGACTGAAGCCGTGTTCATCTTGATAAATTTCATTTTAATACGTCGCAGGAGGGCATATACATATTTAATATTTTCTGAACTTTCTTTTAGGTATGGATTTGTATTCATCCCCTCAATCGCGAAAGAGAAAAAAAAATATGCTGTCAAGAACACCATTGAAACTTCATTGCGAAAGAGAAAGGATATTGAAGAACACCACTAAAACTTGAAGCTGTACCATAGGATATGAGTAATAAATAAGCAGTGACTTAAACATTGCTTTATCCAATACACGCAACAACATGAAATTAGAATATCCACACTATACAAGGCATATGTGTGACAGTTGAATAAGAAAAAAAGGTTGGCTCTGGGGTGATCTTCTGCGCTGGTTGGACTGAGGCTTGTTGAATTTGTGAATGCTGAAGGAATTTTATCACAGATGAGGATGACCAATGAGCTATAAACAAGTTGTGAATGGTGGGTAACTGATTATAGCATGTTGATGTGAAAAAGTGGTTCGACACTTTTGGGCTCAACTTAGTGATGTTGGGCCTTTAGTATGCCTCGGGTCCCCGTGAAGCGTGTGATCTGCAAGCTAACAAACTTTCGGTAAGGCCTTAGGCGCCGGTGTGGTACCGGCCGAAGGCTCTCCGATGCTTAAGTAAATCTGATTTAGTAAACTTAAACTAACAGATCTGTTGAAAAAATGGTTTGCTACTTTCCGCGTAACTTAGTGATTAGGTCTCTTCGTATCGGATGTCCTCGGTAGCGTGTGCGATCTGAAAGCAAGCACGGTAATCCTAGGGCACCGGTGTGGTACCGGCCGAAGGCTCTCCGATGCTTAAGTAAGTACGGATTTAACAAGTTTGAACTTCAGATCAATAGGCGTATGCCGTAAGTCTGATTGATTACCTTCAAGCTGGGATGGGTGTCCCCTTTATAGGCCTTGGGAGGTGTGCAATTTGTTGAGAGTTACGATGTGGGACTCAAATTGTGAGACGCCATGCGTCCGTGGGGTTGCCCTAATGTTGCGATCGGTAGGCTTGAACCGAAGGTGAGTGCCGAAGGCACTCGTAGCCCTGGTTTGTTCCACGTGTTTGGTATTCATTGGTTGTTCATTTTGGTATAAACAAGATCAATAGGCTGTATGCCGTAAGTTCTGATTACCCCCTCCTGGGAATTGTGCTCCTCTTTTATTGGCCTTGGGAGGTGTGCATATTGTTTAGAATTTCGATGTGGGACTGTAGACGTCGATTAAGAGCAAGCCACGTGTCCTTGGGATGTAAGTTGCCCTGGTTACGGATCGATAGGTAAGGTGCCGAAGGCTACCATGGCAAGGCTCAGTCTTGTCCACGTGTCTTCCTTATAGGCGGCGGATCTGTTAAGGAGTAGAGAGGTGCATCTTCGCTAGAAAAACTATTGTTGGTGCTTGGAATTGCCCCTTTGCTCCTTAATTCCATATTCAACATTTAAGTAAATGTTTTTGTCTTTTTATTTTCATTTATTTTTATATTACTCATTTACTTAAGTTTACAATATAAATAAGGAAGTACCCCCCATTTGGATTCAAATAAAAATACTAGAAAACCAAATTTCCCCCAAATCAAAATTTGAAAAATCGGTTTTAGTGCAAAATACGATTTAGGCTAAAAATGATAGCTCATTAAGTCAATATATACTTCATAATAAAATCCCATAAAATCAAGTTTTCTTATTTGATGTGTAAGGAATAAAAGCCGCTAAAAATTATCTTGAGAAAATGATTATTCCTAAAAACCATTTTTCATACTTAGTCAATATTTTTATTACAAATTTATAAATAAACCCAATCCTAGACATGTATTTATAAAAAAACCCAAGCACTATTTAAACATAGAAACACACCCAAAATCAACTCCAAAGTCAACTTTTTGGGTGTGTTTATAAATGGGTTTTGAATGTGTGTAATGATGGGTTTTGGGTGTGTTTATATGTTTAAATAGTGCTTGGGTTTTTTTATAATTTCAACCCCCATTTTGGGTGTTTTAGTGAAATCCCCTATTTTTATATAGAACAATTTTTCATGTATGATATGAATGCATAAAGGGACCTAAGGTCAATCTAGGTAAAAAACCTTAGATGTTCAATCCACAAAGAGTTTTTAACCTTTCAAAACTGCACCTCCGCTAAAAAATTATTGGGTCCGCCAGTGCCTATAGGCTGTTCATTTTGGTATAAACATAGCATATGATAGGTAAAGTTTGTGTGACAGATTCATACTCGAAATAGAGTGATAGCTACAAAACCAAAAACAAAAAATTGTGACTAGGCTGCTTGCCCAAATCTTTTATTAGATATTGATTAATGAGCTTTTTTTCTTCATAAAAAGGAATCCAGATTGTATTTATAAACAGAAAACTCAGAGTCTACATGAAGCTTGGGATTGAGACCAGTGTTGTTCTCTCCTCCAATCAACTTCAGAGGCCTCACAACTCACAGCATTTGTCAAGAAAAGGGACTTGAATATATATGAGGCCTCACATACTGTTTAAACTATATATATTCTTGCAAACAAATTTAAGAGAAGAAAAAAAAACATGAAAAAGAACGCCCAAATCATTGACTGCTGTTTAAGAAAATACAAGGCTACTTGAAGTTGTAAAATATACAAAAACCAAGAACCAGTCATAAAGAACATGATCAAAATGAGATTAACACTCAAAATCACTTTGCAAATTAAAGTTTTTATAAATTTATCGTGACATAAACTTACATGCAGTGAAGCAATAATACAAAATCGAGGGTTTCTAGCTCCAATATAGAACACTTGTTTCTCTACATTCAGGACGAGAGTTCGATTTAAATTGTCCATTAAAAAGGATAGTCGAAGACCACCTTATCATATATTAACAATGAATCAATCTAAGCATACCCACAATATCCATACTCGCATTTAACACCATACTTGCACTTTTTACCACACTTGCCACAATTGTTGGCATTGAAAGTAGTATTGATGCAAGTCCCATTGCAGCAATGCATGCCAAGCTTGCATTTGCTCCCACATTTCCCACAATTATTCTTGTCGCCAAGAACATTTCTGCAATGTGTCTTGCAGCAATGGAGAATGCTGGTCCCTTTGTTTGCTGAAATCCCATTGCAAATGTTGTGCTTGATGGGATCACAATGTGCACCTTTTTTTATGATGCTGGCCAAGAACCTGCTTCTGGATCTGAAACTAGGGTTTGGAGAGTCAAGCACATACTCTTCGTCGTCTTCAAGCTCAGATGATGAGAAGGCCATTTGAGAATGCAGAGCCAGGACTAGTGAAGGTATCATGAGGGAGAGAATGGTGGCGAGCTTGAGGAAGTTGGCCATTCTCTCAAAAATGGGGTACTTTTGGCCACAATGAGTTTGAAGCAAGGGAAGAGGTGGGTGTTTTAAGCTACAAGTTTTGTCTTAAAATATATGTATTTATACTTTGATGAGTAAATGTGTTACGCATAATTGAATGATTAGTGCATTAGATTCGGTTGAAGCACATGAGATTGTACCTAACCAAAGAGATCGATTTCCTAATTCCCCGCCATTCGCTGTCTCATATTCATTGACACCCCCCACATTGGGATTTATTGCTTTAATTAAATATGTTAGATATATATATAATCTACTATTATAAAAACATGCGTGACTGTGCCATGTATTAGATTGTCAACTAAGGATTTATATTATCTTTAAAAGATTAAAAGAATTTTATGTTGTTTAATGATTAGAGAAACACTTGCAAGAGAACAAAAACAAATAAAAAATTAAATTTAAAGCCATTGTAAAGATATATATGTTGTGCCGTTGGTATTCTTTGTGGCTCTTTTTCTTTTTCTTTTCTTGTCACTCGTTAGGAAGGGAGAGCGGGAAATAATATATTGGGTTGTCTTAAGACTGTCTCTTATGTAAATCGAGCCCGGGTGCACTTGAGAGAAGAGGAGAATTTTGCCCACTTTTTCACTGTGATGCCACATCCCATAAATCTTTACATAAAAAATAAAATAAAAACATCACTTAACCAACAAATAAATCTTTACATAAAAAATAAAATAAAACACCATACAATTTAAGAAAATAAACAAAATTAAGTTAACTATGAAATAATTAAACATTCCTAATTTTTTGGCTTGCTTAGAGACGCAGGGAGAGTGTAGGGGATCTTGTATTTCGGCAGAAAGTCCGTTTAAGTCACAAGTAGGCCACGTTAACCACTAATTTCATCTCGGTGGGGTACAGAGATTGTTGTTGAAGTGTCCACTTCTGGTTGGTCAATCCAGTGTTTAGTCAACATGATTAAACAAATCACGACCGCCGAAAATCAAAAGGGTTGATCAGTCTCTTGCACTCTTGCCCTCTGATTTGCTGACCAAATCAAACCGAGATCACGCGTATTGACTCAATTACTTCTTTTTATTTTGGGCTACTTGCATGTGATGATACCGGCACTCATTTATCATGACTTTCCTTATAAAATGTACTTAGTTAATTAGTTAATTAGTCAATTATTTTGTTCTATTCCACACGATAATTTGATTATTCAAACAGTTCATATGTAGGTTTCCATTCAAGGATCATTCTTGCAAAATTACGCTCAAATTGTAGGTTTGCATTTCGTTGTTTATAAATAAAAAAAATATTGTGTTTATCTATTTATATGACCATAATTAGATAACTAGATGCATTTTGATTTTATTGCAACTTTGTAGGGATAATCTTTTTCTTTTGACGACCTAAAAAATTAAACGTCGAATCATGAGATATATTGTGTGAATCATGACTCATATGAGCTGCTAGGGTCATATTAACTCATTAATTGATTAGTGCTTAGATATGTACATTAGTTCTTCTCTTACGTTATTACCGTGGGGATGCTATTGTAAATATAGAGGAAAGCATGGAAGGGTAACAGAAAATACATAGCGTCTACACGATAATAACATCCAGACGTCCGCATATAAGAAAATAAAAGAACATTTTGTTAGTATTTATGTATAAAGAAAGAAAATAATTTGAACCCTTGTTTTTTACACTAGTACAAATTTCGGAACTTTGTGTCATGTATAAAAATTAAATATATATTCGAATGATTTGATATGTGATGAAGTCAATTACGTAGCATATCATCACATTACGTAGGAAGAGAATATTAACTAGCCCAAAAGTCATACGAAACAAGAGCAGGGGTGGAGTTGTGTGCATGCCCAAGAATGGGTTGCGTTTCCGATCGTCACCATCCTCAATCGATCACATATGAGATGCATCTGTTCTTGCTCTCCCTAATTTGTCTAAACTGCAAAGGATGGTTGGAGCTCATACTTCTAATGGTAGAATACTTTATATTACATCCACGATAAAAATGTTTGATTCCCGTTCTTCTTTCTCTTGAATTAGAGGGAAAAAAAAATTCAAACACAAACATCGGTGATAGTTTTCTTTTCTTTTACCGTGACTCTTCTGATAGTATTTTTTTCACAATCTAAAAACACCGGTAAGCTTTTACTCAATTACCTCCTTATAACTTTTGGAGTGGGAAAAAAGGCATCAATTCGTAGTAAAACTGGGGTCTTGAAGAGAAATTGTTGAGACAAAATGCTTCCAAATTTTGTGGTGAAATTCTTGGTACAAGTTTTTTAAGGTGACTTTACCAGCACTCATGTCTCCTCTTTTTTCTTCCCCAAAGAAAATACTAGTCATGCATGTGTCATGGATCTTAGTGTTGGAAGTAACATTACAACATTCCTCTTACTCAGGAAGCTTTGCCTTGTTTTGTTCTAATCATGGATCTAACGCTGTCCTTAAAATCCTCTGTTGATGTTGTTGAGAGAAGCCAATGGTCTAGTATAGTGAAAAAGAGTCTTGATTTACACATCAGTCGTCTCAAGTTTGAATCCCTATAACATATTAACAGTATGTGAAATATCCCGTCCCCTCCTAACTTCGGCTAAAACAGAGAGGAAAAAAAGGATTAACTGGGCCAGCAAGGGAGATATAAGATCAAATCCAGCCCATCTCTTGACCCGGAAGCCAACCCAACCCACTAAACAACGGCATGCCGTTGGGGTCATCGCGCCGCGCCTTGATAACGACCGTCGGCTTCATTTCTCAAAATTCAAATTCAAAACCCCAACCCCCACTTTTCCCTCGCTCTCTCTCTCTCTCTCACAGTGCAGCAATGTCCACCAACGCCACCACCCCAAACGCCTTCTTCACCACACCGACCAAAACCCCATCGGGAAAATCTCACTCTCGAAAGCACCCCCACCCAAGTTTCACAGCCGAAAACGACATGTCGTCGTCTTCGTTGGTCTCCCTCTCCAACTCCAAGTCCCGGTTCGAGGCCTACAATCGCCTCCAAGCGGCCACGGTGGCCTTCGGAGAGAAGCTCCCAATCCCGGAGATCGTCGCCCTCGGAGGCCAATCGGACGGCAAGAGCTCGCTCCTCGAAGCACTCCTCGGCTTTCGCTTCAATGTCCGCGAAGTCGAGATGGGCACTCGCAGACCTCTCATTCTCCAAATGGTCCACGACGCCACCGCTCTCGAGCCACGCTGCCGATTCCAGGTGTTCGTTCTTTTCTAACCCATTCTTGGTTTTTTCATTGCTCTGCATTTTGTTGTTTTTGTGTGTTCATCATTCGTTTAGTGGTTCTGTTTGGTTGCTGAGGAATGTCGATGGTGATGATGATGATACTTTTGAGTTTTAAGTGTACTTGTTTTATGTGGAATTATAAGGTTTTGAACATTTGGAAGTATATAGCAACAAAAAAAGCGTACATGTGGAATTGTGTGCGTGTGTATAATGAACTTTGTTTTGTTTCTGAAAATTGGGGAAATGAATTATGTTGAAGATTTGATTTTTCTTATGGTACTTGTGATATTAGGAACATGGAATACTAAACCAATTACTTCAAAACAGAAAAAAGTGTTCAACATGGTCTAGGGATTGAGTTTTAGGGTGTTAATTTTCTCTGTTAATAAACTGATCAACACCAACACTGGGGAGGATGGTTTCTGAATGAATATGTTTTGTTCTTTTTTATTCTTTTCGGTTGTAAAGCTAGCAAAGAACAGAGAGAAATGGAAAATGGAAAGAGAAGCATCTTGAATTATCTGTTGTGTTGGTTTCAAAAGAAAATGGAACTCAACACGGTGTTTTTCTAAGGAACACTTGACATATTACGAGTTTCTTACTATTGCAACTAAAACCTTGAAGTCTGTTTATTGTAGTGATGTTTAAACTTTTTTGTAGTGCCCTTGGTCCTCCTTTAATTAGATTTTTCATGTGCTAAATGGTTTAATTACACAACACATTGATCTTAAAGAGTACTTGAAACAGGAGGAGGATTCTGAAGAATATGGAAGCCCAGTTGTTTTGCCATCTGCCATTGCAGATATTATTAAGTCCCGAACTGAGACACTTTTGAAGAAAACTAAAAGTGCAGTTTCTTCAAAGCCTATTGTTATGAGAGCAGAATATGCTCACTGCCCAAACCTCACCATTATAGATACTCCAGGCTTTGTTCTTAAGGTGGGTTTTAGGCTTCAAATACTGCAACTTATGTGTGCCTATTTTGGTTTGTTTTAAGGATTTGAATATTGTTCACAGGCGAAGAAAGGAGAGCCTGAGAGAACACCTGAAGAAATTCTTTCTATGGTGAAATCACTGGCTAGTCCTCCCATCGTATCCTCCTGTTTCTTCAACAGAGTAGTGTGGAGTGGTGTTCATCTTTGTGGTTGGACTCTATTCGGGATATTGATCCAACTTTTAGACGGACAATTATCGTGGTCTCCAAGTTTGATAATCGTTTAAAGGTATGATAGTTGTTTAGAATCTTTACTAAGCACATTTATGTTATGGTTAATAATGTTACTGAAAATTGGAATATGTGAGTGAAAAGCCTTTTTTTCATGTTGCAATGTTAATTGGCTCTGTTGAAGTAGATTCTATGTTGTTTGAATATTCATTTTAATTATAAGAATTCAATATATGCAGGAGTTTAGTGACCGGTGGGAAGTGGACCGGTATTTGAGTGCAAGTGGTTATCTTGGCGATAACACTCACCCATTCTTTGTTGCACTGCCAAAGGATAGGAATACAATTTCAAATGACGAATTCCGCAGGCAGATATCTCAAGTAGACTCTGAAGTTCTCCGTCATCTGCGTGAGGGTGTTAAGGGAGGCTTTGATGAAGAAAAGTTCAGACCGTATATTGGATTTAGTTGTTTGAGAGAATATTTAGAATCTGAACTTCAGAAAAGGTATAAAGAAGCCGCACCAGCAACTCTTGCTTTGCTTGAGCAGCGATGCAGTGATGTCACCTCTGAACTAGACAAGATGGACTCAAAAATACAGGCCACCTCTGATGTTTCTCAGCTTAGGAGATCTGCAATGTTGTACGCAGCTTCTATAAGCAATCATGTGGTGAGCAATCTCTATTAAATGTTTTTCAAGTTATAATACAGACATAATCTTTACTTGAAACGTGTTTTCCCTTGTTACGTAAATTTTTTAATTGTGTTTCTATTTCCATCTTGGACCCCTATAGTCCAAGAGATCAAGACTGTTCCATAATATTTGTGGCAATCCACAATGCTTATTTTATGCAAGTTCTTACAATTTTTCCAACTATTCACTAATGCATGCTACTTCTTTAATGTGGATGCCACAAGTCTTCAGGTAAAAAAATAATTTGCATACCAACAAAACTGAGAGAAATATAATAAATTGTGTACTCCCATATTCACAAATGTCATCAACTTTTATTCATTTTCTACCATAATATTATTTCATTCTAAGCTTCTGAAATATTGGAGCTTTAGAAGTATAATTTGATTGAACTCCCTCGTATTTTCAAATGTCGAAGGCAACTTTGATTGATGGAGCAGCAGACCCTGCCCCTGAGCAATGGGGAAAAACAACTTTTGAGGAGCAGTCAGAAAGTGGTATTGGGGGATGGCCTGGCGTCACAGCAGATATAATGCCTCCCAATGCTACTCTTCGACTTTATGGAGGAGCTGCATTTGAAAGGGTGATGCACGAATTTCACTGTGCTGCATATTCAATTCAATGCCCTCCAGTGTCCAGGGAGAAGGTATATATGTACTGCTAGAGCAATTGAGCCAGTAAATTCTGATTTTTATGACTTGTGGAGAGGCAAGTTCTTACATCTTCCTTCTGACAGGTGGCAAATATACTACTTGCCCATGCTAGCCGTGGTGGGGGTAGAGGAGTAACAGAGGCAGCTGCAGAGATTGCACGTGCTGCTGCCCGATCATGGCTTGCTCCTCTTCTTGACACTGCTTGTGATCGGCTTGCTTTTGTTTTGGGAAATCTCTTTGATCTTGCTCTAGAACGAACTCGCAACCGTGAGTTAGAATGTAAGAAGCTATCTATCCCATTCACACATTTGTTTTCTTCCCATTTTACATGTTAATTTTCTACGTTTAATATTGACCCCAAAGAGCTGTGGGCCAGCATCGGTTGAGTTGAATTTCTTGTCCTTTGTTAGAGTGTGTTTTTAAACGGTTACTCTTTCCCTTTTAGCTTATGGTACTTTAGCAAGTTCAAATGTTTTACCTTCAGAAACTGAAATGTGCATCAGAAGGTGGGAGAATGATACCAGTGTAGAACTATTTAAGAAATGTCATCTTTTTTGGACTTAAATGTTCACTGTATTTTAGGCTTCCTGCACAATTTAATCGTCATGTTTCTTTTTCCCCCTGATTTCTTTTTTATGTAATCTCCAACTTATGATAAAAAACGATGTACATCTATATTTTTATGGGGCTGATAGTATTCAATTCTGATAATAAAACCTTTGTGGTTCTTGTTCACTGTATAGGTGGGAGGAAATCAGGAAATATGGATGGATATATTGGTTTTCATGCTGCTCTTAGGCAGGCATACACTCGCTTTATAAAGGATCTTGGTAAACAGTGCAAGCAACTCGTTAGGCACCATCTTGATTCAGTTACAAGTCCATACTCATTGGTTTGCTACGAGAATGACTGTCAAGGAGGTTTTGGCTCCAGTGCATCCTCTTCTTTCAAATTCAACCAGTCTTCTGTCAATTCATTTTTACTTGAGTTATCTGATGCCACGATGAAAGATCAAGAGAATATACCTCCAGAAAAGAATGCACAGCAAACAACTCCAGGAAAAGCTGCAGAGGCTAGAGATGCTCTTCGAGAAAGCCAAATTACTGTGCCTGAGACTCCATCCCCTGATCAGCCATGTGCTGGTGGTGCAAAGAAGGATCTTGGAAATGGCATTGACATGGGAGGAAGAAAGCGCCTGTCAAGAATGACAGGCAATAGCAGAAATCCTGACAATACAAGTGCACAAAATGGTGGTTCCTTTTTTTATGGAAATGCTGCTGATGGCCTTTTAAGATCAGGCTCGGCTTATACAGAAATATGTTCATCAGCTGCACAGCATTTTGCACGGATACGTGAAGTTCTTGTTGAGAGAAATGTGGCATCGGCTTTGAATTCTGGATTCCTAACCCCTTGGTGAGTTTCCTTATCCTGTTCTGATTTTAAGTTTAACTTACACCTCAGAAACATTCTGTCTGTGTCACCCCTGTTCCTAACCCCTTGATGGATGTGATACTAGTTTAAGAACACTTTCTTAAAATTGCACGTACCGGTCTGAATTATACTTTCTGATCTCACCAAAGTCCTTGGCTCCCTATTTCATTTAGTTAGTCTCCTTTCTGTCGTTCATACTTGGCTTTTTTCTCACACAGAATCATCAGAATGCCTTCGAATTCGAATACTTAAATGCTTCAGAACCCTACTCCAAACACTACTGGGTCATTTTTCTTTCAATTAATTCAACATGCAATTTGGCTAGATATCAAATCATATTGTCTCCCAGGCTCCATAATAACCATAATTCTGATTTTTTTTTTTTTTTTCCGTCTCATGCAGTCGGGATCGGCTTGTTCTGGCAATTGGTTTGGATTTGTTTGCCGTGAATGACGAGAGATTCATGGACATGTTCATCGTACCCGGTGCCATCGATGTACTGCAGAATGAGCGGCAATCGCTTCAAAAGCGTCAAAAGATACTCCAATCTTGTTTGAATGAGTTTAAAAGTGTTGCCCGCGCACTTTGATGGTATAAATGTAAGGCCATGTTTTTCATTTGGCTGTAGCTGTAAGATGGTAACACTAATTTTGTGTATATAGACTACGCTTTTTAAAAAATTATTATTAAATTTTCATTGAGCGATGAAGTTCTTTCTGCATCCCCATTAATGTGTTAGGCTAAGTGTAAAGAACATGTTATTCTGTGTCTTCAGAGCATAAATTAAAAAAACAAACCAGAACAAAAGTTTTTTTTTTTAAAAAAAAAAAAATCAATAATTGCGTTCATACTTTTTTGAAACCGCTGCTAGGGCTAAGTTGCATATGTATATTTTTTATTTTGACATAGTTTTTTTTTTCATAATCAAGGATGCTTCGTTATGTGCGACTAATTAAGATATTTATTTCTTTATGTGAGACTTCAAACTTGCATACTTCTTTACGTGAGAAATTACCAAGAAGTCACAAGATGATAACCTCAGTCAATAGATTATATAGGTTTAATATTTTCTTTTCCAAAAAGCTACCTGGGCTACAGCCTAGTGTAGTCCACTAGGTAGTTCCACCCGTGATCAAAATTAAGACAATCTGGTGCGCCTCCACTAATAATCACACGTGATCGAAAACAAAAGTTACAAAACCTAAAATTGAGGTTCTCATCTCATGATTTTTGAAACACACTCTCAATCCTAATACTAATTTTTGTTTTTAATTTATGTGGGCTGAATTGTTATGGTGCATGCAATCCTCATTTGAATAATAGATTTCTTATATCCCATATGAATTATGTGGGAAGAAGAAAAAAAAAAAATTCAATCTTTTTCAAAGTAGTAATGATAATTTGACAATTGTTGTGGCGCATGCAGAGTCATTTTCTTCTCCCCCAATCATTCATAGACTGGTATTTGGTGGTTTGAATTTTTTTTTGAAATGAGTCTATGGAGCAGAGGTTGGGTTTTTCTTCCTATATATATATATAAATAAATAAAAACTAGGCATAATTATTATACAATTTGACCTTTTATAAGAGAAAATACGAGAAAGCATTTTAAAGTAAAGGGTAGACAGCAGCAGCAATAATAATCTATGTGCACTCAATGGAACTTTTCTTTATGAAGCAGTGAAGTGACACAGGATGAAGATATGTGAGTGGTCCCCACAGCCCAACCTTTCCATGTTCCATCCCCAAATGCCCCTAATTCCAGGGACCTAATCCGACAAGATAAATTTGCTTCTCACTTTAAATTTACTATAACGACATTATTGCAGCTTGTAATTACTGCTCACCATCCCCGCCGCACTCAACCTTCATTGCAGGTTGCAATTCCTGCTCAACATCCCAACATTATTGAGGTGAAAATTTATCCCATTAAATTTTTACCCCACTTTCGCGGTGTTTTATTGAATGGTTAAAAGTAAATAGAAGTTCTTGTTCCTTTCATTCGATGTCCCGTCAAATGGTCTCACATATTATAAATTAAGATTTATATACTCAAACTGTGTGACAAGAAAAAATTACTCATTCGGCCTCATGTGTTATGTTACATATTATTAAAAATTGAATGTTTAAAGTAAATGGAAGTATTTGTTCCTTTCATTCGATCTCCCGTCAAATGGTTTGATATGTTATGTTAAATAATAAATATTGTATATTAAGATTCGCAATTAGATAAGATTTTATCTGTTCAAATTGTACGACAAGAAAAAATTAATCATATTTTATATAAAAGCAATAAATAATAGGGTTTGATTGGGCAGCTTCTTTTGACAGATTGAAATTCTTCTTAGCAGACATACAAGACAAATACAACTTGCTGTGGTCAGCAAAATATCAATGCGTTATCTCAAAGCATTTTGGTTATAATTTTGACTTGGTTCACATGAGAGTGACTCTTCTTCCATTCCTACTTACTTTCCAACTAAGACTAGTTGTATTTTCTTGAATAATTCATCTCTCTTACGAAATAGGTTGATCAAATTACACTTGCATGGTATTAAAGAATTTAGTTTCAATTAAATTAATCTATGTACAAGTTTTAGTTCCACCACTAGATATGGACCGAACGGCCTAAAGTTTTGCCCATTCCCAAACGTAATAAACATGGGGACTTCAATTTTTTCTTTTAATGGTAAATTATGGCTCTTCTAAGTGGTGTTCAAAAAAACAATTTTGAGGTCATGAAACATATGCCGAAACACGAATAAGTTTTCCGCCGCTCCTAATATTACACGTGAATTAATAACATCATGTGATGTTAATAACATTCAAAAATACTTTTTTATTTAACGAGAAAGCCCGAAAATTTAATTTTTTCTGAAATAAAAGTATTTTAAAAATCAAAATATTTTGTATAGTGCTTAAAAGACATTAAATAAAACACCAACTTGAGGAAGCAGATGTGGGTCATGCAATTTGACTCAGAAAACAATGCTTTGCATATCGACACAACTCGCTCTTTCCCTCGAGTTAATTAAAGAATAAAAGATTCCCAAGTCAAGGTCTTCCTTCCCTCACTCACTTCTTAAACAACGAAAAAATGTTCAAGTCCAACCAAAACACTCACCCACCAAGACACTTTCTACGTGCTTTCTTCAACACATTTCTATCCCCTTCATTCTCCTCTCTAGTTTCTTCATTGCGGCCTAACTTGTTTGTATCCATCCAACCTTTATAATCAACCAACTTGATTATGCTATGCTATGGCTTTCTTTTTCAAACTCCTACTCACAGATCTTTGGTCCTTTTACGTACGTCAAAAAGAACACAGTGATAATATTATCTTATCGCATTATCTGTTATGATATGTTGTTAAATTACAATTAAAATAATCGAACACATTAAACTTTACTTGAATGTATCGAACCAAATGCCCAAACAAGCGACATTAATCCATTAATTGTAATATAATTACTTATATTTAGCATCCAAAGGACGTCCACTTCATATAGCTATATACATATATATATATATATATATATATATATGAATAAAAGTTACTTTTTACTAGTCATGTTGGTAATTACTTCAAACAAGTAGGCAACCAGCCGAAAGAAGTTTGTTTGGGTGTTGCTTAATTTGTACTACTATAATCTCTATTATAGTCGACATGTTGACTTGCCTCACCTATCTTTGCGACATATCAAAGGAACTTTTGCGCTCGATTATATGAAAAGGAATGACAAGTATAATATTCATAATAATATTAATATTGGTGCTTCAAAAAATAAATAATAACATCAGAAATTAAAATTTCATTCTATTTATTTACTCTCTTTTTTCCAAGCAATTATTAGACTATAATAGGAGGTGGCTTTGCCTTATCACAAAACCCTTTTGGCCAATCCTACATTAAATCCTTTTATTCATGTTATTGGAGAGAAAAAGAAAAAAAAAAAAAAAGGTGTACCACTTGGTTGTAATGGCTAATTACAGTGGGAAATATTAATAAAATATATTTTTTTTTATATAAAAAAGAATATGATACTTTGGTTGTTTCTTGAAACTAGTTAGATATGGATTATTTAAGGCCAATTTGGTATTGTTGTGCTGTGAAAATAATCGCTATCAAATTTGCTGTGAGAGTAATCAGCTATGAGAGAAAGCAGTTTGGCGCTTGGTAAACTTGTGTTAAAAATGTTGTTGGTACTAATTCTCGCATAATTATAAAATGATTCCCACATAATCATTAAACTTAGCGCCTCTTCGAAATTGATTCCTGCATAAACAGAAAATGAAATCACCTCATTAGCTACTTTTCCTTATAGCTTTCTCTTACAACAATTTTTAACAATAAGTGATTTTCTCATAGTTTACCAAACGGACTAGGCTTCCCAAATTTTTTAAAAAATCACATATCACCACAAATAAGTAATGCCAAACAGGCACTTAATAATCTAAGGTTAATATTCTAGATTAATTTATCATTTTAAGGACCCTGAATTTTTTATTTTTTATTTTCAAAAAAGAGGTTAAAATACGAGAAAGTTTGTTATGTAATTTTGGCTTATTTTTCAAGAAGAAATCTCAAATACAATTGTCATATATTGTATAAATGATCATCCAATAAACTACGTTTTCTCAGGAAGATAATATCGGTGCAAAGAGAATACATAATACATAAATATTCGAGTTGATGATTGCTGGGTAGATGGGTTGATCAATAATTTCTTAAGCATCATTTTCATATTAAAGTGTAGAAGATTTTCCGCAAAACAACAGGCTAAGGTCAAAATTTGGGGGAAAAAAATAAAACAAAAAAGCTTAAATAAATAATATCAAGCATGATACAAGAACAACCTAATATTTAATTCCCTTTGACCGTCTCCAATTGGAACCAATCCAATGTCGACAAATTCTCAGTCTAAACTCAGTCTCATGCACTCGCATCTCACAAGATCCCCACAGGCTCATCTCTCATGCAAAGTTGAAATTGTTTTTTAGGGTTTAAAAAAATAAATTTGGGATTAAAATAGTGGGCGGATTGTAAATAAAAAAACATGTGCCAAACATTAATATAGACCGGCTGTGACGGTGAGAGGTAACAAGAGTGCCAAGGTTGGGTTGGCGGACCCTACAAAGTCAGCAAAATCAAGCCTACATGATTCCTCCACAAAATAAATGAAATAATAAAAAATAAAAAGTTGTCACCTTTCACAGCATAAGAAGTACCAAAAAATGCCACCTAATATTCACATAGTTTATGCACTTGGTCAAGCCGGCCGACCTAAGCATGTATTAAGAATTAATTATTGTGTAAAGTTTTCCTAAACCTATATGCTTTGCAGTTAGAATAGTGATATTAGGGTTTCCCCCAATGTAAATTAAGCACATAATCCACATCATGGAAAAATTATTGCTGTGAAAATGTGGGGAGGAGGACCACTAGAAAACTAATCTTTTGTGTTTCCTTTCTTAATTAGCACTTGAACACATTACTTTAGTCTTTACAGCTCTACTTGTTGAACTTTTATAGTGAATTAGAATCTGTAGGTTAAGTATGGTCAAGACAGTAAACCAAATGTTAGGATTATTAGTCATCAAAATGCGCTATTAGTCGTCGATTAATGCAAGTTTAACAGTGGACTTATTACGTCTTAATCACTGGTTGAGAATCGTTTACACGTCTGTGAAGAATGGACAAAAAAACAAAACTTAGATAAAACTACTGTTAACTTGTATACCAAAGTAAAATTAGGTATTTGTGAAAGAAAAAAAAAAGATTTTATGTGTATACCTAATTATAGAGGATAATCGTTAGTGGTCTTTATGTCTTTTTCGTTTCGGGTTGTAACTTTTGCAATCGTGTTGAGATTCATGTCTTGTACATGTCTTTGATGTATTGCTCAATTTTTTATTTTTTTTAATGAATATCATTGTTTGATGCAAAATAAACAAAAAAAATCTTTACTAGTCTTCAAGTCTTTTTTCTTTAATGAATTCAGTATTCTTCTAATCCTTCTCTTGATTTAGGATAAATCCTCTCCTGATCTCAATGAATAGGGTTCATGCACCCTTCCTCCCATATAATGAGGGGGTCCATCTCCCTTCTATTTTCAACATGAACTTCTTTATTTTGTCTTTTCTTCCTTAGATTCCCTTTTGCATTGATGAGCCTGTTGACATTGGGATGTATAAAGTCTATGAAATGAAGCCATTGAAAAAAAAAAGGGAAGAAGAAGAAGAAGAAAAAGAAAAAGAAAACCATGGTCATGCAATAATAACTTGAGTGCCTGTTATGCAGCGAAAGGTCACTCAATCCACATCGCTGGTATTTGCTCATTGGCAACCATCCCTTCATGACCTAGTTGACAATTAACTCCATCATTTTGCCACCAAGAACCTTCCAATTTTCTTTATTTATCAATAAATAAATAAAATTGTGCCTAAACTTTCAAGTTAATTGAGTTTCTAGCCCAATAAAAAAGGCATTAACTTGCAAACTAATAGTCTCATGTTTGAACCCTCATAACGTCATAAACTCATAGTGCTGTGTGAGAAACCCCCTTGTAGTTTAGATTAGCGTCTGTACTCAAAAAAGAAAAATAAAGGAAATTTTTTTATGGCTTTTTCATTCAAAAAATATAAAAGGAAAAATTCTAAAACCCATAATTTATTTACTCTAATTAAATTTTTGTTGGTACCTATTCAATGTATTTGTCTCTTATTATAGAATATCTAATTTCGGACACGTACAACCTTGAACCTTCCCATGTCCTAGTCTTTGAATTATTTATTTATTAGTATATACTTGAGAAAAAAAATCGTACAAGTTAAGCTAATAAGTTGAATGTTTAAACGGTTAGATTAATTTCAAAAAGGAAAGACTACTAGTCCACATTCCAAACAAAACAACAATGATTGTAATTTTGAATATTATTTTTATTATTTTCTTTTTGAGAGCTGAATATTTGTATATAATGGACTTTCGGTCCCTCTACTTTTGTTGCTCTTCCCTCCCGACCCCGGTAAGAAGAATTCGATTCTTTTTCCTTTTATTACTTTGCTATATTTTAAGTGAAAACTAAATAAGAACCACAAGCTAATGTGGGTAGGGGACAACGTACTAGGAATTGGATTGGATAAAGAAAATTAGAATATAACCATTACTCTTTATCGTGGAAACGAACTGATTCATGTACCAAGAGTTACATAAAATACTCATAACCTTTGGGTTAATGGCATACTACAAGATTAATTAACTAGATAATCTATGGATATTTTTATATGTTGGAAACTTGGAATCTTACTTTCAACATCACAAATGAGATGCCGAGGTAATTAAAAATGTTGCGAGCATGTAGTCTTAAAGTTGTGCCTTTTACACGGAAACGGAAGTGAAAACCCAAACAAACAAACAAAAATAAAGAAAGAAAGAAAAAGAACCATAGTTTTATTTTTTCAAGCCCGATGATATTTCTTTTATTAAAATTGAGGATGTCTCGAATTCGAATTTCTTCTTCCTCGTTGATCTCCGTATGTGTAATGACAAATGGTTAATAAAAAATTTATTTGTTAAATGCCTTATCATTAGAAGATGTAATTTCCCTAAATCCAATTCTTTAAAATATTTTACTCTTATTTATCTCCAAATTTATGTACGTTTTAGAGGGAAAAATTATAAACGATAACAACGAAAGTGTATTTGTTTATTTGTTTGGGTTTATATGTAAAAGCTTTTA
The DNA here is from genome assembly GCF_029339155.1 of Prunus mume. NCBI lineage: Eukaryota > Viridiplantae > Streptophyta > Magnoliopsida > Rosales > Rosaceae > Prunus > Prunus mume. Next base: position 13,854,344 of record NC_142700.1, on the reverse strand, counting down.
TTTATTTTATGTCAATCCAAAGAGTTTGAAGTTGATGATGAGACTTTTTCTTGGTATCCTGGAATTTGGGTTTGATTGTAGGAGGAGAGTGTAAAACAAACGTTTTATGGGAGCGTGATGAAGCAATGAATGTAATGTAATATGTATGGGTGAGATCAAAATGTTTCTATCATCTCCAATCCCATCACATTGTCATTGAGCACACACACACACACACAACAAGACACAAAACACAACACAAGAGTCTCTCTCTGCAGTCAGCCAGGACAGGGCTCTGAAGTCAATGCCTCTCTCTCTCTCATTAAAATAAAATCTCATCACAAAATTCAGAGACATACATAGATGTCTTTGATGATAAAGGTTTTGCCATTGGTGGCACACACATGCTCATGCCCTCCCTCAAATTCCCATTTCAACCAATCACCTTTTCCACCTCCTTTATAAATCCCAAAAACAGTTGGGCCATTTTTCTCTCTGCCCAATCAACTCCCTCCATTCCAATCCAACGCCACTATCCCCAGCACAACAAAAACAAAAACAAAAAAGAAAAAGAAAAAGAAAAAAGGGAAGAAAACAATTTCAACAAAGCTTGGAGGGACCAAGGTATATAGTTAGGGAAAACAACTAGCTATACTGGAGGAAAATAAAAAACTCAAGAGTCAGTCAGTCCCCCAAAACTGCAGAGAGAGGAAAACATCTATAGTCCAACTAGAGAGAGAGAGAGAGAGAGAGAGAGAGAGAGAGAAGAGGCACAACCACAAGATAACAAAACATTGCTAATAAGCAACAACCCTATTTTTCTTTTCTTTTCTCATTTCAAGGCCAAAACCAAAAGCCTTGGTTTTCACTCTTCCATCCAAATTCCAACTCTCCAAGTTGCAAAGCAAAAACCCATCATAAAGCAAGCTCTCTCTCTCTCTCTCTCTCTCTCTCTGTTTCTTTCAGAGGCAGAGTGGTTGTGGAGGTGGTGGTGAGAGGTGACAAAAAACCCACCAATGGAATTCACCTCGAGGCCTCAAGAAATCAGAGAGAAGCAACCATATTCATATTCTCCCATAAACTCCCCCAGAAGCAATGGCACCAACACAAACACAAAGACAAACACAAACAACAGTGTCTGCAGCAGCAACACCACCACCACCAACAACAACAACAATAGCTCAGGGGTTCAAATCCCCACAACCCCAAAGCTCGCAACTCCCAGATCTGACCCCAATCCCTACCCAACAACCTTTGTCCAAGCAGACACCACAAACTTCAAACATGTTGTCCAAATGCTCACAGGCTCCTCTGAAACTGTAAGCCACCAATCTTCCCCCAAACCAACCACAACCCATCATCACCATCATCCTCACAGCCATCAAGATCCAACCGTTTTGCCCTCCTCCAACAAAAGCTTCAACATCCCACCAATCAAAACAGCCCCTCCCAAAAAGCAAGGCTTCAAGCTCTATGAGAGGAGGAGCACCAATCTCAAAAACACCCTCATGATCAACACCTTGATGCCCAATTTTCCCCATCAAGCATCTGGGTTCTCGCCACGTCATCAGGAGATCCTGTCCCCGAGCTTGCTTGACTTCCCTTCCCTCACTCTCAGCCCAGTGACCCCGTTAAACGACGACCCGTTTGACAAGTCCTCTTCGTCGCCTTCTTTGGGGAATTCTTCATCGGAGGAAGATAGAGCAATTGCAGAGAAGGGGTTTTACTTGCACCCATCTCCTAGAACGACGACAACTCCCAGAGACCCTGAGCCCAGGCTTTTGCCTTTGTTTCCAGTCACTTCGCCCAGAGTTTCTGGGTCTTCTTCTTGATCATGAGGAAGAGAGAGAGAGAGATGTGTAGTATTATTACTGTGAGTGAGTTTGATTACAAGGATCATCAGAAGATTAATGGGTTTTGGATGATTTTCAATGACAGGTACAGATCTTTGTTTTAATTGTACAATTTGATATCTCTTCCATAAAATGGTAAAAGGCAGCAGCTTTGTTTAACCTCCTCCTTCTTCTTCTTTTTTATTTTGCATTTTTATGGCTATTTTTCTTTTCTTTTTTTATTAGTTATTTTCTATAGCACCAATGGAAGTTTGAAAATCAATTTTCCATGGAATCTTGGTGCACATATGAATGGGAATATGATTATCATTTTACCAACTTGCATATCAGTTTGACATTTCCTCCGAGAGAAATGCATTTTCTTTTTCCTTTTAAGTTTTTGTTTTAATGTTATGAATGTGTGTGTGTGTGTGTGTGTGGGTGTGGTGAGAGAGGACTTTTCAAAAGATGAGGGTGTGTTGTGAAGTGTTTACTGATAATTACCAGATTGATTAAGAATTTAATTGAGTTTGAGTATATTTGAGAGTGAGATTCAATTTGTTTAAGGGTTCTTACTTAGGGTCCCCCATTGAGCAGAAAAACTTATATGAAACGGGAATAACACTGTTTTGTCATCCCGACCAATCACAGACTACCACGAAAAAGATATCACGCGCGGCACCTTGTCCCAGTTTCATGTAAATGTTTCGTCCCATAGAGGAGGGAGAGAGGGAGGACCACATTTCCCATTCACCAAGGCCGTATATGAAACTTCCACCGACTCATAATATCATATGGTCTTCTTCTGTCAGCTGTTGCAAATTGTTGAGCTAATGCAATGTAGTACGAATATATGATGTTCTGGTGGAATTGCCATTGATCTGATATTCAAATGATGTCATTTTATTTTGTTCTATTGATAAAATAGCAATATTGGCAATAAGTCACTTTCTCTTCTTATGTAGACCAAGGACCATGGGTACTTTGGTCTTATTATTGATTTTTTTCCCCTTACCAGGAGAGATTTTTGGGGAGAGGGAAGCATGATTTATGAACCCCTATATTATTGGTTATGTTGACAGAAAAAGTACAAAAATTGTCAGATGCAAATTTTATTTTTATTTTTTGGATCACTGCCCTTTTAATATGAGTCTTTTTCGACCTAAGATTTTCAGAATCCTATCCCAGTTCCAGCTGTGTAAAGTTTCAGAATTTCAGTTGGGGAATTCTTAGGTTATGGGGTATGGGATGATATCTACCCGTCGATGTATTCAATGACCAAGATAAAAGAAAGAGAAATCCTTTTTTTTTTCCCCAGAGAAACTTGCTATTGCTTGCACGACTTATACGGATTTACCATGTCATTTATGGATCAACACAATAAAAGCCAAATATATCCGACTTTTGATTTTATTTCAGATGTTTTGTTTCAAGATTGTAATAGGGAATTTTTACGAGTGTGATCCTAGGGGGACCGGAGTGCTCTATCGGAGGCTAGGTTCCTTCTCTTGCTTGTGGTTGAGAGGGTAGGCTACATGGTTAGTTGATGACCAATAACGCTCATTTAGTGTAAAGATACTCGTCTAATCCTTTAAGACATAGCCTAATTTTGTGCTTGTTTCATCCCTCATCATTAATAGAAATACTATCGCCTTTGTGTTAAAAAAAATACATAGCAGCCATTAAGTACACATTTCATTAATCAATCATGCTAATAGGCAACACTCGGTCTACAAAATACGTTCCATAATTATTACACGTATTTAGAGTTTATCTCAAAACATCATACGAAAATGAGAATGAGGGGTTTTTCTTGTTACTTAAAAATGTGACGGTTCCATGGTAGTACTTTAGATATGAAGAGCTCAACTTTCATGTCAAAGTGTCAATCTACATGAAAAGAAAAGGATTGCACTTTTTTATAGTTAGGGTTTTCCACTTATGTACTAGCTTACCTTGTGCTGAGATATAAAGACTTGCGGACCAGAAGGAACTCATCCAAACATTCCTCCTCTTTTTTTCTTCATTTGAGTTTTATTGTGATGTAGACTCTTTTGACTTGGAGAGCAACAACTTTCTCAATGTGTGGACGCAAGAAAGAAAAAGAAGAAACAAAAGGTGGGGCTGTTGTTATGACAGTGAGAAGGAAAGGAGAAAATAGAGTACAATTGAATTAAGAAAGCTGCAGAGAAAATGTGAAGACTTTTTCTTTCCTATTTGAACACTCATTCTGTCATTGTGTATCTGGTCTGGTCTGGTCTGGACATAGGGTACGTTGAACTGAAAAACCGCCAAGATCTTTTTGCAGTTTGATGCAAACTAGATTGTCTTTTTTTGTGCCAGTTTTAGCTTGGCAAGGCTTGTTGCTTTTATTGGGATGTTCAACCAGTCTTGGATTTTTATTACAAATTGGAAATCTTGATATTCATCAAGGAAATTTATGCATTTCTTAATATTTCAGGGGGTGTGTTTTACCCCCAAAATATATATTTTTTTAATCAAAAAAACTTAGGTGGGTAATGGGAATTTGGAGACATGACAAGCCTCAAGAAGAGGAAATCAAATTATTTTTAAAAAAAGTAAAAACACATAAAATCTATGACACTGATGAAAGTGAGATTCTGTCCTAAATTATTGGGACCATGTTGGGGGCAACTCCAATAAAATTCTTTCATTATAGGACCATGTTGGTAGCTGTAAATGTGCATGCCAGATTATAAACCTAGTTAAGGATTTATGTGCTTTTATTAGAGTGGTCAACTGCTTAGACACCCACAGAAGTAGTCTTTTCCCAACTGGAGCTACATATGATACGACTAACTGCTTACACAGCTACAAAAGTAGCGGCTTTTACCAAGCAATTTAAACTGAAAACAAAACAAAATAAAAATCCAAGAAACACGGTGATGCATTTTTTTATTTTTTAATTATTTTTTATAGTACAAGTGATAGTCTAAACTAATAGAGAGATGAATTTCTCATACAAACACAACTAAGATGTCAAGGGGTTCGAACCTGAGACCTCTTGTCTACAAGTCAAAGGCCCTATATAAGACTATTTTTTGACAACCTGGAAAAGTTGTATATTTTATTCATGTATTTATTCATGGCAATATATATTTCATGCTATATGATTACAAAGCACGCATTCAGATTTCCGAGAAAGAATTGATTGTCTTGAACCCATGATTTTCTGGAAGAGGTCCATTCCCTGGTCGGATAGATACAATAACTTCCAATCCTGAAACACCAAAAAAGTATCTTAGCATCAATCTCAACACAAAAAACTGAATAACAAGTGTTCATCTTTCCTTCTCGTTTTCAGTTTTTGTTATGTTGGAGCATTATTGAACTAGCAAGGATAGAAAACTGTGTAGCTACTATGGTTATCAATCTTCTGTCAAAGGTCTCCATGACAAAATAAAGGGCATTAAGATATTTCGATCTTCTGGTGGTTCTCATATCTTCAGAACAATAAATTATTTATTTATCCTTCTAAAGTACCCAAGGATTGTAATGTTGAAACAGTGCCATTGCTAGACCTTTTAGCATGATAGTGTATGATGCATGCCCTTTGCAAGCATACTCATATCCCCATTCTAAGGACTCTTGCGAGCACCTACTGATTTCCCAGACACTAATAATAACAGAAACTGGTGGTAGGGAAGGTCCTAGCCCAATCTGTGGTAGGGGAGAGGTTCCTAGTGTGGATTGCCAATACACAAAGGGAGAAAATCCTACAGGTTTATACACCATTGTCTAACAATTAGCGGTCACGTGCTAGCCACATGACCAGGTTGTTGATAGGAGGGTCTTTACACCTGATTACATTTAACATTTTCTATAGAGGGGTGGGGTAAAACAGGTAACTCATTACCTGCTTCCTTTGCAGCAACAGCTTCTTGAAAGACATCTGTCACAAATAAAACCTGTGATGGCTTATCAACTCCAACTGATTGTACAATTTCAGCATAACTGCTACTTTCCCTTTTGTTCCTGAGAGAGAGAGAGAGAGAGATGTTAGCTAGGTTGAAATGAATTAGGAAGCTGGAAGTAGATATACATTCATGTTAAGTAAAAATATTTTTTAAAAGAAGAAAAAGATTCTGAGTTTTAAATGTACCCCACTGTGGTGTCGAAAAATCCAGACAAATATTCTCTTAGGTCCCCATAGTTTGAGTTGCCAAATATAAGTCTCTGTGCCAACCTGCTACCACTAGAGTATATGTACACCTGCCGCACAAAATCTCAACAATTAAGGTATGTCTTCAAGAAATGAAACATCAACTTCATCAAGGAATTCAATCTAATCTAATTTGTCTAGTTAGCATATGTACCAAAGAAACTGGAAACATTCGCGGCCCATGAACTAAAACTTGACCATCCTCAGAGATTGCAATTTATATGCGAAGAAAAATGAAAATAGGATCATTACCTTTATGCCAGAATCATGCCATTTCTTAAGAGCTTCTGGTACATCCTCAAAAACTACTCCCTCTAATTCCTTCTTTTCATATCCAGTTCTCCAGATATGTCCCTGCATAGCCGAAAGTCAGTTATATCCCAAATGATACGCAACATAGCAAGAAAATTCCTTATAAGTACAAAAAATTGCTTACTTGCAACTGTTTCAAGGCAGTGATCTTCCGATCAGCTTTTATCATCGATTCAACATTAGCAACCAAAGCTCCAATAACCTCCTCTTTCCCTACATCATCCAAGGGGATGGGAACAGAACCAACAACACCTTTTTCCAGGTCATCTTGAACCTATAATAAAGAGGTAAAACTTTCAATTATCAGTTCAAAGTGTCGAGCTTACTTCTGTGAATTTGATATGTGCATGACAAATTTAACTTTTTAAATAAAACATTAAATTGCTAGCCTGAGTCCAGAGTAGTCAAAGATTTCCAGTTTTAACTTCTAGCAGGGATTGAAAGATAAAACTTTGGTTTTCTCACTTCAAAATTAATTATATTTGCATTCTTATAGAAAAAAGTAATTGTATTCATAGCACAAGTCAAACTCAAAGGGACTACTTTAATTCTAAAGCAATGCTATTACCATGAAATTTTCAATGACCTACTGTGGCAGCATCCTAGTGTATTCACACACCATGTGGTGCACTACTGACCCAGAATTAACAGCTGCAAACTAATGTGGTTATATACAGGTGTACGGTCAACAAAACATCACTCCAGAACAAAAATCTTACCTGGGAGCGCAACAACTTTATGTCATCTTGAGTTTCTGTGGTGTCATATGTTGCAGACAAATGCCTCCCAACATTATTGCGGGCATATGGAAAGAGAACATCAGTCACAAACGATATGGGAGTAGTAGTTCCCTCAATGTCAAGAACAATGCAACGCTACAGAAAAACACAAAATACATAAAGAACAGGAAAAAGACATTAGTTTTATATGAGAAATCGTGAAAATGCTAATTATCAAAATTCTCAACCAAAAGGCAATATCTGCATTCAAACACAAAAATATATAAAGAAGCAGAAAAGGTGAGGTTTCTAAGTAAACTAAACGACAACGAAATTAGACAAGAACCCAGAGAAATAAACAATTAAACTCACTTGTGACTGGTCAGATTTATTATCTGAAGCTGCAGTCCCAGCATTCACAGATATGTTTCTGTGAATACCACTTCCTAAAACTCCTTTGACATTTTGTATAGGACCATGGATTGGAGTAGACGGGTCCAAACCCAACTGGTTAAGTTTGATAGCAGCATCAAAGAGATAGTGATAGCATTCAGCCTGAAACAAAGAAACAAAGAAATATATATATATATATATATATCAGAATTGAGTTGAAAGCATTAAAATGAACCTTTAAGCCACTAAGAGAATAAGAGGCTCCATAGTTTTAGATCAATACTTTAGACATCAATATATATAGGTAGAAACTAGAAAGCTTAGTACGCTACATATTTGCAATTTTTCCTTTTCTTTATTCCCATTCTCCCTTTTTGGTAAAATCTATCCATGCTTGAAGAGGACACTGCCTGTTGTAGCTTTAGTTTTATCACCAAGCTTAAGATGCAATTGAGATTCATAAAACTGCTGCTTGTTGCGACTTTATTACACCATTCATATGAACAGAAACATAAACTTGCAACTTTCAGTAACCAGCATGCATACACAAGTATGATATAGCACACAAAATGCCCAACCCCTTATGCACAACTGATTCTTTTACCTTTAATATTTACACTGGTTGCCTAACTAGCAGTTGTAGGCATCACATACTGCAAAATCAACAATTATTCCCTAAGATACGCACCTGAGTTTTAGCGCTGATCCATGAGTCTCCCCATATATAGATGCCATGATTACGAACAAGCACAGCTGTTGTTTTTGGGTAGGCTTCAATCTATAGAACATGAAAGAAAGCAAATACTCATCCACATAGTAAATCCTAAGTTTAATATTGACATAGCAATCAAGCAAAACTAATAAAATGAAGTGCAACTGGATTAAGTACATAATTGTGCCATGTATGAACTCAAGCAACCATATGTCACTGGGATGAAGTCCATCATAATATTAGTTTACGTCATCAAAAGTTGATAGGATCACTACACCAAAATAAGTTTAAAACTTGAACATACAGCTTTGGCAAGAGACTCTGTCAGCTCATATTCATAGGCAGTGTTCTCTATTATTGGGACCACAAGTTCATCATAATAACCATGCCCTTGGATTCCTTTGATCATCTCCATATGAGTAATCTGCACATTTGTATACCACAAGAAAAGAAAGCAAACTATTAAAAGAGACAACCAGTAACAGTAGGCAGGAATAATTACACAGAGGAAGTGCTAGACTCACCACAATGAAAGAAAAAAAAATGTATATATACGTATTGGCTTTTGAGAGCAAGTAAACAGTCCATCGCAACACATTAACTGAGTTATCACTTGGCATTCTAAAATCATGATACCTTTTAGATTTTCACTGCCATTATTCTGCACATGTTCTCCTAAGTTTCTAGCTAATATTACAATTCATGAATGCAACATTTTACTATTAATTTGATATTGTCTCCTCCTTGATGTTCTATTTTGTAATATAACTAGAAATTTATGTGACATTCCTAGTTTCCACTCCTCACATTGACTCCGGTTTCATTTTGAAGCTAGAATTACGCTTGAACTACCCAAATTTCTGGAGCCCGTACTCTGCTTTTAATCCTCATTCTACTCTATACACAAAGATATCAAAGTATTTCAGGAAAAGCATACTGTTTCAAAGACTTCTGATCTTAGAGATCATTTCTGAGATAAGAAAGAAACCAAATAATATTATTAACGTAATATACTAAGGGAAAGCCTATTGTACTTTTATCTGTGGGAAATAAGCAGCTGAAATTCCATCATCTAGAAACTCCTTCAATTGTTTGAAAGCAATAAGATCACATGCAAACCTTACGCTAACAGATGCAGAAACAGTTGCATCAGACAAATCTTAGCTCACAGCTAATATATCAATTTTCTTTCTATATTCTGTTGGCTGCATTTCCTATCGTATTACTACAAAGTTTCATTCTACATACCTCTATTAGAGGCTAGAAAGTTCATTAATTTTCAAAAGATCTTGAAAGAGGGAGTCAATACAATGAAGACAAATCCAACTTTTCACGCAAAGGGAGGTGAACATAAAAAAGGGGAAAAAAAAGATATAGACAGCAATGAATAAAAACACGAGGTCCCTTTGTTTTTGTGTATTTATTAGCACTTAATATCCTCACTAATGGATACCAGGAATAAAAACTTACTCGGAATTCTTTTGCTAATGGATTGATCATTGTTACAAGACAAGATTCTATCCCATGACTATGAATAACAGCCCCAGCATTACGCATCTCATATGCCTGGAAAACAAGGGAATATATGTCAACCATAACTTCTCAAAAGAGAGGTCAGCCTTACCAAATGGTGAGTATTCATGAACCCCAACATCCACAAATAGGATATGTCATAACATGGAATGAAAAAACACAGAGAAACAGGATCAGTGGCTGGCATTACAAGGTTAAACAATGTTTTAGTAAAATAGTATGTTTGAAGCTGTTGAATTGCCTTCAAGAAGCAAAATGGCCTGAAAGATATAGGAAATAGTAGTTCCTCAACATTAGTTTCAACATGTCTCCAAAACTAACAAACAAAAAGAAAACTTATTACTTAGAAAAAAGAGCACTAGCATCCAACATGGAACACTGGAACCAAGATAACCCAATGAACACAGTTTTATATGTAGTAATAGTGAAATAAATAGTGTGGGCAAAGGGACTGCTATCCCAATTCACATGATCCAGATGAGTCTTCATGACCGTTTACATCCAAAATCATGTAAGTTCCAAATCACTCTGCATTGTACCTTGTAATTGAGATTCCTTGACATTTTTCTCCGCGAAATCAATCGCCTCTTGGCTATATTCTGATAGGGATCCAATAGTCATAAGCAATCAAAGTCTTCATGAGTGATTATTTTGGTTGCTAATGGAATGTAGGAAAAGATAACGCATAGAAGCTCTTTCTTTTTTGGTTCATTATCGAATTTCCTTGACTATGTTCAATATTTGGAACTAAAACCTCCACCTAGTTTAGCAGCTTTAGCTTCCCACAAATTTAAGATTTAAAATTTTAATCTATTATCTTCTTGTGCTTAGCAACTCTAGATAAGACAACTGAATATGGGAATAAAATGCTATGGCCACTAAAAAGTTATGAGTTTGCCCAATACCCAACTTACTACAGCACATATACCCAAAAGAATCCCAGAATCTTTTATTATTGTCCTAACCATATAATCAGATATGGGCCCAAATAATAAATTTGCAGAGTGGAGCAGATTAGCCATTTCAGAGTTTTTAAATATTCTGACTGATAACTGATTTGTCAAAATCAGACAATAGTCATGGCTAACTTTATACCATCCATGTAAGCATAGTGTTTATAAGAAGCACAAAGAATTGATACCTTCATAAAAAGTGGACCACAATCAGAACACTTAGGAGGTTTGTGTGGGTACGGCTTCGGAGATGGAGTAGACAAGATAGACCCATTTGGAGATAACACATACATGTCCTCTGGTAGCATTCTCTCCTTCTGAACGCCTACCACATAACAAACACATGAAAAATTAAGCCCAGAAAACCCATAAAAGGACACATATCGAGAATGTACTTACAGTGCAACCATATTCTACAAGAATGGATAAACTCACTTCTCATTCAATGACTACAAAACCAAACCAAGAGTGAGCTATTACACTTGTTTTAGCAGGGAATAAACGCCATAAGGCAAAAAAATTTCGCCTTTAAGCTTGAATGATGCATATCCGAAAACAAATAATTAACAAGCACATAACAAAGTATGCTAACACAGAATTTTCATTAATAAAAAAGCCCACCTGCGCTTGAACGCTTACATAACATTCCAAACCATATGCAATATTGAGCTCATAAGACAAAACAACACAGAAGAGCCAAAAAGACTCAACATTCAGCATAAATTAAAAATGCCCAGAAAGTAAACAACCAAAAAGAACACCCACAACACAAACTTTAGTTAATATAACACCTATACAGAAATCAAAAACACAAACAAGCAACACACACAACAAACGGAGCAAAAACAATGAATACCCAGAAACCAAAAACGGAAAACCCAGAAAAGGAGCTGTAGAAAATTGAGTGAAAAATACCAGAGGGAGACATGACTACGAGTTGTTGGGGCTTAGGAACAGAGTTATCGTGAACTTTGATTGTGATGCTACCACCAGTCCCTGAGACCCATCCAAGATTGTAGAACTGGCGGCACAGGTCTGATATCAGAACCTTGGTGTCGCTCACTGCTCTGCTTTCCAAGTAAGCCTGCGAAGCCGTACCGAGTTTCGCTCCGTTCACTGCCACTGCCGCCATTGCGAGTCTAGAGAGAGAGAGAGAGAGAGAGAGTGATTGAGCTTCAATACTAGGCTACCTTCAAAGTATCTGAATCAAAAAAAACTAACAAAAGAACAAAAAAAAAAATTATGAAAAAGTTCAAAGCTTTATATATGATTGTGTTACCAGCTGGTGAGTGAAATGCCGAATTTGATTGGGCAAAGACCAACTCTGCGCCAAAGTCTGTTTTGTTACTTTTGTTTTGTAGGTGTGTGACCAAAATTTGCTCCATTCGTCAGCTAATTCTTATGTGAAATTACTTTATTAATATTGGCTAAAATAGCCCTTTTCACAAATTTTATTCTGACATAAATAGGGAATTATAATGACAACAAAGAGACACTATATAGAGAAGGAGTTATTGTAGAATAAAAGTTGTAACAAATGCTATTTTAGCACAAACTTAAACCTTTTAAGTAAATTTAATTTTTAAACGGAAAAACAAAAAGGGAATTAAAATGGGCAAGACCCAGCTATCCAAAAAAAAAAAATGCATGAACCACAAGATGTGGTGTGTTTGACAAACTGCCATTTCCAGTTGGCGGACTGTTTGGTGCCTAACTGGCAGAGATTCGAAACCAATTAGAATGACATGGGCAAGCCGAATTCCGAGCAGGAATTAATCTCACCCTTCAAATGTGAGGACATCTCGTGATATTTATCCCCAAAAAAAAAAAAAAAAAGAAGATGCATGACTCATGACTTCCTGCCATCTTTTGCATCACCACCTGCCTATGTTGACTATGTCCTTATTCATATTTATGCGTTATATTTTGATATTGTTGTAGATGGGTAATTTAAGCATTTTCATTTTGTTGAGGCTATATATCAAGGATATTATGGTACATTTGGATGAAGAATCTAAAAGTACATCAATGCCTGGATAAAAAGGATACGTCATCAAATATATCGGGATATCACCAAGTATTTTAATCTTATGCATACAAGGCACCTCAAAGCACTTCCGATTGGGTATTAAAATTTGTATGAAACGAGAATAATACTATTTTGTTGCTATTTTTAACCAATCATAAACTGTCACATAAAAATTTTATCATGCATGGTGTAAGATGTTTCTCCCAATTGGGAGTGGGATGTGGGTGAGATGTTCCATTTTAAAAATAAATAAAAACATTTGTTTATGAGAATCTGTAAGAATAACGTTGAGTGAGGGTGTGGGCTTAATATAGGCCTCGTCTGCTAAGTTTTTTTTTTTTTTGGGGCTGTAGCCCCCAAGTTTATCAAACGAAATATTTAGATAACATTGTTAGGTTTTGGGCCTTTATGGATAAATCCTCAAAAATCTACTTTCTCTAAATTTATTTATTTCTGCCTCACTTTAATAGTAATTCTTTATTTTTTGCCTCCCCTTAGTAGTAATTTATCAATCTTTTGGCCCCATCTTGGTAAAATGTATGTTGCTACTTTTTTTTCTTCTTCTTCTTCTTGTTATAAATATCTTTTCTGACATTTTTTCTTTATACCAGTGATATTGTCTAAATACTCGATGGACTCACTATTATGATCAACTTGCACTTATACACATTTTTTTGGCATCTTCTTTTTTCATTTGTTGCAATCTTACTTTATTAATTTTATAAAAACCCCAGACCATGTTTGACTTATGTGCCCACATCTTAGCTTCTGGTATTCCGCCACTTCTTCTACCACACCACAAAGATAACCAAATAAATTCATCATAAGAATACAATATAAACTAAGTAGAACTTGCCATCAAAGTCTAGCCGAGTGGAAAAGAGGTTTGATTTGCATATCAAATTTAGTCTCATGTTTGAACTCTCATAACATCTTGATAGTGTGTGTGAAAAAAAAAAACCCTCTCTCTTTTGTAGTTTAGACTATGATTATTCGCAGCAATGGTCCCTCAACTATACCCGTAGTTGCATTTGGGTCACTGAACTTAATTATTAGTTGCAAAGGTCACTCAATTGGCTGTTGTGTTGCACCATTGGTCCTTCGGTCAAACTCCGTTAAATTTTCTATCAAAAGTGAGGGTAAATTCGGAAATTCATCCACAACTCTCCATTGTCGCAACCTAATCCTTGCTTCTACACTCACTGTAAACCATCAATCATAAACATTCATAAATGGAGGGAGGGAGAGAGAGAGAGAGAGAGAGAGAGAGAGAGAGAGTGCTCGCCTTTTCCTTCCTATATTACAACTATTAGTATTAGTGAGGGACATGGAGATAGGTTTGGGAATTGTGTGTGTGTATATAAGGGGTAAGAGATTTTCACAAAATGGGGGAGCAACAGGTTGTAGGAGTTGCCTGCTGGTTGGGTATCACATATATAAGAGGAAAGGGGTTTCATGAGAGAGAGAGAGAGAGAGAGAGAGAGAGAGAGAGAGAGACAGTGAAAGGTTCTCTTTGGGTTTCTTTTGTTTTTTCCATTACAAATTTGAAACAGGTTGGGATTTTTATTTTACGATTTAAGATTGAAAAATCTAAGCTCGAAAGCTCAAATTTCAAGCTTGAAATTGTTATTAAAACTCAAGAAAGCTCTGGAGGAGAGGGAGGGTTGTGGAGGAGAAGGAGGGTTATGGATGAATTTCCAAACTTACCCTTACTTTTCATAGAAAATTTAACAGAGTTTGATGGAAGGACCAATGGTGCAACACAACAACAAATTGAGTGACCTCTGCAACTAATAATTGAGTTCAGTGACCCAAATGCAATTACGGGTATAGTTGAGGGACCATTGCTGCGAATAATATAGAAAAAAAAAAACTAAGTGTAACTTTTATTGTAAAATAATATAGAATCTAATGAATTATATCTTAGCTAGTGGCTATATGTGTGTAGATTATTCTTTAAAAAAAAAAGAAGGATAAAATCAAATCACTTGCATAATTAATATTTGCAAGGAGGATCAGCATCGCCAAAGTAACGAATAGTAGGTGAAGGGATATCCAAAGTAACGAATACTTTTCTCACTAACAAAAGGCAAGAGAAGCAACTATATTTAAGGAAGCTTTATAGCAAGATATATACATACGAAACTAGGAGTATATATTCGCTCTTTAATGACAAGAAAGCTAATTACTACAAAATAAAAAATCGTATAGCCGATCGGCTATACTCCGTTTTTAATTTTTAAAATCGTATAGCCGTGCGGCTATACTTGGTTTTACATTTTTTGTAAAAATCGTATAGCCGTGCGGCTATACTTGTTTTAAAAAACAGTATAGTCGGTTGGCTTTACTTTTTCGACACGTGGTCCCTAGCGCTGCCTGTGATATAATATAGCCGAGCGGCTATACCCGGGTTATTAAAATTTATTTTTCCAAAATAGTATAGCCGCTACACATATTTTTTACAAAGCATTTTAAAAATAGTATGGCCGTGCGGCGATACTCAATTTGCTTAATTTTTTTAAAATAGTATAGCCGCACTGTATAACACAATTGCTATAATCATGCTGCCGGAAGAGTCAACCATTATGCCACCAAATTTGAAAGAGGAGCCCCATATATGAGTACTGGAAGGCAGCGCAGGACTCCAAAACTAAGATCTAGTCCAAGTGACTTAAGGCCTCCATATTGCAATGCTTATTTGCCAACACTTATACCGCTTTCAAGCTACCACAAACATTATCATGCTCAAAGCCTTAAGCATCTTCCTTTATATTTTTTCATCTTCTAATCTACCAAAGCCCTCGTGCCAAACCAAACTATATCTTGATTCAACTCCACCCACTTGCTCTTTACAGCAGCCCAGGCCATTTGTAGTCTGCTGGAACAAAAAAACCCTTACATAAATGCCAAACCCCAAACACCCAAGCACATCCAGCATGGTTAAAAAAACCCAAAAGCCTATATTAAACCATGTCACCTTAGCCAATACCAAGCATCCAAGCATACAAGCCAATACCAAGTATGCAAGCCAATGCTAAGCGTACACGCTAATGCCAAGCATCTAAGCCAATACCAAGAATACATGCCAACATCAAGCATACATGCCAATACCAAATATACACGTCAAAACCAAGCATGGAAGCCAATATCAAGCATACGAAACTAATGCAACTCTTGCAAACCACCACCATGCCATATCAAGCATCACTAGTCACTCAAGCACATCAATCATGCAAGCTAACTTATTTTGGGTTAAAATTCAACCAAGCCTTATTTCCTATGTCATGCCGTAAAATTGGCCAACTTTTGGTAATCCCACTAAGTAAACTCTGATATTACAGTGTCTAGGAAAGTTCTTCAGGGCGACACCCTTGGTGTCTAAGAAGATTGGGTTTTAAGCGGGACCACAACGACCCCTCCAACCTTCCTGAGAAATACCTGACTATGATTTCGAAGACTCTTAACTGGTTATTCTTGAGTTGCTCAAGCAAGCAAGCATGGATATTTCATGCATATTGAAGAACTAGCCATGCCATGTCACTGCCAATTATTTTTGGCTGAAATTGATTATTTGGCCCATCTTGCTACCACTTCATAGTCCCAATAATCAAGGGGGCTAATGTTGAGGCCCAAAAAGTCACGGAAGCCCGAATACATTTAAAGCCCAATATAACATATGATGTTGGTCATGCGTTAATCTAAGCAGTATTTTTTGATTTAATTCATTAAATAAATATAGAAATAGTGCACATGCCATGCCAAACTGATAATACATTTTTCCTATGCTAATCACTTATCAAGCTCACATGAACCCAAGTCATGTGGTTTACGAGGCTTGTATGAGAGATTGTGGTGTGGAAGGTTATGGAGGTCCACAAGGCCTACGGAAGCTCTTGGATAATGGAGACTTTGGGGTAGCTACTTGGGAACACCAAAGTCCAAGCCCATTACTTAGAGTTCTCCAATGTGGGTGACCAAATAAGATATTTTTCAAGCACTTCTTTTTACCCATAGGAAATAGTCATTTTCCAAATACCTAGCTTTACCCGTTGGAAACAAGCCTTTTTCAGCGCTTCCTATTACCCATTGGAAACAAGCAGTCTACAACGCTTCCTTTTACCTATAGGAAATAATCAGTTTATGGTGCCTAGCTTCACATGTTGGAAAATAGTATGCCCTAGTGCTTCCTTTTAACCACTGGAAATAGGCTGATTATAACACCTCCCTTTATCCTATTGGAAATAAAGGAAAACCCTTACCCTCTATAAATTGGCATTCATGGTTCAAGCAAGGGGCACCAATTTTTCTTCAGCCAACACTCCCTCACTCGGCTGCTGCAAGCATCCCAAAGACTATCAACCCCTTCAAAGAACCACGGACTACTTTCCTTCCTCCATTCAATGCTGCAAGCATTCCAGTAACCATCCCAGCCATTCCTCAGCCATCACAACCATGTCTTCTACTTTCTTACCCTTGAAATCCATCATCTTCTCCATAAAGCCTCACTAAGCATAACTCCAAGCTTTTCCTTCCTTCCAAGCTATAAACATCATAGCTTCCAAGCCTCAACCTTTTCTTTTATTCTCCCACCTCTAGAACTCATAAATTTCTCTAGAATCATTGTCAAAAACACCATACCCTTCAAAGTCTTATGCTTTTCTTTCTTTAGCCATGCTCTTTGAAACCCCATTCATTTGACTGCTATAAGTATCCCAATAACCATCACAGCCAAACAATCAAACCATCATAGCCATAGATTCAAACAATAAATTCTCAACACCCAAACTCAAGCATATCAAACCCCAACCTAAGCACAAGCATTCTCATTTGCTAAACTTGTGGGTCTTTAGCTCCCACACTCCAACCTCTCATGCCAAGCTCATATAATCTCATATCAACATCAACAAGTCATCTTCAACTCTTCGTCAAGCTGCTGAAAATATCCGCACAGAACATGCAGTCGTTGGAAGAAGAACAAAGTACTCTACTGGGACTTGCTTCTCCCTCGGGATACTTTGGGCCTAGTTCTCGCTAACTCAGAAAAAGGGGCAGCAAAAGCTTGATTCACCACGTTATGGCAGTCCAAGAATCAACAAACCCGGATGAGCCTTTTGACGGAAAATAACCCTAACAAAATTCAATGGACGTCGAAAAAATAATTACTCATTTTCGTTTGGGTGTCTTAATTAAATTTCTCCAGAGTCCGAGAGCCCTAAAGCCCAAGTCTTTGATTAATATAATTATTATTAATGAAAGTCAAATCCAAAGCCGCGCGACTATACTCTATTTTTTAAAATTTTAAAAGAAATAGTATAGCCGCTCTGCTATACTATTAATATATATAGTGTGATCTTTTTTTTCCCCAATTTTCATTTATCGATAAGAGTTGTTTAAAGTATTATCTATTACTAGTAGGCCATTACTCGAGTCTTTATTGTTCCCTTCTGATGTTTTACTTTTCTATAGTTATTACTCGTATAAAGATTTTATTACTTTCAAGTTTAATAATGTATTATACACATACATACGTATTTCTCAATAATACATCCGTGTTCTGCGGACGTCTTAAAGACTCGGTAAAGTTCATGTTTAAAAAAAGAAAAAAAAAAGTAGACGTACAATACTCATATTATACAGGCATGTATGTATTTTTCATGTTTAATACACTTACTTTTAAGTTGTAATGTACCAAAATTTGGCCGAATAAAACATGTACTTATTTTATTCGTAGTTTTTCCCATTCCGTATATTTGCTAACTATGAATGAATGTGAGAGGCTAAGTTTATTTCTTACTTATTGTAACAAAAATGAAGGATGGTGATTTTGTGATCTCTTTGCCAACTAGAACAACAATTTCAAACAAAGATTTATGGGTATAGCAGTAAGAGAGGTGATAGTATTTTTCATGTAAAGTGTTGTTTGAAAAGTGAAGCAATTATCAAGAGCACTCCAACTCAGCATACAATTCTCTACGAACAAATAATGTGTGCAGTAACAGAATTTAATATTACTCAAGAGAACGAGATTGATCAAAGGTAAACATTCCCACACAAAATAAATAAATAAATAAATTGAACTCTCTAATTGATTTACTATGAAATTTCTCTCTCTTCGATATCAGCTTTGGATGTTGAAACTAGCAAATTAATATTTATAAATAGTATAGCCGCACGCCTATACTCGGTTTTAATACATGTCAAGCAATGGGACACAAATCATGGTCATCTCTGTCATAAAATTAAACTAGCGAATCAACCTTTTTCCATCTCTTTTTTTGGAAAAAAATAATATGGAAACTAAATGAATTATGATTGTTGCAAATTAATTGTTTAAAAGCTTCTTGTGCGATGGCTCCAACACCAACAACCAAAAAGGAGAAAAAAATATATTATGAAGCAGAGCCTAGCTTACCCGACAAACCAGGGGCCAACGAGTGAAATAGATGCAGGGGTTGAGTTTTGCACAGGGGAGAAGATGTAGGTGAATATGTAAGGACCGAAGATGAAAAGGCGTGCAAACTTGTGTACTAATATATTTTAACTTTTTTAATTAAAAAAAATGACTAAAAGTGTAAGATCCCACATCGACCAACGGAGAGGGGTTGATGTGCCTTATATGTGCACACCCGCATCCATCTAGCACGATGCCTTTTGGGAGCTCACCGGCTTCGAGTCATGGGAACTCCGAAGTTAAGCGAGTTGGGGCTAGAGCAATCCCAAGATGGGTGACCCACTAGGAAGTTGCTCGTGAGCTCCTAGAAACAAAACCGTGAGGGCAAAAGGGGGCCCAAAGCGGACAATATCGTACTACGGCCGTCCCGAATGTGACAATTTGATATCGAGTCCACTCTGCGGTGTGGTGTGAGTGTGCCAACGAGGACGTCGGACCTTAAGGGGTGAATTGTAAGATCCCACATCGACCAGCGGAGAGGGTTGATGTGCCTTATATGTGCATACCCGCATCCATCTAGCACGGCGATTTGGGAGCTCACCGGCTTGAGTCATGGGAACTTGAGTTAAGCGAGTTGGGGCTAGCAATCCAGGATGGGTGACCCACTGGGAAGTTGCTCATGAGCTCCAGAAACAAAATCGTGAGGGCAGAGAGGGCCCAAAGCGCATAATATCGTCTATGGCGAAGTTGGTCCCTGGATGTGACAAAAAGAGAGTTAACAAAGTTAAACTCCTATTAAGTTGTGTGTCACATGTCACAAAACTATGGAGAAATCAAGGGCACATGGAATTTAATAACAAGAAAATTGGACTCGATTCCGTATATTAGGTATATTGATTCGATACACAAATTATTATCTAAGAATACAATTTTAAATTGATTTTTGAGTTTCTCATGTCAAAAATTGTCACTCCTTTTAGATATGCCTAAATATAACATATATATGTAAATAATTTTTTTTTTTTGAGAGACTATGTGTAAAGATTATTATTCCTTAACATTGAAAGGCTTTTTAGATTTTGGTTCCTAACCTATAAATTTATTAAAAAGTTAAATTTACATATCATAAGTGTGATATTTTCAAACATCCCACCCCCAAAAAAATGATAGTGTGGTGTTTGGTCATGGAGTAATATTGCTGTGCATCTGATTATACATATCCAGGATAACATCCCACTCTTTTTTTCGTACATTATCCAACCAAAAAACCACCTCTGCAATTACAAGAGCAATATCTCTTTCTGTCTCTCGCTCTTCCCACCATGTCAACAGGAAGGGACCGTCTACTGAAGAACCTGAAGAAATTTGCTGATTTTCAATACAAGATCTTCACAGCTCGATATGGACAACAGCTCATTGACATTTTCGAGTTCCCTGTTAAGCTTGTTCTCTCTCCTTTCACTCTTGCCATTGACATTGCTGGCTCTGCTCCACGCGGGTTTGGGGTGCCCGAGTTGGTTTCCAAGCTCTCTTACATGTCAATCTTTGTGAGTTTTTGTAAAACACGAACTTTTATCATGTGGGAATTTATCTGTCTGTTGCTCTTTTAACTTATTACTGGAAATTTTCATTCAGTGCCATGTGTTACTAGGTATCTGTAAATGGGTTAGTGGTGTTTTCTGAGTTTTGGGTTAAAGAATGGATTTTGGCATGCAATTCTGAGAAGTTGACTGAAGTTTTGTGTGGTTTGTGTCATTTGGTTAATCGGGTCGATGGTTTTTGTTCATTGATTATTGGGGTTTGTGTGGATTTTTGTGGCAATGAATGTAGTATAAATTGGTGAATATATAATTATATTGGCCTGCTGAATTATATTTGTAGTTCAGTGAAGTAGGTTATGAGGTGCTACTACTCTTGGGAACTTGCATATTCTAAGTGCTTTATTCTCTTTTGGTTTTGTTCATGGGTTGATTTCAGGCAGTTGCTACCCTAGGGACTTATGACATAGCATTAGAGCTGGGAAAGAAGGTGATATGTCAGAGGTATTTTTCATTATCCCTTCAATTTTCAAGGCGGTCCTTATCTTTCATTATGTTCATATGCTCCGTTTGATATTGTAGCATCGAACACTGTAATAGTTTATGGTTTTGCAGTATATACATGTAAATATATATATATATATATATATGTGCGTCTGTAGATTGATCATCTAACAAAATAACATGCTAAACTCTCTAGTAAAAGAAAATTAGTATTTGCATAATGTATAAAGATGACGCTGTACTTTCCACTCTATTCATTCAGAAGTAATTTGTACGCAAAAATGAATAGCATTTTGTGTAATTTTTCAAAACCATGGTAGTATTCCTGGTTGATCTCTAAGCTGCCAAATTAGGTTTAAAAGAATCTTAGTTGTGAATGTTTTCCATGGTGAACTTGATGATATTACTAGGTTCATAGTTTATAGGAATTGGATGATTTCTTAATTGCAGTCTTGAAGTGCAGGAACTGTGGAACCTGCAACGGTTGGCAGGCATTGCGGTGTACCATGTGTAGAGGATCAGGGAGGGTGCACTACCAAGTGAAAAATTACACCTTGAAAAGGTAGACTTCTCTCCAACTAGATTTTAATTCCTAAATATGAAAAACATGGTAACTCTATGAGCTACAAGATGCTTTTATTTATTACAAAGTGAAAAGATTTTAAAGAAAAAAAGGAGGGAGATTTGCCAAGTATGTAGGGCTTTGATTTTTAAGTATCTGCTGTATCTTGAACAGTTTATCACTTATTTTTCTGGGAATTTTTCACTTTTGCGTAGACAGATGGCTAATTAAATCTGCCTATATGAGAATTCTTCTAGTAATGTACTGTCATAATTGGCATCTTTAAGTTCTCAGGTGTGTATGCAATCCTGTATTGTAATCACTGTAGGGGTTTGATTGATTGGGTATTTTAATATACTGTGGTGTTTGCTTTAGTTGGGAGCACATGAAAATATAATATATCAATTTACCCAAAACAACATGTGAAGATAAAACTGATAGTTGTTCATGCAAAAAGTTAAGGATACAGGATTCAAATTCTATTAGTATTATACGAACTTATTGAAGTCTTAACTACCCAAATATATGATTGAAAAATTCTAAGTTCTGGTATAATGTTTGAATAGCATGTGTAGCAAGTCCCACAAATGGGCAATAATGTTTCCTGCCAAAATCTGCATTGAGACTGTGAACTTTGATAAGAAAATATGACTACACCATCAAGAGCTTCTTATGGGCCTCATAGTATATTCCTTCAAACCAAACTATGGCTTTCATTCTAAAAAATGGGAATTCATTTGATTGCTGGAAGTTTAGATTTCCAGAATTTATTGAAAAGGACTCTTTTATTTGACTAGAAGTGGAGGTTACTAGCATTTTAGAAAGAAATGTGTTGCAATGTGGTTTCTGAAGCTAAATATAGTTATTCTGCACTGTTTCTCCTTGTTACTACAGTTTCAGACATTTATGGTGCAGTATGTTTTGGTATGTTATGGCTATTAATATTATCATCATCAGCCTCACCAATGCAATGAATCCTTTATCCAACCATACCAATATGATATTTTATCATGTTTATTTTTCATATGAATCCTCATCAGTGGAGAGAAGGCAACGGCTGAATGTATTGCAGATGCCATTGCTGATAATCGGGCTGAGTTGGTTCACCTTCCATCCTCCATAAATCTTAATGCGCCATTACCATCTAAAGACTGCCCGACCTGTGATGGCACGGTAAACCTTTTGGTCCGAAGTACAGTTGACTTAGTTACATGCATTTTCCTACTATTTCAAACTCAAAATCGGTAATTTTTATCCCAACTATGAGGGTTACCATCTCACAAACTGAAGATCTGCGCTCATAAATGTCCTCCTATGTTAAGAGTGGTATGAGAGGCGGAGAGAGAGAGAGAGAGAGAGAGAGCCACTATGAGACTTTTCTCTCTTCTTCTGTTGTAATTGTGGAACACCCTTAACCATGCAACTCTTCTTATGCGATCCAGAAGTTGGGAACCCGACCTAAAAATTACCGATGTCTTTAAAAAAATAAAATAAAAGCGACAGTAGTATACGCTTATTTCTGCATATTTTCCTACTTCCCTCCAGTCATTTTCTGCATTTTGCAGCATCATACTTGACATGATAGTTTATTGTATTGCAGGGTGTGATGGGCTGTCATGAATGCAAGGACAAATTACAAGTCAGAATCTCTGCAGATGATGTGAGCCATTTTGGGATTTTTCTAGTGCTTGAAAATTATGTTGCTTTAATATTGCATTAATCTAAAATTCTGAATGCTCCAACTTGATCTTCACTTTTGGTGAGATGCATGATTCAACAATAGGATGTGAATTCATCTCTTGTTTCCTAAGTCTAGAACTCAGCTATTGATTGTTTCCAATTACTTTCACAGTTCTTTGTACATTAAATGATTTACTGTTAGAATATTTGGAGTTCGATTTAATATGTTACATAAGGGAAGCGTGTTATTTCGAGCAAACTTGTGTTAAACATTCAAAAGGAATTTTTATACGACAGCTGATACTTGAGTTCATATCCATTTAACTGGTTATGGATGAAAAACATGCTATATTTATGAAATATGTATATACTGTTTTTGGCAGCTGATTATGTCAAAATGCTACTAGCTATGTTACTTTTATAAACAAAGATGAGTAATCAACAGGAGGGCGGCCCTTCACACCTTTAAATCTGTCGTTTATATTACTCATACAATACCCATGTGTTGAAAACAACTTCTATCCATATATTGAGTGTGATTCTGACTTGGTTGAACAAATTTCTCCCAAGTTGGATCATGATCATGTATAGTTGTAAACTGGACTGCCTTCAAGTTTATGATTATTGATATTAGTTAGAATCATGTAAATTTTTTGAGCGAAATGCTGGATATAAAACTGCCTTTTTAGTTTCTCTGCTTCCATTTTTAAAGAGTTTGAACAGTTTCCACTTTTTTTGGGTCTTCCATTATGATCCTGTTTGGTTGAAGGTTGATTGACTCCTTTGCTTTCTTCTCGTTAAATTAAAGGACATATCATCCTCATATGTATTTCAGAGTTTCTATAAAATATTAATAAATTATTTTTTGTTTTTACAGTTGACTTGAAAGAATTTGTGGTATTATATTATCATGTTCTCTTATTTCACCAATTCATTCTTTATAATGCTTCCATCCTTATAAGCTCATGTCTTTTTATTTTTCCTTGCAGATCATGGAGCCTCCGTGGAAAGCCTACAATGTTTTGAGGAAGATGGACTACCCCTATGAGGCCAGTACCAATTCTTGTCCTGTGCCATCTGAATTTTGTTGTTTTGATAAGTATAATTACTAGCGAGAGTATTTTATAACAAGCTCCTATCTAAAATTAGGATGCCATGAAGCAATTTACCCCCATTACTCCCCTAGCTCTCTCTGAAAGACTAAGACTTCTTCCTCATGTTCTTAAAAGAAATTGGGCCTTTTCCCTTCTGCAACCCACCACAACAGGGTCCAATGATGAACACGATATGAATTTATCTATTCTCGGCATTGAAATTCTCTATCCTCATTTTCCTTAATTCTGTCTTGATGACTCTGACTACAGTTAATAGAGTGAAACCTTTTTTAACTATAGGCTCTCTGGCTGCAGTGGTAAACATTGCTTTGACCAGCGTAACTGGGTTAAAGATTTAATCTGTTAAAAGAGTCAAATTTGGTGACTGTTGTAGGGTAGCATTACTAGAAAGGATTCTTTGTGGATGAAGATAGTCACTCTCGTATTGGATCTTTGAACGGGCAAAAAAATGTTAAGAATAATGGTCCCAGTCAAGGCAGTATCAAGGACTTAGAGCCATATCATCAAGCATGATAATATAGCTGCTAAAGACTCTTAGAAATATTAAGAAAATAGATATCATCACAAATTGGGGAAGTGATTTTAATCAAAGACAGATGTGCTTGTAATCTTCCCATTAATATTGTTTGTCTTCTTTCTAGACCACACATTTTGTTTTGATCATGTATATGTATTTTAATTGGTGTTCTTTTATCAATCGGGAAAGGGGGATTCGAACTTGGGAGCTTAATTTGCCTTTTAATGCATATATATACAATGAATAGAACTAATGTTAGATATCAGTTTTGATATCTTGTTCTTATCTGATTTCCTATTAACAATCTTGTTAACTGGTTCAGCATATAGTTCACAGCATGAAAGATCCCAGCATCGCTGCATTTTGGCTGTTTACCTTGCCTCAAGTTGCGGGTGGATTTGACTTTGATGATGATGTCAAGAAGAAAATTTGGTGGCAATACAAGGTTGACAATTCATAAATACTGTTTTTCAATTCGGAACACCTTCTCAAATGCAAAACAGAATTCTATTAAAAATAAATACTGTATTTCAAATAGTATACACCACCTTATTTTTATGTTGTTATCATATTGTGATGGCAATATTTCCATGCTATAATTTGAAGATACTATAACAACATAAGAAAAATGTGAGCTTTACCTTAGTTTGGTGAAAAATATGTTTTTTTTTCTTCTTAAAAAAAAACCTACATATCCTTATTACCTGATCTCAATATCCCATTTCACATTGACATTTATTATATTTTACAATAGTTCATTAAAGGAAGATTGCATTAGTGCCTTACTATAGTTATCTATTCATCTGTTCCCTTGTTTTTTGATTCTTCTTGGATTAGGAGTCTATGCGGTATGATCAACTTCGTGATGCGGTGGCCAAGCGGAAACCTGGCTGGGAGAACTTGCAGGAAGTAAGAAAATTTGCGCATAATAATCAGTTATTATGAAACATTCCGTTAACAAGCTTGGTTTTTCTGTATTCTTTATTGTTTGGAAACAAAGACACTGCTCAAGTGCTGAAAATGTTATCATGGTCCAATTGAAAAGTTTGTTGGAAAGAAAACTTCATATCTTAAAGATTTATGAGAAAACAAGTTTCGGTCTCTTCTATTGGCCTTTGGGCTCTTTTTATGAACTCCTCTTTCCTTTTTTTTTTTTTTTTTCTTTTTCTTAAGAAGATTTTTTCTCTTAATTTAAGCTTCAGCTCTTAATTCCGTATGAAAATGATTAGTCTCTTGTATAATATCTTCTTACTAAGGCAATATCTCATCACTCTCTGCTTCATACTTTTTCCATTGTTTGAAAGCTGGATTCATATGTTGATGATTAAGCTCTTATACATATTAAGAGCTCATAGTTTCTGCAATTTCCTGAAATATGTTTCTAGAGAAAGATCTTTAATATGAATTTGCTTATTATTGATAGGCCTTGATCTCCATAGATCCTGCTCGAGCCAGGGAAGATCCTGTTATTGTAAAAAATATCCCTTACTATAAAGCCAAGAAAGCACTTGAAGCAGAAGTCATGAAACTTGATCCCCCACCAAGGCCACAAAATTGGGGTGTACGTAATCTATCTTCAATCAATAGACTAGTTTTTATTCTTTGTATGTATCAGAGAGAAAGATAAGGAAGATGTTCACACTTATTTTGGATAATTACGAACTCACTGTAGAGCATTGGCAGGAACTGGACCTTCCATTGAATGCATCTTCTTGGAGCAAGGAGGATCTCAAAAATCCTGAAAAGTTCTATGAAATGACTGTTCTTCTAAATGCTCAAAGAGAAATTGCTGATAAAATTTTGGATTCACAGTGGGAGAACAGATGGCGCCAACAAAGGGTTAGTACTTACAAGTTTATGTAGCTATGAAAATGAACTTGTTTCCCCTTTTTCTTCCTTAATGAACTTAAGAAATCCATAGGAAATGAAGCAAAAAGAATTTATCTATATAGCAATCTGATAGACTAATGCTATTTGGACACCATGAAGATGGTGAGTTAATTGGACAGAGTTCCCCATAAGAAGGCCAAAATTTTGTATGAGGCATGCAAAAACAATATTTGGGTCATACAAGTAACTTATTCCTTATTCCAGCTTGTAGTTCCCAAAAACTGACGTGCAGATATCGTTCTTACATTTGGAAACTTACTTCCTTCCCATTTTGTTTTCTATCAACCCAAAAACTGTTGTGTTCACTTGCTTTCCTTCTCATCAAAAGAATGAACTTGCCATCCCATATACTGCCTGTAATTTCCATGGAGATTGACTTTTCAGATTACGATTGCCATCTACTACTGTAGTTATTTTAGCTATGAACATATTTTTATATTTTTATTTGTAAGTGCAATGACATTATTTATCCATTTTGATGCTCAGTTGAATGAGATGTTGGAGGAGAAGGTACGTCCATACATGCAGAACATTGACAGTGGGATCCTCTCTCAGCCCATTATATTACCATCACAAGATCAGAATCAGAAGGTTTTACCACTTTTCCCCCTTTTTATTAACTCTTGTTGAGCATTAATTTATCCCGAATCTAATTTTCTAATCATGGTTATTTGATGAATCCTATTGACCAAAAAAGGAAAAATAATCCTAGTCCTATACCCTATCTAAAAATATTTACGTTTTTCCTATTTGTCATTTCTCATAGTGCTCAACTTCTTGCTACTGCAGTATTTGCTCATCACTGTTAAGATATTTGGTCTATGTATATAAGGCTGCCTTCTCTTGTACTTGTGTCTTAAATTTCCCATCCCACTCCACATACCCTAAAATCCGACTCTGAAAATAAACATAAACTTGGACTTTGAATTTTAATAAAAGGGTTACATTTGACTAGACATGTAGTATTGAAATTGTAAACTACGTTTTAGAAAGGCCTGTACGTCCAATATTCGTGTTATTCGGACAGCGGTTTCAGTGGATTCCAAAGCTTGATTTAGGCTTCTCTTTATGGTTGAGTGTCCAATCGAGAGCTCCAAATTGAGAGTCTGTTTAAATACTGGCGAACAGCTATTTTGCCTCGATTAATTACTCTAGTGGTACGCTTTACAATTTGTATTGTACTGTATAATGAAAGTTCTAAGATATTGTTTGAACCATACTTTGGTTTCTATAAAAATTCAAGAAAGTGCTTTCTATAAAAATAAAAAAAAAGCTTTTGTAAACACCTTAGTTCAAGGGTGCTGAACCTTAGGACCACATTTTTCATTTTCAACGCATTGTTGGTGTTGTGAAAATTATCATGCTGTTTTAGCCTCTTCTCTGTGAAATCTTGTTTCTTAACAATTGAGGTTTCACCTTATATCAAACAATGCTGTAACTCTTTTGTGTTTGACGCCTATAATTGTTGCAGAAGACGCGACAAAGGAGATGGTGGTTCTTTTGATGATAGTTTCAACAATTTTTGTACCCTGAAAGCACCGTGGACTGCCTCGAGCTCTTTTCATTATGTATGATTTTTTGGCTACACTGCATCATTCCATCCGGTGTGTATTGCTTATTTTAGTAATTAATTTCCCTTATAACTCTCAGCTTAACTTCTTCCATTTTTGAGGCTATTTGGGACAATAGTGATGTAAATGAGGAGCAAAGGACAAGCTTTTGATGTCAAATTGACAATGCATTCCGAAATTTATAGAGGAGAAAGAGTTGAAATCCAAATAGAATTCCAACCATTAAAAAAAGATTCCTCCAGAAAGAAAATGGAAGGATCAGATATGGGACCAAGGAAGCTCATATGCAACAGCTTGAAGGGCTTAGCAATTAGATGGATTTTCATATAAAAAGAAAAGGCAAAAAAGAAAACAGTATTACATGGATGAGCTAGGCTTCACATATGTAAACAAAACCTAAAAAGACCAATTACAAGAGAGTTTGTAGGCAGGGCAAGATAAGGTAGGGTCAAGATCAGAGTCGGTGTGTCCACATGTACTGTGTGTGTGTTAGGCTTGTTTACTTTTCGTAGTTTCTTTTAGGCCAAGGCTTTCATTTAAAATTTCTCTTAAAAGCTCATAACTTAATAGATATTATTTTGACATTTTCCGTGTTCAATCCGAGTTGCCTTAAGGTATAAGCTAATGAAACACATCAAGTTTCGTCCTAACATCATTAGGTCAAGGTGTTCATAATATGTCGACCACAAGATCTTGGACTTGCTTGGAGCCGAACTTTGATTTGACAATACAGACGATCATGGGGTAACAAAAGAAAGAAAACCAAATTGGCTAATATTATTCAGTGTTTAAGATTTAGGTTTATATTTGGCAATGAGTTACCTTGCTCGAAACGAACATATAGACGGAACCTCACCCAACAAAGAAGTGGGGATTTGTGGATCGAACATAAGACCTCTTTTAAGTTTAAGCTGTTATGAATGTGCTAACGATATATATCAAACTGGGGTTTTGCAAATTGATTGTTAATATAAAATCATCTAACTCAAAGTGTTAATTTGTGGTTACAAAGATGATTGCTGTTTGCCCTTAATATTTGTCTAATGACAACTTATTTTCTTTGACTAGACATATATATTGGTTGACAACTTAAGGACTCGTGTTACACCATTCAACAAAGAGACAAATTAAACTCTATCAAACACATATTTTCTTATATATAATTATTTGAAGCTTTAATTAATATTGTTGAAGTGCTGCGTTTCCTATCACTCATTTGATCACTTTATCTGAGCCTCCCACGTGTCGTGCATTGACAAGGATGTCATTGGTTGCCACCTCTGTATATAGACTATGGACATGTTGCCTACCTCTTTGATGATCTCTTGGAAAAAAGCATTTAATAAAACACGTACCACATATCTTCTCAGTTCTTGCCGACACATTGCAAAAGCAAATGAATCACGCTTTGATCTCACCATCACAAATTTTACCACTATTGCCATGAAAATGAAAGCCTTGCTAGTTAGGATAATGCATGTTTTTTTTATAGCAAAAAGATAATCTAGAATGTTTATATTTCTTAATTATATATTTAAAGAAGACGTATAGACATGAGTTTAATCAAGTTAGATAGAGTAAATGTGTTCCCTACTTTGCACCCGAGTTTGAATCTCCCTCCAGTTTATAACACTATCATACAAAAATTTGCAACAATTCACTAGTGCCTTGTCGTGGAAGAAGGGGTGTCAAATTAAAAAAAGATAACGACAATACGAGAAGGAAAAGTATAAGGCATGTCAATTTTGAGCGAAGCTTCCAGTCAATGCTTGAGGTTCTGGAGTCTCAAGACATCCACAGCCAGCCACGTGGCCAATAAAAAAAGTCCCCCTGCTAAGAGAACAGAGAAGTCCCTGGGTCTATTTTGCTTGTCTGAGGAGGGGTCTTGCAATTAAACCCACCCATCTGATTGGAATTGAAAGATATGTGTGTAATTGTATTCAGTGCCCCAAAGTTTTTTCTCCATCTGCCTCCTCAGTCAAACTTGAACACATAAATGCAAATATATAAAGATTTGTTTTATTTTTATTATCTAAAGTTAGGAAGGGAGTCACAGGGGATTTTTTCGCACACACACATACTTAAATTTGAGATCACTGATCGTAGTTTAGATTAGATTAAAATAGAATATCACTTATATAAAAATATAAAAAATAGGCTAATACTATAAATAGTAAAACTCTTTTTAATTCCCAATTTTACAATTTTAATTCACAATTTAACCTTCCCAATAGCGAGAAGACACATGCATTTCAACCTTCTGATCAGAAACTCATGCCTACAGCATTGCCTACCAAAATTTTCACCCCAACCCTATGAAAAAAGATAAAAACTAGCTATTTTTAACTGGTCATGTAAATTCTACCGTGGCCATTGAAGCACAGAAGAAGCACACGTCAAGAAGACGCGACAAGTCATGCAGTGCCTGTTAGATTCAGAAAAACGCCAAGAGCCCAAAAAGGGTTTTCACACTACAATCTACATTTCTACACGTACTAATTAATCACACGATGTGACAATTTACGTAATACGTGATTATGAAAATTAGTGCAGTAAACTTATGCCAAATTATAATTTTGCTCCCATCATAGTTTGGATGAATTTTCACGTGTAAAATTGGACTTCTTGAAAGCCTCGAATCGTGACAATTGAAATTATAGGAATAAAAAATTAAAGTTTCGCCAAACTACTAGGACCAAAATCATAACCTGGCTACGTAAACAGCCAATGTAGTGCGCAAAAATGTGATCCATTTTCCATCACGTAAATTCTTCAATCTTGACCACTATTTATGCATGTGATGCGAAAAATCTATTGAACTACTCGACGACCCAAAGTTTGAATGACTTTTAGACAGTTAAACTGCAAAATACTTTTCAGTTATAATTCTATCCACTTGCTCTAATTTAAAATTATCAAACGCAAAATACCTACTAAACTCACATATATTACGCGAATACGATTTTTTCTCCCAATGCTCTCCTACAATTTAATGTATTTTTTTTCCAACAATTTATACCAAACGATCTTTTCTAACTAATAATGTGGCGCACGATCCCCCTCCTGTCCTTTTCAAACTTAAATTAACCAAGCAAATCAATCAAGGAGTGACTGATAGAAATATATTAAAAGATAATGTGGAAAAAGAAATGATCAAAATTTCATAAATAAATAAAAACACAAAATTATATCTCAGATAACAATTTATTATTACGATTTTATTGAACTAGAATAAATAAATAAAAATAAACCCGTAACAAATTCCTCTCAAGTTCTAAGGTATGTAATAAAATCTAAAATAAGATAATTAAAAAAAAACTAAGAAATCCTAATAAAATCATTATAAATTTTTTAAAAAAAACACCCCACAATTTATTCCATTATTATTTCAAACAGCACCACCCTGCACAAAGCTGCTCATCAGAGCCACACTGATAAAAACAACGGCGGAAGCCACCAACACGCTCGAAGGAGCCGTTACACTATGCGACGCTCCACTTCCCGCCGGTCCCGGAGCCGTCGAGTCCGCTGTCCCGGGCGGCGGCGAAGCAACGGTTCCCGGCGGTGTGGGGCCCGCAGACCCTGAGGAAGGAGCCAGTGTGGGGCCCGCAGACTCTGAGGAAGGGGCCGGTGTGGACCCCTCGGGGGGCGGTGAGGGGGGAGAAAGAGATGGAGTAAGAGTCGGGGATGAAGATGGAACTGGCGCTAGCCCTGGAGATGATGTAGATGGGGATGGTGAGGTGGCCGGAGGGTAGCCCACTGGTGATGGGGAGGTGGCAGGAGGGTAGCCCACTGGTGATGGGGAGGTGGCAGGAGGGTAGCCCACTGTTGATGGGGAGGTGGCAGGAGGGTAGCCCCCTGGTGATGGGGAGGTGGCAGGAGGATAGCCCACTGGTGATGGGGAGGTGGCTGGAGGGTTAGCCACTGGTGCTGGTGATGGTGAGGTCCCAGGAGGGTGATGTGGGTACTGAGGAGATGGAGATTTGGGGGATGGGGAGGTAGGGCTGGTGCTAGGGGGAGTTGTGGGAGCAACAGTAGGAGGGTTTGGTTTGTTGTGGTGCCTAACAGCCAAGACAACTATGGAGAGTTTCTGGCCCTTGTCACAATTACCATTTTGCCCACTGATGAAGTAGAATGGCCCAGACCTATCAAGGGTGAACTCTGAGTCACCACCATCTAGCTTTTGAATTGGGTTCTTGGTGTTGCACTTGAAGTAGTCATCCTTGTTCACCACAAGCACTGAGTCTGTTCCTTTCTTGTACTTGAAATCTGTATGTGTCACAAGCATTCAAACAAGCAATTAGAAGTTTCCAAGAAATTACCAAACTAGTCCAAAAAATTAAGCAGAAATATAGGATCTCTAATTTATGTTTTAAATTTTTTGTCCTACTATGTCTTCGTTTTAGACATAAGCTCGATATCAGGAAAAAGCGAGAAATTTGCGCACTAACACAAAGTGTCATTTTCTGTTCTGATATCGTGCTTATGTTGTTTTCAGTTTGAGAGTTCAAATGTAATTTTAGACTACGCACAATACGAAAAAAAAAAGACATCTAAAGAGGATCAGACTCAGAAAATGATCGACAACAAAGAACCTATAAAATATTAGAGAGAGAGAGAGAGAGAGAGAGAGAGAGAGAGAGAGAGAGATTTGAGCATCTTACATAGAGTGTTATTGACCTGGAACCTGTTCCTCCCAGACCACTGGATGTAGTTCTCAGAGGGGTTCAAGACCCACCCATCTCTCCCACCAACATAGAATCTGTATGCTTGTGTGGAAGAGAAACACAACCCAAAGCAAACCAGCAACACAAGCCAAGCAAATCTCCCAAACTCCATGAGAGAAAAATGAAAACAAACAAATCAGAAAACAAGATGATCAGCTTCACTGTTTCTGTTGCCCTATATGTATATATATAAGCAGTGAAAGTGAAAAGGGATAGAGATTTAGATGCACAAGCACAGCACCAAAGAAAGAAAAAGATCTCCGCAGAGAAAGAAAGTTGGGAAGGGAGAGAGAGAAGATGGAAACAAAAGCTGGTAAGGGGCCTGAGTTATAAAGATTTGCCCATAAGGCCTTGTTTTTCTTACCGTTGCAGGAGCCTTTATGCGTGTCAAATATGATATAGCTACGTACGTTTCATGAATTGGCTGTCGTTGATTTTCTGCCATATTGAAGGTTCACACGTGGCGTCATCCTACCGACCTAACGGTTTTATTGGGAATTTATTGTGGTGTGTCATGTGTGGTGTGGGCTGTCAAAGGTTCAAAGGTGATGCGGATTAGAAATTTTGATTTCCTTATTTGTCACGGTTATTGTGGTGGTGGCGGCATAGATAAACTCAACTCCTAAATTAAAGATTTTATTTGAATAAGAAAAAATAAACACAAAAAGCAACGCAATAGATAAGATTGGCAGGCAATAAAACTCCATTATTTTGTCAGTTCTTATATAAAGAATGGATGTGTATACAAATACTGATGTATAGAAACGATATATTTTGCCAATTCTTTCCTTAATTTGCATTGCGGATGATACTCCTTTATTTATTTATTTAATTTTTTTATTTATTAAGAGAGACGATAGCATACTAAATTCACATACACTATATGAATGTCAGGACTCGAACTCAAAACTTTTTCCAGAGAGAGTAATTACTCCAACCCACTACACTAGTATGTCCTTTATTGATAATTCTAATTCTATGTTGTCTACTTGTATTGTAAATTGGGAATTGTTATTATAACTTGTAAAAAAGACATCTTGCACTCCTCAATTTGCAATTTTTATCATATATTTATATAAGGATGAGTGCCCATGATAACTTTTTTAGAGTGTGAATAATAACTCTCTTTAAACTTTCCTTTGAAAATAGAGTCCCCACCTCCACACCCCATCCCCCCCCCCCCTCTCTCTCTCTCTCTTTCCCCCTCAATCTTCTTTGAGGCTATTGTCTTATTAATACAATCATACTTTTCTTAACCAAATTTTAAAGTGCCCCTTTCTTTCTTTGTAATTTCCTTCTTTCCTTTTCTCACTATCATTGCTACCCTTTCAACATCTCTTATTCTCGTACCTAAACTCTAAATTTTGTACCGTTCAAAATTTCTTAATGAGTATTTTTAATAAAGTACATTTCGTTTGATTTTTTGATAGGATTGATAATGAGTAGATAGTTAATATAAAATGTAAAATGATGGAGTATATAATTAAAATTAGGGATTTCGTATCAAGTAAAAAATTAGTTTGGTTGTCACCCTAAAGAAAATTATATTTCAATATATATATGTGTGTTGTACTAAGCAATGGTTTTTGTTTAATTTAGCATCCCCTAACCTTAAAACGGTGTACAACACAAAGTAAATGACCGAAACAAGAAAGGTGATTAAGGGGTTGGTTTTTTCCAGCTCAACCACTAAAACCTGGGACTTAAGAGCACTCTATGTTCGATTGGGCCTCTATGCCATCATTTTCTCTTCTTTTTAAGAAAGAGAAACGGACTTGTCACCCAATGAACTACTCATGCCACCCACGTACTTTTAAATTGTTTTATTTACAATTTTGAGTATTTCAAACATAAGAAAACTTGCTAAGCCATCAGCTTCCATGGCAGCACCTTCAGATGGGTGGCAAAAGAAATTGTACCCGGACTTTGTGGTCACATTAATAACAATTACGAGAAATGTCTTTGATTACGGGTTCCGTTAGCTCAGTTCCATGAAGTAAGAACAAATCAATACAAAGTCTGTTTTTCCCTTTTCCTCCATTGCTCAAAGGCAAATCTACAAAGAAATGCTTGCAAATACAAATATTAGAGACACCTGATACATATAATATGGGCAAGGAGCCAGGGGCCTCCGCCATATGAGAAAAAAAATTGTAGTAAACGACATCAAGAACAACAAAACGGAAAATTATAAATAGAAAAAAGAAAAACAAAATTCAGAGACGACGGTAGATAATGAATATTACAAATTCCCTTTTTAGCTGGCCAAATGTCTAGGAGAGCTTTTGAACATACTGTGCCACATGAAAGCTCTTGAAAGCACCATCTCCAGCTCTTGGTGAGTCCAGTTATTAGTGGGAAGGTGTTGAAGAAACATAACCAACTCTTGGAAATCAAGCTTCAGAAGCTCATCTGACCACTGCATATCGAATCATAGTGGATTTCAAGTTATTGGCATCCATTCTGTTATGAACGAAAAATCTAGAGCAGTTTAAGCAGACCATGGCTTTACAGCAAGAACATAAAGGAATATATAGCCAAATAACACAGAAAATAGCCTTTCAGATTATCGGCTGTCAAATTGACTCGAGCAAAAGAAAAGTAACAAAGGAACAAAAGTCATTCTACATGAATCTACAATTTATTCAAAAAGGAAAAGTGTTGTAGTTTTATTCAAGGGTAAAATTTGGAGTTGAGAGAATAAAAACAAAGTAAAACAATTAGTGGACCAAAAAGGGATCTCAATAGAACCACCACCCAAAAGTAGTTACCATCCCATAAGGTATACAAGTACAGAAAAACCCTGGAGAAATGGTAAACATGGGCCAGGAAATATAGCAAAAAAGCTAATGATACATAGTGATACTTGATTGGTGAGCAAGAATGCATTTATGTCCACCATTTCTGTTAAATGGAAAGTAATCTACAGTGCATTTCAATGATGAACGTGTTGCATGCAATGAATGCAATTCAAAAGGTCATTAAAACCTTATATAAAGAGTCAAAATTATCATAAACGATGAGATTTTTTCCATAACCAAAGCTGTCAAAAAGGATAGCCTGTAGACCCCCCCCATAATTTACCAATTGGACAGCGAACTTGATAATGGACAAATAAATAAAAGTACACGCTTCCTTATCACATGCTCACAGCTAATGCATCCAAATATGTAACGAAACCAAGGAAACTATATGTTTGCAGTGGTAACAGTTTCTATCTTACCGTTAAAAGAAAACTGGCAAATATATACACAAGGAAATCTGGCAATGCATCTCCTTCGGCAAGATAGGTATCCCACAGACGAGAAATGAGATGGAAAGGAATCTAAGCAGCAAAAAGAAAGAATTTCCATTAGCTTTGCAATTAATGATAAAAGCACAGGTCCAGGCCAAATCTGTTTAGAATTATTCTACCACAATTCAAGTAAACCTCAAGATTACAGTTGGTCAACTTTATGCACTGCGCACAAATATATTTTACAAAGAGGAAACGACAGCAAATACAGAGAAGAGATCTGTAGAAGCAAACCTCGCGTATTAAAAGACAGTTGAACCACCGGAAAGCAAATTGAAGAAATTCCAGCCCTTGCTCCTCCACGTGTCTGGATACAGGTTCTAGTGCAGTAAAGGAAAAAAAAATGAGTACGTACATCAAAGATGATAGCAGAACTTTGACGTGTTTCATGCATCCTAGAGCATGAGGTATTGCCAGTGTCTGAAGATATTAAATGGAAGTCTGAGGAGTATAAGAGCAAAAGTTGGTCTTTCCTTCAACAAAACCAACTCCCCAAAAACTGCTCTCGCCAGAATTCACTTATAACAAACTCTCACTATAATATGATGTGCAACAACATTTTATTGCATCACGAGATTCAGAGAAACTGAAAATGCCCCAGTGCGCCCAATATAACGAACAACCTATTTGATTTTTCATTATAATATGTGAAGCATTTTCTTTTTGGGGAAAATATATGAAGCATATTTCTTTTCTTTTATTATAGTGTTTCTGAATTAACACTACAAATATAAACTTCATTTGATCTGATTCTACATGCTTACAACATTCCATTCTTTAGCCCGGCCAAAGCCATATGTGAAGCCATGCCATTTGTATCTCTTGGTGGCTGTGTATAAGTCCAAATATACATACAGAAAAGCAAAGAGATTTCCATAATGAAAATTACGCCCGAGCAAAAATAGACTTCCCTATTTATTTATTTATTGAATAGAAACTTTATAAATTCAAAAGAGATAAACAAAGAAACAAGCAAGTGGATCCACAAGAGCAAAACAAAATAAAACAGCAATATCAAGACCAAAACAAACAAAGGAAAGAAGGACAAGAACAAACAAGGAGGCCACCCAGGAAAAGAGAAAATAGCAACATATCACTTCACAACCGCTAACAAATCTCGCATAATAGAAAAGACAGCCAAATCCTTAAAAACAGGAGTAACCGAAGCCCATAACGCCGCCCAAAACTTCACTCCATCCCACATCTCAGCTACCCCCATGCATAATAGAAGAGACAGCCTATTCAAAATAGGTCTAGCAAAATTAACCAAAATGAAGCTTATAAGTACATATACAAGCGTAGAAGCATCGGTTGATTCACTTGATCCAGTAAAAGCGTGCAAGAAGCAGAAAATAAAAGCAAAAAAGGGGAGTTACCATCAATCCGCCTGACCACTTCCTTTAGCTTAAACACAAGCCTCTGGATTCCTGGCTGAGCAAAAGTGTAATGGTCTTGCATACCTTCTAATAAATTTGATAGGCACCAATAGCAATCAGCCTCTATATTAGATATTTTATCAGGAGACAAATCGGAGATCGACCAATTATCCACACTCCCATCTAAGTATTCGGACAAGAAAACAACTAGAAAGGGAGTAACAAGATCATTTATTCCCTGAACATATCCACTTGCAGGATGTCGAATGGCCCTGAAATACATGAGAAGTAACTTGAAAAGACAAAACTAATAATCATAAAAATTAAAAAATTAGATAATTAAAGAAAAAGAAATAGAATAAAATGATGGCATCTTGAAAGCAAACTCCACATCTAGACCAGTTTTTTTTTTTTTTTGAAGCTAAACTGTTGGACTCCAAAAACTGCTCAGAAAATATAAAAGAAACAATTCACGCTATCAAGGTACCAGGAATTGTTATCTGCATCTGATAGGCTAAATTTCTCAATTAGAGGAAGAGGGAAGAAAAAGGAAGCGTCACATAACTGAGGCAAATTATGTGTATAGAAGAGCTTTTGTCACTACTCACTATTTCTCCCTGCTTGGTCCACATCTACATAGAGACCTACCATGAAAACCCCATGAAATAAACCTAGGCCCTTTAAACATCCTGATTAAAATGACTAAATAGCAGCGGAAATGTAGCAAACATGTATAGTTAAGTGACAATTACAATATGAGAATCATGCCCCATGCCAGCCCTCTAAATGCACAATGTCAAGAACATTAAACCTACCGAAAGATAGTGTAGAAAATATGTACATATTAACTCAAACAAGTCACTATCAACTTGACATACTATCTCAGACAGTTCAGAGCTAGACCTACTTTGGGAAAACCAATAGGGCAAAGACAGAAATTCTCATTCACGTCTGATTAGTAATAGTGAACCTCTAAATCTCTAAACAGGACAAAATGTAGAAAAAAAATAAAATCGTATCACTGTTCCATGCTGTCATTTCAAGATAATCAACATGTGTAATGAACCAAAGCCCGTTAGATGAACCCTATAACAAAGATAAATGGACTGGAATTCCTAGATTAAAAAATCATACACCTTTAAATCAGTTGCAGATTTTACACTTTTGTTTTTAGGAATCAGCAGACCCAATAGATGCAACTTAGCACAATCAATAACACTTCATGCAATCATTTCTCTTTTCCTTGTATGAACACATTTGATGTTACAAAAAATCCAGCAATGACCAAGGATATATGGGCAAATGTAGTATTAACCATGTGTAAAGGATGCGCTCCAGGGATTTTTGGACTTGCTCTTGCTGAAAGAAAGATACATCTGGCACAGTTCTTGGGCAATCAACAGCAATCTAACAAGGACAACAAAGGTAATTGTAAAAACCAGGAGCCACATATTAGAACTAAGAAAGATGGGAGCTTTTTTAACATTTAAAACACCTGGCGAAGCATATTTATCTCATCTTCTGACCGCTCAGTATCCGGAATGTCATAGTACTGAGAAGCACAGTCAAGATACTCAAGGCGTTTCCTTCTTAGAACTCCCTCCCTTCTATCTGAATTAGATGGTGCATATCCCTGTTGTCAGTTCATATTTTAAATTCAAAAAAGCCACAATGTTTACTAGATAAAGGCAATCAAGGTTAACAAAAAGGCAAATAAAGTGAACCCCTTTTCTAAGACATAATGCTATCTTCAAATACATGCTTCAGAACTTCCACTCCAATTATAGAAAAAAAAAATTCACAAGAAAGAAAAAAGTTAAAACGAAAAGTGATATAACGAAGTAACACATGCATAAAACTTCAAGTTCAAAGCATGGGCTGAACATTGGACACCACTGAATGAACTAGACACCTATAACCCAACTGCATGCATCAAACGTTTTAAACTTGCAATGAAGAGAAATATAGAATACAAAAGGAAAAGACAAGGTAAATAAAGAAAGTGGGCCACAGGGAGGACCTTGCAGCTTCTATGTCATTATTACAGAAGCAGCGAGCTTACCAAAAGAAGCCTCCATACATCTGGCCGCATATATGGTGGTACCCCACTCCAAGCCAACTCATGCAACTTCTCTACATAAACAATTAAAGACTAAATTCGAAAAAGAAGGAAACAAAAATATATATCCACAGCTCAATTAGTGCTAAAAGGAAATTGTTGTAGAGGTAACAAATTAATCAAAATAGTGGCCTAAGCTGCCTGAATGAAATGCTTCTGCATACCAGTAACAATAACAAGTGTGAAATTTAGATTTAACATCATAAGGATGCCCAATAATCATGATGATAGGACTGTACAACATTGTGAAGCTAAAACGCAACAAACAATATGCCAGGGTATCATTTCGTTCTCTC
Source organism: Prunus mume (assembly GCF_029339155.1). Classification (NCBI taxonomy): domain Eukaryota; kingdom Viridiplantae; phylum Streptophyta; class Magnoliopsida; order Rosales; family Rosaceae; genus Prunus; species Prunus mume. The sequence continues at coordinate 13,814,118 of NC_142700.1, read as the reverse complement.
CTTATCTCCGTGTAGTACTGGGGACTGGGGACGGATTAGGTTTTGGGAGGTCCCGTGCATAGCAGGGAGTCTCCTGTGTGCAAATTTTCCATGTCTTTATAGACTACCCAACTCTCATAATGTATCAATTGCCAATAAGTCTTATGTCTCCTTCTTTCCATAAAGCTGGAGTTTCAATCTCTATAGAAATTTGCAGTTTTAACACCAGATAGAATTGGACTCTTCAGTCCTTGGGCATTTTAGGTGTTATTTTACATAGGTTGATTGATGAGTCATCTCTGCCCCTTTTCAACCCCTATCATATGATTTGGAGGGGCAAAAGTACTGTGTAAAAATATTCTTTAGATTACTGCTCGTGGTAGAGTAAAAACTTGTGGTTCAAAAGAGGCCTAAAGTTAGTCTATCTAATCATGGGTGTATTATGTGCAAAGGGGAGGCTGAAAATATTGACCCTTTTTTCTCCATTGCTCTGCTTCTTTAAAGCTTTGGCACAAAATGTTCACGGAAGCTTGGCCATGCATTTTTATGGTTTCTGAGAAGCACTATCCTTTTGGAGGGGAAAAACACGAACTCATGTGGAGTTGTAGTGTATGGCTATAGGGTTTGTATGGATGGAATGAAATAAGAGTATATTAACAGATTCTAACAAATCATCCAAGCACCATCAGAACATACTGAGAAAAAAAAAACATTTTACCTTTATATAACCTTCATGAATAGAGTGGTGGGAGAGAAGAAAAGCAGGGGAAAGGGGGGAAGTTTAAAGAGAGAGTCCTTATACCTAATATGACTGTTGTCCCTGAAAGAACCTTTGTGAACTTCATAACTCTTGTAGAATCCGTAGCTCTAGCTCCCATGACGGATTTTTGAGCTCCTTTGGAAAGATTCTCAACATTCGAAGTTGATGATTTAAACTTATTTGAATTTGCATTATTGTTGGGATTGCTTAGGCTTTCAACTTCTTCCTATTTTAGAAGTAAAAGTATCAGTAGAATTTTCAGCCAATCAACTATGGCAAATGGTATGTTCTTTTCAAATTTATTAGACAAAAAGGATATCAAAATAAACCTCTAACGCCTTGGCTATGTGATCACTTGTATCAGCATCATTGAATGAGAAGCTCCTTCCATAATTGAGAGAGGGTTCTTGTAATTTTGAATGATCTAGCATGTTTGATCTCCTGGTTAGTAATACTTTACCAGGCATACTACGACCTTTGAGCAACCTAGATATCAGAAAAATATAATCACAACATAAATAATAAGATATTGAACTAATATTACAAACAATACGTTTGATTTGTTTAGAACAACATTTAGCTTTCATCACAAACTGCTAGGTTTCCAGACACTAGAGATATTAGATAGAAAATTATATAATGAAACAATGGAAAGGAGTCATGTTTTTAGAACTTAGAAGGCTTAGAAAATCTAATGCAATGTTCTTATAATTTGATAAGCACAACAAGGGAATTTTAATACCAAATGCAATTATATTTGCTAGATTTGGATAATATTAATGGCAATAATATACCAGAATTTTCACCATATGATTATTACATATAATGAACCAAACTATTTTACACTAGGAATCTAAGACACCTTAGCACATGCTTGGGTCAAGAAAATAAATCCAGTAAAAGTCAGAATGTAATACCCACCAATTTTCCGGTATGTGACATCAATTTGAGGTCAATCTTACAAAATCTGTGGCCGAGTAAACTAAGCAGAAGCAACAGATCAGAACTATGAATCACATATTCACCCTAAATTAAAATGGTCTGATTGCTTCTGTGTTGCCACATTTTCCCACCAACCAAAAAGAACAGAGCATGAATGAATTTATCCAATTTACGAACAGAGATCTCCCAAATCACACTACTTTTCTCACTGATTCTGATCTAATATATCGAAACCAAAAAACTTCCCATAATCCTTTTCTCAACCAACTCTTACAATTTGAAAAATCAAAAGCTATACTTTACGTGTTAGGACCAAGTCAAATCCTCAATGCAATGAACTGGAGCCATTAACGAGTGAGAAACGGCATTCTAATTAGTGACAGTTTAATAGTTGATTAGAAAGATATAAACTTTTCCTGAATGGGTTTTCAAATCTGAGGAAAATCACAAGCAAATATCAATAAGAAATGAGAAACGAACAAAAATCATATATACGCAGGGAACTGGATTGGTACCCTTGAACATTTCTGAGGGTTTGGTTGAATCTTGAATCGAGGGTTGAGATAGGATTTTCTTTCTTTGAGTGATTTTCTTCTCTGTCGGAGCTTTGATTACTATTGTTGTTCATGGTTGCTCTACAAAATGACCATGTTGCTTTTTTCTGTTTTTTCGGTGCCTGTTGGTGCTTCTCTCTCTCTGCAGTGTACGCATGTACAGAAGAAAGGCAGGAAAATAATAAATAAAAAAGAAGAAAAAGTCCAACCTTTTTTTTTTTTCCTCATAAAGATATATCATCTATGCTATCTGATCTGATTTATCCCAATGTCACTTTTTTTTTTCCCTTCAATGGTTATCACTTTCATGGCGGGAATGGTGGTAACTAATTGGGTGATTTGTGCAGGTTAAACTCAACGAAGGTAATACTAAAGAATCTTTAATTGATAATTAATTGTAAAAATTGATATATAACAAGCTGAGCGCGGCAAACTATAGTTGCTTGTATATTTTTTTATTATTTGTATATAGAATAAATTTGGAATTTCATTAAGCATGAGAAAAGATATCCGAGTCAAATAATGTGTTTTTTTTTGTAACCAACTAATTTTTGGTCTAGTGGTGTATTCTTCCACTTGACTGTAATAGGTCTTAGTTCGACTTACATGGATAATGATAATGATATATAAATTTGTGATAAGTTCGATACTTAATTGTTATTAACCTCATGTGGGGTGTAGTTTTGTTGTGGATGTATTGGCCCCATAATAAAAGTATCTTGTATAAATTCTATTATTTGTCTAAAAAAGAAAAATAATTTTATTTAATAAAATAATATTTACTTTTGTAAGAACTGGAGAATGATGATTCGAATAGTTAACATATGGGATATAGGAATAACTTTTGAACTTTAGATCAACCAACGGCTACTAACATGATACTGGGCTACAAGTGTTTTACATGTGACGGACTCATGATTAAAAAATAAAAAATAAAAAAACAAAAGAGAGGAAAGAGAGGTGATGACAGAGAGTCTAGAAAAATCAAGTTATTTCTAGGTTAACACAACCACAGTAAACTTGGCTATCAATAAGAGTTAAAAGTAATGTCATTAGTTAGAGTATCTCCAAGGGAGATGTGTAATGCAAAATATTAAATTTGAATTTGATGGCTTATGTTACAATTTGACACTTTAGAAAAAATTTAACTCCACCCGAAATCCCAAATATCATATTATTTTATTATATTTAAAAAATAAATAAGGCCCATATGATGCAAAAATTGTTAAAACATAGTAAATGATAGTAGGGTTCATGATTAAAAAAAAATTTAAAATAATATTTGACATTAAGTTTTTTGATATGTTAGCAACCTTCTCTCTAACATTCTCCTTTGGATATTTTTTTTTTCTTCATGATATGTGTCGTCTCCTTACACTTAAAACAATGTCATTAATTATCCAAAAAAAAAAACAATAATTATATTTCCATATTTGCCCTTGGTAGAAGCTAAAGCGTCTTCTCCTTGCTTTATCGCTCAAAAGAATTCTCCATGACTTTCCAACTCTCAACCACAAAATGCACTCTTTTTCTGCATCTCTGCCCATGAACTAATTTGACTGTGTTAATAAAATTTCAATTCAACCAACTTTGTTCTTTGCCAATAGTCTTGTTCAGCTTCCCTCACTCCAAGTCTAAGGCCAAAGGTATGGTTTTTTCATTTTTGAAGTATTATTGTGCTGAAAAGATGTGAAGTTTGGGAAGATTAATCATCTTTTGTTTATACTACTAGACTCTGGAAATTTTTTTCCCCATCAAACTATAATATTGTATAAAGATTTGGTGTTTTGTAACCATTGCTAATATTAAAATGTGTTCTTTTGTTTCTACTCAGATTTGGGGGATATTTATTTTATTTAGTAGTATAAAAAATGCAATCAAGCAATTTCCTTTGAAAAAAAAAATTTGTTTGTCTGTAAACTCTGTACCATTGGGGTGCTTATGGATGTGAAGGACTTTTTTTTTTTCCTCTATAAAATAGAAATTTGACATTTCTTTTGTGTTAGAAAAAAAAAATAGACGTTTCCTTTTTTGAAAAAGTTGACATTTTCTTTTAAAAAAGCTGATGCTTAAAAAAAAGGTAATAAGATGGTAAAAATGTTGTAAATATTTTTTGGGATAAATTGAATGCATTTAATAAGGGTAAACTTGGAAAGCAAAAATTAATTTATATAATGTATTAATGACATTGTTTTAAGTGTAAGGAAAATGACACATGTCATGAGAAAAAGGAAGAAGGTCTAAAGGAGAAGGTTGCTAGTATTCCTATTTTGACATCTCTCTTCGAGCCTTCAAATCTATATAAAATTTGACTATTCAATTGGAGCAACTTTAACCTTTAATTTTTGTCATTTCATGTCTATGTGGCACTTTGACATATCGATTGGAGATACTCTTAGACGCTTCTTGAAAGAGAATAGAAAAAACAGAAGATATGAAGGCATCTAAAGATACCGTTCCGTGATTATTATTAGTGAATCGGTTGTATTGGGAAGGAAATAGGTTGGTGAAGGCCATCAGCTGCTGAACCATAAACCTAAGCAAAAGATACAATGCCAAAAATCTGCGAAAAAGGTCTATGATTAACAATGGTAGAAATGCATATGGAGCAGAACACACAAAATTTGCAACTACTACAAATATTCTTATAAGTAACATCTAACTCGATAACAAAAGATTTCATCATCAGGGAAGGATCTTGCGTCTGCGGCGGGGTGTTTCTCGCTTCACGTACATTTTCTCCATTTCATTCAGTGGTCGGCTGGAACCATCTGGCTGGCTTACAAACTTCCAGCCACCACCACCTCCACGCTTTCCTCTGGGTCCCAGTTTCTCCACTGTAAAATTCCACCCATCCGAAGTACGACGACGACTATGCTTGTGGCAGAAAACCTCCCCCTTCATCTACACACAAGTGAAACCATCAGTAAAAGGGCCAAAGAAAGCGTGAACACAAAATATGGAGGTATTCATTATAAAACTGCAGAGTCGATCTGCAGCTCAGTGGGCAGAACGTAGACAGAGAAAAAAAAAAAAAAGCCTCGAATCACCCTATGCAAAACCTTGGTTATCAACACCAGTCTTTAATGGCAAAGAAAGTGGAGCAAAGACAAGCAGCAAAGCCTCTTTCATTTGGCGAGTCAATAGAACCTGAGTGTCCAAAAATTCCCCTGTTCCTTTACCTTACCAGTGGCCATTCTTTTCTGTTTGGCAAAATACCACCACGTACTCACTTGATAACCAATATCCCACTAAATTCATCTCCTAAGAACCAGAAAGTGGAATAATAGACAAATCCACAGCACAAACAATCAAAAGCTGCAAACACCCAATCGCACATGGCATTTAAACTTCAATCACCCTATCTGTCAAGCCACATCACAGACTCAACCAATATCCCACTAAATTCAACTCCAATAACCAGAAAGTGGAACCACAGGCAAACCCATACGGTAAACAATCAAAAGCTGTAAACACCCCACTGGACATGGCACTTAACTTCAGTTACCTAATTGTCAACCAACATCACCAGTTAAGACTTACGTAATCTGTCACTTAAGACTCGCCAAATATAGCAGTAATACTTTGTAATACAGTACTAGCTAAATTTTTTATTATATTTCCAATGTTGGACTCTCTCTCTTTCTCATGGAAATGTGAGGCTTGTGGAACTTACTTTCTTTTTGTTGAAGTTCATCCTCTGGACAAATTCTTGATAAAGCATTTCATCTTCTTTCATGGAGATCTCATAGTGGACTTCGTCCAGATCTCTGGTGCTACCATCCCAACCCTCTGGCATAACCTTGAAGTCAGGTTTGTAAGGAAGGGAAGCGACATGGAATTCACGGTCATGAGAATTGAAAAATCTGAAAAGAGGAAAATATTCAAGCACTATGAGAAATACAAGGGGGCTATTAAATCAGCTATGCACCGCTAGCCAATGCATAAAGCAGAAGTGAAATCACTAATAAAGATAATTGCAACTACAATTAACACATCAAGAAACCTTCACTGTCAAAAAAGTAATGCTTCCAAATTGATATCTTACTCAGGACAGGTGTCAAGCAGGAGCTCAACAGAATTATCTAAAGGACGACCAAGCTTTTTTTCCTCTTCTTCCTCCAGCTCCTTGAGCCAAAGAATGGCATGCACTCTCTGCCTCATAATTCTATAATCCTTGGCCAGCCGCTCAACAGTGTAAACCTCAGGATTTTCCTTGTGCAACCGATACATCTCGGCCTTCTCTGAGTCCTTGAGATAAGACCCCCTTGCACCCGGCTCACGCACTTGCTTCAAAAGCGCACTTACCTCTTTTAATCTCTCTCCCCATCCATCCACAAACCGCTTACTTTTCCGGTTCTCTGCCTCCAGTTCCTTTATTCTATCCTCAATCTCTTGCAGATCAGAGATGACTGAAGATTGAGATGTGTCGTCTCCACTTTTCTGTCTGCCAACCACCTCTCCATCAAAATGCTCCTTGGTCAATCCAGTCGACCATGTGGATAAAGAATCCCAACCCAAATCACCGGATGCATTATTGCTAATTGTTCCACCCTGGGGTTTGTCCCACTCATCTTTGCCATTATTTTCACCATCACCTCCAGATTTGAAAGAAAAAAAACGGGAGGTGATAAATTGAGAAGCTTCGATACCATTCTTCAATGAAAGCACATCATTGTTTCCCAAAGTGGGTTTACTTTTCTCTCTCAGAAACTTTGCAGCGCTCGTGCTTGTGCCAAGTGAAGTTGAGGAAAGACGGGATATAACACGGTGAAGATTCTGCATAGCCGCCGCGGTATTTTTGCCAAGGAAGTAATCTACTGTGCCACACCACCCGTACAGAATATCCTAAAATCATAAATAAACCTCTTAAGCATCCATGATAGACCTACAGCAATTCCTCAACTCAATTAAGTTCAATATACATACACAGTGACACACACACACGCACACACACCAAATTTGGAAACTTTACTAATTCAAAACCCCAAATCTTGATCTGATAGAAAAAGAGATGCAAGAAAGTGAGGGTAATTAGTCCCCAATTCTGCTAAAAGAACATCTAATGAATTCCACTCATTTGAGGGAGGATAATTAGTTGCTCACTTCACAACCAATAAACCCATTTGCCCATAGACCAAACAAAGCATTATAACATAAAAAAGAAAAGATATATGCATCTGTATAGAGAAGCACAAGTACACATATAAACTTTGGGAACTTGACTATCTAAGTTCAGAACCCTGAATCTGGATGCGGTAAAATATAACAGCATTTGAATCTCATCTCAGAAGCTGCTCTTATAAATTGATGGATTGGAAACAAATTCCTAACTTTGGGTAAAGAAATTAACTTGGGTCTTTCCATTTTCCCAGCACCAAACAAGAGCAGACAAACAAAAATTGAATTGCAGTTCAACGACACAGAAGAAACCCAAACACGAAAACCGCAAAAACATAAGGAAATATGCGTACCCCTTTTTGTATGCACATACACTATTTTCTAATATAAAAAATTAGTGAAAATGTCGGAAGAGAAACAGAAAAAACCTGGAAGAGAGATAAGAATAGAGCTGTTGCTGGAACTTGTAAGAATCAATTCATTGAAGCCAAACCCAAATCAAAATTAAATCGCTTCATGATCCATTGATCGAAATCAACGCATTTCTCAGTGAAGAAATGGAATTTTGATAATTTGAGACAGGGAGAGAGAGAGAGAGAGAGATGCTGTAGAAAGATATAAACCCCCCAAACCCTCGCAGGCTATGCATCACAAAACGCACCGTTTCGATGGTTGGTCCATAAATACACCGATTTGATTGTCGGGCGACCCGGATAGGCCTTGACCACGTCCTGGGCCTTGAACTGCACAGCTTGATGGGCCCGAGACCCGAGACCCGAGACCCGAGACCCGAGACCCGAGACCCGGGTCAAATGGGCAGAACCGTAGAAGTCAAAAAAGGCAAAAGGTAGAGACCGCTGTCGTCCACTACATCCAACCTCAAAAGCAGTTACTGAAAACACAGTCCGAGTGATCAGTTCACCATTTCAGCTCAGCTCAGATTTCGGGTATCCAAATTGACCCGATTCCATCGACCTGAAAACCATGCTGGCTTGATCGGGTTCAGGTTCGCGAACCTCGAAAACCGTTCAATTTCTTACTGAAAACTATGTTCAATGGCGTCAACATCTTCAGGTACTTTTCTGTTTCTTTTGGGTATTTTTTTTTTCCGTTATTTGCTTGTATATCTGTAATTATCTGCTGTTTGGTGGCTGAGAAAGTGTGGGAAAATACAGGTAAAAAGGTGCAACTTGTTATTGGTAGTTAAAGTTCTCCTTTTCTTTTCATTTTTCTAAGATTAAAACAAATGTGAAATTTCAGATTTGTTAATGGATTTGGTTCCTTTACTTTTCCTTCCTTTCTTGATTCCCAAAAGGAGGGTAAAAGATTAAATTTTCAATTGGTGTTGTGAGCTGTCATGAGTTCTTTTAGCTTCCGTTCTCTCTGGATTTTCAGTTTTCTAGCTTCCTTTTTTAATTTTTTTTTATTTATAAAAATTATATATATATATATATATATAAAAATTTTCGATTTTTGCGGTTTATCATTGGCTTCTTGTCAGAGAAATGAAAATGTATGGTGGTATGCTTGAGTTCTTTGGTTTCTGAAGAATGGAAGAACATGGTCACACTACTAGACACACCAACCAGTATTAGGCCTATTTGCGAGTGCAAGTTTGTATCTATTTGGGTTTGTGATTATGAATTCTGTAACAGGTGGATTATGTATATATATTCTAAGAAAATTATTCATCCAAAAAAAACAAAATTATATTGGTAGTACATTTATATCTTTTTATCTGCACTCGATATGAGTTAATGACTTCTCCTTGTGTATTTGCTGATCTTGATGGTTTCATAGGTATTGCTACATTGGCACGAGCAATTTTTGGGCCTATCACCAACTAAAGTACCATTTACTTATGTAAATCTCAATGGTACCCGAGGGCTTTGGGAGTTATGGACTGTTTTCAGACTGTTGTTCATCATAAGTGTAAGTTTGTATTTATTATAGCTAGCTTGCATATTTCTATAGTAGGAAGAGGCAAAAAGATGGGTATTGTGAATTCATAGTACTTAATATGTGGTGATACATCAAGGTCCCGTTCCCTAGTGTTGTGCTGTTATGACTGCAGGATGGGTATCAATTAGGTATCCCTTGAGTTGATTCTTTTGGTACCTTTTTTCTTTAAACATATCTAAACTTGCAATATATGGGTTCTGTAGTTATATTCCTTGCCATAACTTCTGAAGACAGGCTTATATGTGGCTGCAGGTTATTTGTGCTGTCAGTTGTTATTCTTTATCTGGTTATCCAGTTTTCAAGATGTCGTGGCAGTGCAGACAGTATTTAACCGAAGTCATGTTTCTTCAATGGCAGAGCTAGGCCTGGCTAATCCACCTACTACTGGGTTTTTTGATCCCATAGAAATATCACCAGCTGTTATTCCACATTACCCAAATCCTGCAGATGAACCTTTGGCACCAATGTACCCAACTTTTCCGACAAGATATGAGCCTGTTTTAACTGGGAAATGTCCTGTAAATTTCTCTACTATATCAAGTGTAATGGAAAAAACCGCATCTGATTGTTCTCAACCCCTAGCAGCACTTGTAGGAAATGTAATATGTTGCCCACAGTTTAGTAGTTTGATCCGTATCTTCCCGGGTCTCGACAGCTTCAAGCCCGATAAGTTGGTTTTGCAAAATTCAGTCGCAAATGATTGTTTTACAGATATCATCAGTATCTTAGCCAGCAGGGGTGCAAACAGTACAATAGCTACACTTTGCTCCATAAATTCATCAAATCTTACAGGTGGGTCCTGTCCAGTGAAGGACATTAGTGCCTTTGATAAAATAGTAAATACAAGTGGATTACTGGAGGCCTGCACAACTGTTGATCCTCTTAAAGAGTGCTGCAGACCAATCTGCCAGCTTGCAATCATGGATGCTGCACGTCAAATCTCAGGAAAACAATTGATGATGAATGAGAACAAAAATTTAGTGGGTGGGCTTAACTACACTGATACTCTAAGTGATTGTAAAGGAGTGGTTTTTACATATCTTTCGAGGAAACTCTCGTCAGATGCTGCGAATACTGCATTTCGAATATTATCTGCCTGCAAAGTTAACAAAGGTACACTATTAAGTTATGTACACGACCAATTTATTTTAAACTTTAGGAACTGCGGTTTGAGCATCTAATTTCATGTTAAGTTTTTTGTCTTGCCTATTGGTCGGAAATGAATAAATGAGGAATACAAAAGAGCAATGCATGCAGTAAGAAGGTTCCTCCATTTATTGAAATCTGAAATTTTAAGAGCCAAGAAAGAAAAAGAAAAGACAATTTGTTTGAGTCGATGGTTGAAGAAAAAGGAAACTTAAAAAAAATCAGTATTTGGTACTTTCTTTTCTTTTATGAACCATACTATTAATTTTATGTCTAACCTTTCATGGGCCATGAAGGATTCCCATCTCTAGTATTACCATTGTTGTTTAGTTCTTTATAGTATGAAGTGTTTGAGTTATGTTAATTTTCATAGCCATCTTATAGGGTAACTTAATCATTTGTTCTTTTTCACTAATAATTATTTAACCTAATGTATATGTATACTTTTACAGTGATTAATGTTCGGTGATGGAAAATATCTCAAGAGATATATGCGCTGAATATCATGCCATACTTGTATGAAAATTCTAGATTTTGGTTGTGTTTTGAACAACAGTTTCACAACCTTGATTCACTAATTACCAAATCATGTGCTCTAACGAATTAGTGCTGCATCAAATATATATATTTTTTCCGGTATTGTAATTTTGGTAAATATTCCAGCATTTGTATTATAATTGTTAACTGTAACCCAGGAACTGGAAACTGTTGAACACAAAAATCCACGTCAATTCCTGAGCAACAAGAAATTAAGATGCGCTGGCTTTGTGAACAGAAAAATGATAAACCTTTGCGTTTGTTTACCCACTTTTGCTCTGGAGTTTTTAAGTTTGAGATTTGGCTTGCTTAACTAGTACGTGAACTATTCACATTTTATTTGGTTTGTACAACTTGATGATTACATCTTTAAGTGGTGTATTTTTGGACTTGTCTTGTAGTGTACATCTCTTCTCATGAAAATGATTCTCACTTGTGCAGTTTGTCCTTTGGATTTTAAGCAGCCTTCAGAAGTAGTTCAAGCATGTCGCAATGTTGCTGCCCCTAGTCCTTCCTGCTGTAGCTCATTAAACACTTACATCTCTGGAATACAAAAGCAAATGTTGATTACAAATAAACAAGCTATAATCTGTGCTACAGTGTTTGGGTCCATGTTGAGGAAAGGCGGGGTAATGGAAAATGTTTATGAGCTTTGTGATGTTGACTTGAAAGACTTCAGCATTCAAGGTACTGATCCTGCTATGTCATTCAAATTTTCTGCCTCTTTTCCTTACTGTATCTGATCTATTTTTTTTTCTTCTGGATCCCTGTGGGCACTGAAGCAGCATATGGTCAACAAGGTAGGATATGTTCAATTTTTTTTTCCTGTTTCCTTTATGTATTCATTATATTCATTCCCATGATTTGATATCCAATCTTCTGTAGCATTCTGTATAGCTTTATTCGTTCCAGTAGTTATTTTCGAAGAAATATAAGAATACCTGATGCTTAAAAGCATTGTGTGCTTCATGTGTGACTGAAAATGTATTCTGGGAAATTTTCTTTGGACTGCGTTGTGGATGCTTTATAATAATGTTGGTTACAATGCTAATAGTGTGACTTACTTAAATGGGCGTTAGCTCAGGTGGTTTAACGTATTGCATCCTAAATGTACATATCCCAGGTGTTCTAGAGTGTGGGGTTGGTTTTCATGTTCTCTTGTTTGTACTTGACAGAAATGAAAGGAATTCCCTTGCATGCGAAGTTGGTAATCATTATTCTTATTAAATTGATAACTTTGGTTTTGCTCAAATGCAGGGTGTCTACTTAAAAGCTTGCCTTCAGATGTGATTTTTGACAATGTAACAGGCATCAGCTTTATATGTGATTTGAGCGACAACATTGCAGCACCGTGGCCTTCGTCTTCCTCAATTTCATCGGTGTCCCTTTGTGCACCTGGTAACTGATTGGTCAAAGCATAACTGTTGTTGCCATTTTTCTTAATAATATCTACTATATGACAGATACTACAGAGATTATATTTATAGAATATTTACCATTTTATGTGAAGTCCATGACCTCATGGCTACTACTATTGTTTTGCAGAGATGTCATTGCCTGCACTACCAACGGCGGAGACTTTTAAAAATCTTGGTGTGTACCACTAGATTCTCTAATTTCTGGCTCTTGTTAGTTTTCTCCGTTTCATTGATTTTAATGTGTTTAACAAAGTCAAAAAGCGAAATGGACAAACGTCATGACATTGGAAAAAAAAAAAAAACAAAAGCTGCCCTGTTTTGTGAAGTTAACGCAATGAGGTATTTACAAAATCCGGGGTTCTTTCATAGGAATAAATGTTAGCCAAACCAAGGGAAAATCAATTCGATTTTTGGAAGAAGCCTTTTGACTTTGTGAAAATGGAATCAGTGCTAGTTGTTTGACATACTAGAATTCAAATTTATCATTTTTCATTTAATGTACAGACTACAGCTTTGAGTTTCAAGAAAATAGTGTTGTTCAAGCTGGCATTAGTCCTGTGTTGTTTCTTCACAATCCTTTCTTTTCTAATGCATCAGTTCCGGAATTCGCATTTCTTTTTTGCCCTTTCTTTAGTACTTTTTCCATCCTAGGTGAAATGTCTAACATTGTAAAGCAATGTTTTGATGCAGGCTGTCGTGGTGGTGAGCTAGAATTTATGTTACCCGTTTTTTCATTGTTTGTTTTGTGCACTTTGTTGTACTGAGGGTTGGGCCGGTTTGAATTAGGGGCCTTTTTGAGATTGATGTTGTGTGTGGACTGCCCTGTAGATTTTGAGTAGCCACAATGTATAGCAGTTCTCATTTTATTTTGTCTCTCTCTTCAAACGTGCACACGCACCATGCATGCATGCGAAGCACGTCGATGGAGCTCCTTCTTCTTGTACCGAAATAGAGATCTGATTTATGGACTCAAGTCTAAGCAAAACCTTAACAAAGATCTGTTTTTCTTATTTGTTGGAACAGAAAAGATTGTCTATTGGGTATCAGATCAGGTAATATCGGATCGAGGGCCCCAATTCTTGAGCAATACGTTGAGCAAAATTATGCTGGTTTGACAAGTGATGCCACAAATTAGTCCAATCCACAACCCCTGAAACCATAATATAATGAAGTTAAGAACAAACATCAAATAATGCAACACCAACGAAATAAAACAGAACAAATCAACTTAGCTAACAATGTCTCACTTTAGCATGTAGCTTGGTCTTGAACCCATGAAGGCCGGAAATAGCCACGCCAACCAGATATGTGGCCAGATTTAAAACAGCAGGCCAACTTTTGCCACCCGCATCCTGTGACCACACCTGAAAGGAAGAACCCCCAACCCCAAAAATCATTTCTCATGCATGCTCAAGAAAATGAAAACAGGAAAAATGTAACCAGAGTTTAATGGAAAATGTCGATTTGTGTTCTTTTTTACCTAGAACAACACCTTGTAGAGGTTCAACGATCACCGAAACCGCAACGAAAGGTGTCATGGATGCAAATTCTTTTACTATTTCTGGGTTGCCACTGAATAAGCCAGCCCAGAAATTGTGGCCAATTTCCAGTGCCAGACCAAGAACGAAAGCAACAAAGCCAGAGAGCTTAAGAGCCACAGTCATGGCCCTCTTGGCTTTCTCTGGATTGCCTGCTCCCAGTTCGTTTGAAACTCTCGCGCTGCCACAATGTTATATTTATGTAAACAAATGTAATTATTTTGAACACATAATTGATTGAAAAATTCAATTAATTTGAAGGATAAATAGAGGGTTGTTATTTCACAGACCTGACAGCAGCACTGACGCCGTATGACACCATATAAGCAATTAACTCCACATTGACACTATAATTTACATCAAAATAAATAAAACAAAGAAAATATTTATAAAACTTACTTACACATCCCAAGTAGGGATGTGCTCTGTGTTGGATGTGGAAATGCTCCTTCCATGAACACTAGAATCTCAGAGGTCCACTCTTCTAAGCTGGATAGATAGATTTATACGTAGCAAAAAGATACAAAATTGATCAGTGCAACAAGTTCTAAAGATATACCTGAAAAAAACCTGAAGAATGGACTTATTTGGGCTAAAAGGCTAGGATGATCTTGCTTATGCGTGGAAGGGGATTCTCAAATTTTAATCAATTTGTTAGAGGGTGATCAACATCCCCTCGGCGCTTGTTTTCGCTTGTTATCGATACGCTGTTGGCAGATTTTTCAAGTAATTCAAATCTTGATCATCAACTTCATAACCTTTGTATCTGGTTTTGTAATTTTCCAAATAGTGTGGCTCCAAAGCTTAGTTAGGGATCCACAGAGGATCCTCTTTGTATTTGTTGAAAGTACTAATGCTCATTTGTGATGAAAGGATCTAAACAATTCTAGATAAATCAAGATCTAAAGGATAGAGGAATGTCAGTTTGGAGTTGAAAACAAAATCATGAGTATTAACTTGGAAGAAGATGCTCGGCATCACATAAATAAATATTGCAAGCCCAAGTCGGTGGCTGGTGAATGGCGGCAAGATTCAAACAAAGTGGAGCTACAAAAAGAGCTACCCAACCTAATGGGGTGTGGTCTAGCCAAGAGAACTCCCTACCTAAGCTACTAAGGGAGCCAAGAGCTGACCCATCAACCTGGTTGATGGGTGGGAGTCATAAATTTAGAAGATAGGTAGCCAAAAGAGCGGAATGAGGAATTTTTCAACACGTGAGCTAGCTAAAGTGTTTAGGGTAATCTAATTAATTTTTTTTTTCTTTTGTACTTACAGTTTTATAGCCTTTCTAGAAATAAAAGTATATATTAAATCATATAAACCACACTAATTCATAGCTTCCATTAACTAATTTCCAATAAATTTTAACATAAAACAAATACACATTAAATGCAACAAGAAAACTGATATTATCAAAATAAAAATGTGTTCAACAACGAAATTGAAAGTATACCTATTTTACTATGTATTTTTATTACTTTCATGCAACTAAATTCATAGAGCAAATTGGTATTTTTTGAACTTTAATAAATTAATACATACTGAGCTATATTTAAAACAAGTCAAATATAGGTATGATTTTTTTTCCACCCAAAAGCATCCATGGGCTACATACCAGATTAGCCTTTAACTTGGTTCCGCCACGGTCAATAGCTACACCACTAGGAGGCCAATTAGCTACACTAAACTATGTACTATTCTCCTCCCATCTAATAAACTCACTTTGTTTCATATGTGTCCTATTTTTCCTAAACCCCTTCACACACAACACAACAACAGTATCAGAGCAATACACTCTAAACTCCAACAGTATTAAAAAAGAAAAATTTATACCATTCCACTGCTGCACCAGGGAGGCCAAGCCTCAAAACAGCAGGGACATGACTGAGTGATGCCAAGGAGAAACCTTCCCATGTAGACTCAAATTTCTTTGAACGAAGAACGTAGACGGCGAACATAAGAAGAGAGAAGCAGAGGGAGATGGATGCTGCAAGTGGAACAGCTCTGAAGCCCAGAGGAGTGAAGTGGACAAGAGAATAGGTGAGGCCTATGTGAAGGGCAAGGCTGATGAAGGAGAATATGAAAGGGACGACAACAGCAGACTGAGTTTGAAGAAATCTCTGAACGTTTTGGAGGATTCCAATCGCAACCAACCCAGGAATGAACAACTTCACAAAGACCGCCAAGAGTTTTGAGGCCTCTGGGTCTTGGTGTAGCAACGAAACAAAACTGGCTCCGAAAAGAACCAAAGTGAGGAAATAAGCAAGGAAGCTAGCAAGGATATTAGGCATGAGGCTTGCAGGTACTGGCCTAACATGCCATACTGCTTTGCACCAAAGGCTTGCCCACAAAGGGTCTCAAGAGCTCCACTTAAGCCACTCTAAACCAAAAACGAAAGAACAAATAAGTTAAAATAAAATAAGTAACTAGCAATTGTGTTATATTGTATTATCAATTCTTCAATACATAATCCAAGAAATTAAATTATGGTCAAGTGTAAAATTACCATTAAACTAATTCGCAATGCAAACGAAAATGCAAAAGAAATGAGTGAGTGAGCACATTATAACATAAACATAAACATAAATTATATTCTTACTATTATTGAAACACACACACACACACACACACACACACATATAACTGGAGAAATTAATTATGAGTAGTAATATTATTACCACAACAGCAAGGCCAGTGGCATTAGCCCATGAAATGGCTAGGTTTGCAGCAGCTAGTTGAAGCTGACCAAGGTGGCCAGAAAACATCACAGCCACCAAAATGATGAAGTTAAACATCACATTGGTAAGAGTTGTTGGCAATGAAAACAAGACCTGCTTCTTAGCCTCGCCCACGTCCAAAAAATTCATGGTTCTTAGACTTTGGTTAAGAAGATTACAGAGAGGCAGAAGAAGAAGAAAAAGAAGCAGCAGTT
The DNA here is from genome assembly GCF_029339155.1 of Prunus mume. Lineage (NCBI taxonomy): Eukaryota > Viridiplantae > Streptophyta > Magnoliopsida > Rosales > Rosaceae > Prunus > Prunus mume. The sequence continues at coordinate 13,797,229 of NC_142700.1, read as the reverse complement.
GTGGCATACATAGGCAACTTAATTGCCTTACACATATATAGGAAGTTCCGAAGTTGGGACCGGTTTTTTCCCAATTTGATTTAGTAACCTGAATGGCAGAATGGCATTTGGTTTCTTAAGAAAAATGACTAATATAGGACATGTCAATTTATTAGCCATTATATCAGTAGAAGAGTGAAGTGGCAAGCTACAATTAAAACCTAATCAGATCCAAACATACAATACACAAACAGAGGATCCGCATCCGATACATAATGTTCAAGAAAAAGTAACTCTCAAACACATGGAGAAATAAATTCTGAAACCCCTGATTTAAAATTCTAATTAGTATAGGGAAGAATCAAGAACATGAGAGGAAAATCATTATCTGATTTGTTATTCTTCTCCTTCTTGGAGGAATTTACACAAGGCAAAATGTGCAAAGCTTGGAAATAAACTCAAATGATAGCCTAGTTATTATGAGCAATATCACTCTGAGAAACCTTGCCACCACAGAAAGTATCTGCTTATGCTTAATTTGAAGGGTTAGCCCAGTGACTTAAATTGCTATTTGGTAGTAGTCTTTTAGCAATTGTCTATCTCGGTTGCAAGAGCAAGCAGTGAACTTAAGGTTTGCTTTGGCTGTTCTCTCTTCAACATCGGTGATTTTCCAAATTTCAAAGCTTGTGCCACTAGAATAGTCGTTTCACAACTGCCTGTCTCAGTTAGGACCCCATTTTACTTTCTACTGGACTCTAAACATCCAAGATACTCTAATTTTAAGCTTTCACAACTTACGAACCCATTTTTCTAGTCGAAGCTGCTTCAAAGAGGGTCCTATAATTGGCTTACTTTTCTGAGGACACTTCCATTTTCCAGTGATCTCCATCGCAGGAGAATGATGAAAATTTGTTGCATCTGCTAAGGGCTTTCTTTTCACTACTGCATCCCTTCCACCTGCTAATGGAGCTGTCACTTTACTGATCTCTTGTCGTCCTTCCATAATATTTTCATAACTTTCTCTTGGAAGTTTGTCTTTCCTTGTTCTAATAAAACCATCTTCTGATATTTCGTTTCCATTATCGTTTCTGTCTTCACTTCCATGAGTTGGTTTTCTTTTTGACGCTCCATTGACTGGAATTAAATCTGCATCACCTTGAATTAATAAACAATCAACTTCTGCATGGGATTTTGCTTCTGAATTGTCCTGTAAAGTGAAATCCTTGTTATGAGTCATGTATTGTGGAGACTTCTCATTACTTGCAGCATGAACTTCTTTCGAATGTTCAATGGCTTTATTTTGGTTCCTATATGCTCTAGCTTGGATTGAGAACCTATTTCGACATCTTGTGCTGAACCCATAAGATAGTTTTCCAATGATTTAGGCATATGGTTGAGATACAAATCATTCTGACTAGGTAGGTTTTCATCTTCTCGACTGGGTTGACCCTGTAATTTACAGACATTATTAGGGTAATGATGACTTGAGCAAGAATTATTATGTCAGTTATTGATTCATCAATATCAATAATGTGGAAATACACAACTATCATAACCAAAGAAAACAAAACAAAAGAAAGAAAAGGTTTAACAAAGAAAAGTGGGAAATTATAGGGAAAAGGGGAGATAAAGGAAGAGTACCTCACTTACAGGTTTTGTTTCTTGCTTATTATCTCTCCCAGGACTGACACATTTTGCAAGCCCTTCAGACTGCAACTCAACAACCTCTTCACCATCCGTTCTGTTTTTACTGAAATCCTCCAAAACCTCTTCTTTTCCTCTGTTTCTGTTTTCAACCAGAAACCGATCCTTCCCACTTCTATTTTCTTTGCAAACAAAATCTCCAAAACCATCATTTGTCTCAAACAAAGGAGATTCGTACACATAGCTTGAGAACCAGTTTCTGATGTCAATAGGCTCTAACAGATTAGGAAGCACAAACAGATCAATAACTTCATTTTCTTATATTCTTCACATAAAAAACCACATCTTACATTTTATTGCCAAGAAAACAAATGGAAGCAGAGAATACAGTTCAAAGATTCAATGCTTACATACATTTTCTCAGTAGCCCAACAATTCAACGAAGGGAAAAAACAATAACTTCAGAAATAAGTGAGACAAACCTGAAAGGAGCGAAGGTGACTCCAAAGGACCTGGAGTCTACAAGAAGAAAATTGTGTGAGACTATCACGTATATTTGGGTTCTTGATAGAGAACAAGGGGAGAGACAGATTATTTGTGAGTGTGAGGAAAACTATTCGCTTTTCATTGTAATGCACTTCTAGTTCTTTGTTTTAGTAGATTCAGGTTGGTAAAGGAGTGTAAATCCTTGTTTTCTATAATTGGTGATTGATCTTTATTTTTTCTTTCTCATTAGTTATATCCTGCAATCACTTCTAGATCTTGAGAATAAGGATTTACTGACTAGGTTGTTGAAATCTCTATAGGGAAAAGGAGAGATACAGAAATAGTACCTCACTTAAAGGCTGCCTTTCCTGCTCATTATCTCTCAAAGAGATGTTGCAATTTGCAAGCCCATCTGACTGTACCGTTTCACCAACAACCTCCTCGCTATCACTTCTGTTTATACTAAAATCCCCTAATTCCCTTTCTTTTTCCCCGTTTCTGTTTCCAACCAAAAAGCCATCCTTCTCATGTTTACTTTCTTTGCCAACAGAGTCTCCAAAATCATCAGTTGTATCCAATGAAGGAGATTCATACACATAGCTTGAGAACCAGTTTCTGATGTCAGTGGGCTCTAACAGATGAGGAAACACAAACAGATCAATTACTTTGTTTTTTTTTTAATTGTTAACATTAAATGCCATATCTGCTGTTTGATTGCCAATGAACATTATTCAAAGACTGCATTACTTATATTATCCATTTTCTCAGTAGCCAAACAATTCAATAAATTGGGCGGGAAAAAAAACTATGGATATGAGTGATACAAACCTGAAGTGAACGAAGTTGATTCCGAAGAACCTGGAATCTGCAGCAAGAAAATTGTGTTAAATGCTTAAATGTGGGACATTGGTTTATCCCTTAGTACCATATTTCTTTATTGCTACTTTTAATTTACAATCTTAAAATCCAATTCAGAACCATAAATTATATCTAGAAACTATGAAATCTTTTGATTGTGTTCCATATGAAATAGAACCCATGAAAGAAAAAAGGACAAGAAGCAAGGCTACCTTACTTAAACATTGGTTTTCATGTTCATTTCCAGAAGAGCTGCCAGATTCCACAACCCCATTTGAGATTTGCTTCTCATGGACAAAAGCTCCATCTTTATTTCCATTTCCCCAGAACCCAACTGAATTTTCTTCTTTTTCTTCTCTTTCGACTTCATCGATGCTGAAATCATCGAGAACGACTTGGAATTCAGTTCAGGTGATTCATACTGGTATCTTGGGAGCCAGTTTTTCAGATCTGGAGGCCCTTCCATGGCTAAATAAAAAATGAAAGAGGATAAAATTTTTATCTTTCAGACACCTGAGAAAGATCAATACAAACCAGAAACGATGGAAACAAGTGGGAAGAGGCCTTAATCTGCGAACCCAGAAAGAAAAAAAAATTAAGAAACAAAGTTTGTTGAAATTATGTTGCTTTTGTGTTGGTACTTGTGTTTAGGCGATGGCGCACAAGTTTGTCCCGCGTTTTATTTTCATCTGAATCTCCCGCCATTTATTAGCTATCATGCTGGCATGTCTAGTTGTGGAGCAAGGGACAATGGGCTATGCCCTCTCCAAAGTGGCACTATTAGACCACTAGCACCCGTGCAGGCCAGTACAGGCAGAAGGCCCCTCAGTTCCCAAAACCCAACTCCAGTGGTGAAGGCCAAAGAAGTGGGCATCAGAGGCATTAGATGACTAATTTAAATACCCAAAAAAATTTAAATGTTTAAATAGTACTTGAGTTTTTTTATAAATACATGTCTAGGAATTTATAAATTTGTACTAATTTAAATACCCAATTTTTTTTAAAAAAAAACAAAAAATTCAGATTTTTTATTATTATAAATACCTAGCCATGTTCTTCACTTCCCACACCAAAACTCTAAACAAATTTCTCTCATTATATCTCATATGAAATAGTGTTTGTTTTACTTACCATGACAATAGGTGAAAAGCAAAGTAAAAAAGATAGGGTAGTCACTATTCATATGAATAGTATCTGCCCTTACTTGCCCTTTGTCATGGCACCATGGTGGAAGTCCTCTTATTCATAATCTATCCCTCAAAATTTTTATTGTTTCACACTATCCATGAAAAGAGGGTGCATTGAGCATTTTGACATAAAATTGATTACTTGTGATGATTTTTTTTTTTTTTTGGTTGAGGATTTGAACTATTGTGACAGAAACAATAAGTTCAAAGAGGTCTAGTTTAGTGTAAAGGAATGACTTGCAAACTGATGGAACCCCTTCTACTTTGTAGTTCGATTGTATTAAAAAAATGTTAAAATTGATACTTGTTAATTTAGAAATTTAGAATTACCGTCTCCAAGATGACTTATACAGGTACCAAATTAATTTAGAGTGGTGATTTCTCCCCACTCCAATTTTATCTACTTACAATCCATTTTATAACTACAAAAAAAAGTGTAAGTGGATAAAATTGGAGTAAGGAAATCATTACCCTTAATTTATGAGTTAATTGGTCAATAAAAACACAATTTCCTTTAATATATAGCACGATTTTTTTTAATCTACCATTCTTTTTTTATTCCCTTATATCAATTCATTCCAACATAATATGTTGTCGTAGCAACTCATTCTAAAAGAGAGGAAGGGTCTTTCACTCGAGTTACTTATTCTATAGCCGTCTAGGTCTACAACTCTACATTGTAGAAATTAAGGCTCTGTTTGGTTCTCGAAACGAATTTGATGGGAAATCATTTCCCATGTTATTTCCAAAGAAATGGCTGTCCTCTATTAACCAGAAAAAAACAGAGAAAAAAAAATGAAAACCATAAAACCAGAGAGTATAAAATCGCTAACTGGTTAGTGCTTTAGCGTTCGCATATGGCATTCTCATTCTCAGCAGTATTGGACATATGATTGTCTAGGTAGTGCTGATAAAGATCTGAAACAAAGCCTCAAATGGCCAGAACCATGGCCACTACCTTAATTCGGTCCATTTTGTCATGGAAGAAGATCACAGGTAGAACTGGAACCACAGGCAAACCTAAAGTACCTACGACATTGGAGAAGAGGGAAGATGCCTCAAAAATCAACCCTACTCCGCAAATAGCAAACAGCTGCCACATTATATAGGCTGACTATGTGAGGTTCATGATGTAAGAAACCTTGATTAAAACTCCCCATCTATTTCTTTAAACCCTTCCACTCTTCCACTGACCAAAAGTCCTACCAAGATAGCAAAGCTTGCAACCAATGACTGACAGACTATCACGTCCATGACTGCTGTAAACGTTTCCTTTCTTATAACCTTTCTGAATGCAAGCTATGTTAGGGAAAGAGTCAATCTATACAACGCTGAGGCCGCAACGGTGCATACAAAACCAGTTGAAGGCTACTCCAGCTGCGTCTACAGAGTCGGAGTCGCCTTGAAACACAAGGAGGACAGAGGAGATGGTGAGCAGGACGAGAGCGTTGAAAATGTAAGGAGTGAACTTCTGTGAGTTGAGGAAGAAGGAGAAAAGCACATTGAAGGCCAACTGGAATGCGCAGATGAGGGAACATGTGGACACATGAAGGTAAGATAGTCCTAGAGAGAGAAAATATAGGAAGCAACCAAATGCTACTAGGAGGACAAGAGAGACAGAGACTGGGAAGGCCTTGGGAGTTTGCTCCATTTGCTTCCTGATATGAACTGATAAGAATGGTAATAATGCAAGGATCAGTTATGTTGATTGCAACTTATATGAGACTGATCATCTCTACATATTGAACAAATGAATGCTTATATTACTTATGTTTATCAAGAAAATGTTAACCAGCTCTATCCCAGATACAAAAATATTTGCACAAAAAACTCTGCCATGTGATTTTACCCTTAGGCTAAGATGATAAGAAGCCAAGTAATTTCATGTCCAAGCATGCACAGAAAAGACCTATGGTTCAATTATCTCTTTCTTTAAACCCTTCCACTCTTCACTGGGAACAGCCATTGTTTGGCAAAACGAGCCAAATAATGGTCTTAACCTTTTAAACCTGGATTAAAACCTTGCTAATACAAATTTCCAAAAAATTGAAAGGCTCCCCAAATTTCAGAAACATAAGAGAGACCTAAGAGTTTCACATAAAAATATTTCAAAAGAACACACAAAAACCATAGTGTCAAAGCCTATGTTGCATGGACACACGTACACGGGGATACGGAAAATATAAAAAAACTAACTAGGATACGACTTTGACTCAAAGCTACACATGTACCACTCAAAAATTCCCAAACATGGGAACCAACCATATAAGAACAGAGGTATAAGATTTTGACATCAAAGAAAAATTAAAAATTCAAAAGAACATTTACATACTTATATAGGAAGTTAGCACGACACACACATATGCATTAAGCAAGCAAAACTAAATTATTTATCAATTGTTCATCATCCTTACCAAAAAGGACAAGACAGAGAAAATAAAAAACTGTGCAGCCCACATGTTTTATTTAGTCCTCTGCTGCGATCAAGACCCTGCCAATTTCGAAAGAAACAAAGGCATCAACACAAGCATACTTGACTTGTGCAGGGGAGAGGTATGGCTTGTCCCAGTGACTCAAAGTAATACTCTTCGGCTTCTGAAATTCCTGCCCTAGAACCTCCGATGCCATGTCCTTCAGGCTCATGCTCCGGGGCCGGTCTCGCCCGTAGTGCCTCGCCTCCAAAACCCTAAGATCCACAGAATTCACTACCTCCAGGCCATAATCATCCGACCAGCTTTCGAACATCTTGCCCTACCCCGATGCCCACAAAGGTAAAGTTCGGATTCGCAAGAAAGTCGAAAAGGCACTTGGGGATCCGATCGCAGTAGCAGAGCTGAAAAATGAGGCAATTGTGGCCGACGCATAGTTGCAGGGTTGCTACAGGGTTGGTGACGCCTTGGGTGAAGGATGGGCGCCACTCAACGTCGAGGCCGACGATGAGTTCGTGGAGCCGGAAAACGGTGTATGTATTTGATTTTCTGGATCCAAGACCTCACCTTGGACGGAGTATGCGTGACTAGGGTTTCGATATTGTCATCGAAGAAATCTACTCTGTAGAGGTCGTGGGTGTTGCAATTGAATTCGTAGTCTGTGATGTTGATAGCCATGGCTAGGGCCAGGGCTGTGTTTGTGCTTTGCGAAGAAGACGAGTGAAATATTTTGACGGTTGTTGACTCAGGAAGTCTGATGGTTTGGGGAAACTTGTAAAGGCGCAACAAGGTGTGCCGATCAAAGAGGGAACAACAGCGGTAAATGTCTGTCCCAAAAAAAAAGAAAAAAAGGGTAAATGTTAGGTTTTGGGATAAAATTTCGAGTAATTATAGACTAGTACTACCACGTGCTAATCATGTTGTTCACTCACATTATAACACCTGTTGGGGTATGTTGAGAGTGTTTGTTCCACATTGAAATGTTAAGGGATCTAGCCTAGGTTTATAAGGAGTTGAGCTACTCCCCCCCATTGCTAATTGGTTTTGGGGTAGAATCTCAACTTCCTTTATGGTATTAGAGCGGATTAGCTCACATGTGAAAGCCCAACGGCCACACATGCTCTACGTCACCCAAAATGTATTGTCCACGTGTTAGGCTTGAAAATTCGCCACACGTGCGGGGGCGTGTGAGAATGTGAAGATAAAAAGTCCCACATTGAAAAGTTGAGAAACCTAGCATGGGCTTATAAGGAGTTGGACTACTCCCCCCATTGCCAATTGGTTTTGGGGTGGAACCTCAACTTCCTTCAAAATGGCCGCACTTGAATACCATTTTATCATTTCTCTAAAATTTCACCTAAGAAATGTTTTTTTCTTTCTTTCTAGAAATAGATGCTTTATTAAAAAATAATAAACACCATAAAAGTGTATAGATATAACACTCAAACAACAATACTATCCAAAACCTAGCATGAGAGACATGAACAAATGCGTGATCTTTAAATAAAAGACTTGCGCCTGAACAACTCAAAGAGAAACAATAAAAAAGAAGAAGAAAGAATAGGAAGCCTATACATCAATGCAATCTACACATCAACAAAACATTGGCAACACCAGAAACTTGAAACTAACAAAGCATTGCAAACGTCAACATGGATCTAAAAATGACGTGGCCGTGAAGTCCAACAACTCGAACACAATTGCAAAATTCAGCAACGAAATTCAGGATTTGCGACAGCCACCGGATGAAAGAGAGAAAAAAGAGAAGTAGAGAGAAACAAACAAGCATGGGTAGAACAACCACAAGGGCTACAGTGGGATGTAGCCCAATGAGATTTTTGGGTAAAAAAAAATATTAAACCTATATATTTGCCTTGTTTCAAATATAGCACAATATCTATTAACCTATTAAAGTAAAAAAAAAAAAAATCCAATTCTTTATGAATTTAGTTGCATGGCAACAATAAAAATACATACTAAAATATGTACACTTTCAATTTTGTTGTTGAACATATTTTCATTTTGATAATTTTGGTTGCAAATTAATATGTATTTGTTTTAAGTTAAAGCTAATTCAAAATTAAAGGAGTTTGTAGCTCAAATAGTTAAGACCATTTACCATTGTCTAAGGTTTGATTTTCCCTCCCTCAATATCCACTTGTATCCTTTTTATTTTTTAAATATTGAAAATTAGTCAATTGAACTATGAACTAATGTGGTTTACATGATTTAATGTATACTTTTAATTCTACAAAAAAAAAAATATAGAAATTGTAAGTACAAAAACAATGATCATTAGATTTTTAGCTAATGAATGTAGCCCACTTGTTGAAAAATTCATGGTTATGCCCTAGCAAACAAGGAGGAAAAACAAAAGAAAAAGAAAAATGAAACTTCCTCTTTGCTCAAGAAGGAGAAAAAGAAAAATGAAACAAACAAAGAAAAATGAAAAGGAGAGGAGAGAAAAAAAAAGAGAAGGAAAAAGAAAAAGAGAAAGGAAAAAGAAAAAGAGAGAAAGAAAGAGAGAAAAGGGACAGGAGAAATAGGAAGAAGAAAAGAAGAGAAAAGGAGGAGAGGGAAGAAGGAGAGAAGAGAAAAGAGAAAGAGGAAGAAAGAGAAAAAGGAAAAGAAGAGGAAAGATCAGTGTTATAAAACATGTAAACCAACGATTGTATCTCTGCACAAACAAACCATCAATAACTGCTCCAAGACCGATCATACTTGTATACAACAGCCACACCACTTCCTGCATAAATGCCACCAAAAAAAGAACACAACAAAACCAATCGACAGTAAAACTGTGACAGACCAAAAACTGCGCAACAACACAACGAGATGGAACAATTGTCTATGTCAACAAAACGAACCCAAACGCAGTGGTGATAATAAACCCATTAAGGGCAGTCTTCAGAAACAACAATCATGAGAAGTTCATTCGAAAATATTTTTCACTTCTTGACTAAAGCAACTGCCACCCAACGAATTGTATCCTTGCACAATAAAACTGACAATAACTGCTGTTATCAATTATACTTTTGTGCAAGAACCACACCACTTCTTGTAGAAATTTCCCCGGCTGGTGTCACCCAAAAAGATGAAACCCAACAAGACAATCGATAGAAATGATGGTGGTTAAAATAGATGAAATCTTGAAAAACGCAAAACATACAGAGAGAAAGGGAGCAAACAAGGATAGAGAGAGAGGGTTGGACAAGGAAAGCGTCTTTGTTTTTCTTTCTTCTTTCCTTTGCCCTTTTTTTAACCGGGGAGATGATAAGAAAAACAGGGAGAGCGGAAAGAGTTTTTTTCTTTTCTTCTTTCCCTAACTATACCATTAATTATTCTAAAAATCATGAATTCTAATGTATAATAAGAGAATTCAAGAAAAAAGTATACAGTGTAGTCATCTATCACCCAAATTTAGTAAATCAACATCCAAAGTTTTGTCAATCGACTACATGAAAATCAAATATCTTTAGGAATTTGGGATGAATGATTTCAACTTTGCACTGGTACTGGTATATAGATACGCCGATACAATGTGATACAACGATACATTAAATTCTAATTACTAATATATGAGTATGGCCAACTAAATCATACATTATATAGGTATGGTATTGCTATACTCGGCCCCGAATCGGTGTGTTGCCATCCCTAGTGGTGGCAGAAGGGGTTTAGGGGTTAGGAGCCATTTTTGCCTCCCAAAATGAAATTATTTATAAGATCTACCGCCTCCAAACTTTTGTTGTTCTAGTGATGAGGGATTAAGGGGTAGAATTCAAAAATATTGTTATATCTATGCTACATTGAAGCATTTCGTCAAACATTTGGGGGAATCGGGCAGTACTTATTTGTGAGTTTAGAAATTTAGAATCACCGTCTCAAAATTTAAGCTTACACAGTTACCAATTAATGTATGAGTCAGTTGGTCAATAAAAAGGATCTTTCACTGGAGTTACTTATAATATAGCCGTTGACGCTCCTCCATTGTACAAAACTTTCTACAACTCCACTACTTGTAGAAATTCCAATGAAATGCTTTTGCTCTTTTAACCAGAACATAAAACAAAAATTGAGAAAGAAAAAAACCAGAAAACCTGTTACGCAGGTATAGAAATCTGACTTACCTATGATGTGAGCCTTAAAATTCTAAACATGTTTCAGGCACTTGGAAAGAACAATGTATATATAATCGGTAACCGGTTAGTGCTTGAGCGCTGTAAAGAAGCTTGTTTCAAGGTGGGAGAATTGTAGAAACCTCACCATTGGCATTTTCATTCTCAGCAGTCTTGGCCTTTCGATCGTCGAGGTAGTGCTGATAAAGATATGAAACAAAGCCCCAAATGGCCAAAACCATGGCCACTATCTTAATTCGGTCCATTTTGTCATGGAAGAAGATAACAGCTAGAACCGGAACCACAGGCAAACCTAAAGCACTGACGACATTGGAGAAGAGGGAAGATGCCTCAAAAATTAACCCTACTCCGCCAATAGCAAACAGCTGCCATACTATAGCTGACCATGTTAGGTTCATGATATAAGATACCTTCCCGGATTTAAACTCCCCCATCTCTTTCTTCAAACCCTTCCACTCTCCACTAGCGAAAAGCCCTATGAAGATGGCGCAGCTTGCAATCAGTGACTGATAGACTATCATGTCCATGACCGCTGTAAATGTTTCCTTTCTTATAACCTTCCTGAATGCAAGCTGTGTTAGGGAAAGCGTCAATCCATACGAGGCTGATGCTGCAACGGTGCATAGGAAACCAATTACATACTTTCCTTTGGAGGTTACTCCTGCTGCGCCTGAGTCAGAGTCGCCTTGAAACACTAGGAGGACGGAGGAGATGGTGAGCAGGAAGAGAGCGTTGAAAATGTAAGGAGTGAACTTCTGTGAGTTGAGGAAGAAGGAGAAAAGTGCATTGAAGGCCAACTGGGATGCGCAGATGAGGGAATATGTGGACACAGGAAGGTATGATAGCCCTACAGAATACAAGAAGCAACCAAACGCTACTAGGAGGCCAAGAGAGACATAGACTGATGCAAGGGTTAAGGTAGACGGCGCAGGCTCCGATTGAACACTGTTTGTGGTTGGATTATTTCTTTTCCTAAGTGCTGGGATGCAGTAGTAGGGAAGAAGGAGGGGGAAGCCAGCAAGGTTCATAAGGGCTTGCAGCCAATTGCTATGGCCGCCTTTGTCGAAGTACAATCTTCCCAAGAGTGTTGCAACTGACTGGCCAGAGAGCACTAGGCATGTATAAAGGGTCATTCTAAGCCACCAGTTGAAACTTTTGCCCTGAGGAAGCACCGATGTGTTGCGAATGCTTCTGGAGTTTGCTCCATTTGCATCCTGATGATGAACTGATAAGAACAGAAATGCGAGGATCAGTACTGTTTGTTGCAACTCATGAGATTGATCATGTATACATATTGAATAAATCCAAATGATTATTTCTTATATTTATCAAGAAAAGGTTTACCAGCTCTATCCCATATAATTCTGTCATGGGAATTTTCCCTTGGGCCTACCATCCATTGATAAGTTCGGTGACACAGAAGATGATCAGAAGCCAAGCAACCAAGCAACCATATTCTTTAAGGCTTTATTTGGATGGAGGGATTTGGAAAAAATGATTTGGATTTGAGAATAAGGCTAAATGTGCTACGAAAATAGAACCAAATTGGATTGAATGAATTTGCAATAACTAGATGTAGCACATTTGAAACTTTATGCAATGAATTATTTGAAATTCATCTATTTTCTTCCTTCCTTTCACATCTAAAATCTTCGCATATTTGAATTGTAATGGTCTTAACAAACAATTTTACCTTATAATATTGTCTAACTTCATGAATTTGGAATCCCTTAATCCAAATGGAGCTTTTTTCTATAACCAAATTTTATAGTCAATGATTTACTCGTGCTATAGCCTAGCTTTCACAGCTGATTTCATATCCAAGCATGCACAGAATAGACCTCTAGTTCAATTATCTAAATAAGAAAGTAAAATAAAAGCCAGTAAGTAAATGAATAAGTGTCATACGTACCCATGATGCTGAGTTGCAGCTGGTGAGCTTCTCCCATATTGTGAAAGGCAAAGAACGTCTCTCAAATGATGTAGGGGGAGAGAGAAACCAGAGAGAGAGAGAGGCTTTTTTCAATTCACATGAAATTTTGGCATCTACATATGCACTATGGTGTCGTCTAGCTAGCACAGAATGAAGAGACAACTTATGTTTTCATCTCCATGAAGAAAACATTCAAAATTGTGAAAAAAGAAAACAAACAAAACACCCCCAAGCCACCAGCGGGATGCAGAAGATAGGAAAAGAAAGAAGAAAGCAACTTTATTTTGTAGGAAGATGCAAACCTGAAATGGGATGTTCCCGAACTTAAAGCTATGGAAGCTTTATGAAGAAAGCAAATCTATCATCACACCATGATGCGCAGGTTGTGAAAGCTTTTCTGAAAGCTATGGAAGTATGAAGCCGAGGAAGAACTTTTCCCCCTTATTGGCTGGAGTGAATATTTGATAAATAAATGATGGCTAAAAAGTGCCATGAATAATACATAGAATATTAGAATACTATGTATACACTCCACTTTTTAGTCATCATTCATCAAATATCAAAATGAGTAATTTCTCAAGGACAGATCTATATATGTTGGCAATAAAGATGAAATCGCAAAGGAAAAACTGCCAATTGCAATTATAGGCAATAAAGAAATTAACTAGCCTTCAAGGCGGGATCTCAGGAAAATTAGCATGGTCGCTGAGCCAGTTTGTTATAATGGTGTACAAAACGGGGTGAACTAAATTAGGTATCAAACTAATCACAAATACATTGTCATTGTATCCACCTGAATAGAACTCATCTCCTCAAACCATGTGAATGACACTATATACGTATAATTTTTATTTTTATTTGAGAGAGAGAGAGTGACTACTATCGTTAAACCAAAGGTTAGTCGATTACCAAGACGTGTGCTTGAACTTTGTCAGACAGAAAAAAAAAGAAGAAAAAAAAAAGGTGCACAGATACTTGGAATATATTGGTGTAGATATGGAGTTTGAGATATTGATACGGTCCTAATACTCCTTGCAACTGATTACCTTATTTATTATCTGACTTGCTTGCCTATTGACTTTCCAGTCAAACAATAACGACGTCGACCATTCATAAGCAGAATAACTTTTACTACAAGCATGCAAACTTTACTAATACTGAAAATTGGAAAATATATATTCTTGCTTTAATGAGACCCTCCTTGTCAATGGAAAAGATTCCTCCAATTTCTCCATTTATTTCTCGATCTAAGATACTATCAAACAAGAATTTCTCTCAAAATTTCAAGATAGTAAGAATCTCTCTCTCTCTCTCTCTCTCTCTCAATTGGCGGTTGGTGATGGGGTGCAGAAGGCGCAGCTTCTGGTTGCACTCTTGGAGTTTCAGCAACCAGCCCTTTGAAACGAGTCCCATATAAAGATATAATTTGTTAATTTATGATGGCAGTATATACGTGTGGCTAATTATCCTTGATTGATGATATTAGTGTCACAATAAATAAATAACTGTAGGCTAGAATATCTTATTGAGTAAAAGCGGTACGTATAGAAAGGAATCCGTATAGAAAACCTTACAAAAAAATAAAAGGGAGCTTTAGTTTTAAAAGATAATATAGTTTACTAATTTAGAAGATAGGAATACAATTTAATTTAATTAGTATAAGGGACTCGAACCTTTAAAAAAAAAAAGGTTTTGTGTCATTTAAGGGACTCAAACCTTGACCCTCAAGGGAGGAAAGCTCACTCACAAACTACTACACCAAACTTGATTTTGTAATATTTATTTAGTTATACAATATTTATATAAACAATCAATGGGTTTAAAAAAAAAAAAATCATTTCAACACTTATTCACACAAAAACTGCAAATAAAAACAGAAACTGCAACAAAAATACAATGTAGATATCAATTATGTTTTTATTTTTTATTTTTTTTATTAAAGGCAGTAGTATTTATTGATTATGGAACGTAACAAGTACAAAAACCGGGCTAAGTCGTCAGGGATTAGGCGAGTGTCTCTACTCCAATGGGCTTGGACGTCGAGCTAACAAGTGGCTGTACCTGCTCGACGCAAGTAGGAGTCATCTAATGTCAAAAACATAAAACAAAAACGAAAACAGCTACAAAAACAAAAATTAATTTTATTGAAGCAAAATGGAGGAACCAAGATGAAAGTACTAAAATGGAAACTACGATGCAGAAACGGAAATTGCAATGTAGAAGTGGAAACTGCAATGCATAAACGGAAACTACAATACAAAAATGGAAACTACAATACAAAAATGGAAACGGCAATACAAAAATGGAAACTGCAATGCTGAGTTTGGGCAAAAATGCTCAGCTCTAGAGTTAAAAAAACAAAACTTTATTTATTTTTAACAAGACCGAATTTCTCCAAACCAAGCGGACCTTGTCTTGGTGCCGACATGACACTGATGCCGCCCACTTACTAAAACCCGAGACATCCTACCAAAATTTTGGCAGAGTCTCCCCTGTAAAATGCTCAAACCCAACAACATTCAACCTGCATAATTTACATAATATAAATCCCAACAGCCAACATGCTTTCAACATACAACAATCCAAAGTAAAGTGGCCTCCGGCCTCAAGTAACAACCTAACATGGGCGATAACAGAGCATCTAACAGAATTTGTTTACAACAAACAGTTGAGTAGAAGGAATTTACACAAGTCCTATCTACGGATGAAATGTTTTGAGCTCGCAACCTGCTCGAACGCTTCCAAGAGCAACTACTGCCTGGGGGGCGCAAAACAGAAATATGTGAGTGGACAAAAATAAAGTTTGCATTTAAAACAACATAATAACCCTACTGTGTAAAAATAATGCTCTAGCATACAGTTTCACAATTCATAACTCAAATACTCAAAACACATAATCCCAAAGTCCAATAAATCTCCAAATCTCAAAACCACAACTCCACTCCCAAAGATATGCAACTCTCATCAACCCATATACATATATATATATATATATACATAACTATAACTATAATATAACATATACTTCTCTCCATACTAATGTACCGGGGAAACAATCCAATCGGGGGATTGTTTGGCTGGTACGCAGGATTTTCGAGCACTAACTCGCGTCTAGGGATGAGTAGTCTAACCGGGGGATGGAACTCCATAGCTCACATGCCGGCACTGCCAACGACACGTGTAGCTCACAAATCTCATAACAAGTCGTACGCGCAGACATCATCACCCCACCGCACGCCAACGACGTGTGTGATAATACTAAGCAATATACATACTCTTCCCATACGCCGCACATTGCCAACGACACGTATAGGAAGTGTCTCACACACGCATCGCCAACGACATGTGTGAGACCCACAATCTCATGGCCTTCCCACCCCACCGGCACTGCCAACGACGTGTGTGGGAAACTTAGTAACTAGGGAATGGTACTCACCTAACATACTCATACATCTCATAACCATCCCTCAAACTCATATCTTTCCACAATCTCACCACAATAACTCCTCATACTCTATACATAGACAATATAGATAGACATCCCAAAATCCATATAAACATATTCATCATACTCACATATATCCATACTCAAAATATATTGCCAATACGTATAAGAATATCCAAATCCATCAACCAAATACTTATTAAATCACATTTACCATTTAAAAATATATGCACAAATCTTTTATCAATAAAATCATGCGAATGATAGAAAACAAAGTCCACTCACAAATAATCCCGAGCTGCCCGGCCCCGAGAGGTCCTGCCTGCTGTGAATGATCGACCGAAGTACCTATTTCGAGATATGAACTCTTGATTAATATAACGCACTTCAAAACGGAAATTCACAAAAGAGAATACTTAAATCCCCAAGTTCCCGGTCGTGTACGTCCAATGGAATATCCTAAGGTCCGACAGGTTTGGGAATCGCTTCCAATCGTACGGTTATCGCTAATCCCCAAACTTCGAATTATTGAATTGGAACATCCGGGGCTCCGATTCACGATCCGCGAATTGCTATAGGTTTCTAAGAGTACCTAGATCAACATACTTCAATTTGGAAACGATCCAACGTTAGAACCTATCGAACCTGGATAACGCACAATATGCGAAATCCGTTCGATATTCAAACGACATCCAAATTAAGATCCGTAAAATCCTACGCACTCGTGACAACCTAAGGATCTCATCAGGATAAAATGCAGCTCCACTACCCTTGCCCAAGCGCCGCCACACGCGCCGGCAGCGCATGGGTGTGTAGAGAAATTTACGGCAATGGAAAATCTCCAAATCACAAGTCACCCTTCCAATCCTAGATACTACTCGACAAATGAAGCATCTTCTTCAACTACCACAAGGTCCAATTCATACGGGAACTGGCCGGAATTTCAAATTGAAAATTGGCCAAAACCTAGCTTTTCAAATCGGTTCCTAGACTACAAATTGATCAAAACGTATGCAACAGACAGCTAGAACTCGAAAAATGGATGAGAAACCTCACCTCACCCGTCGGAATGGTGGTCGGAGGAGAGAATTCGAGCGGCTGGAAGTTCTGTCAAATCCGGCGACGTTTCGCATTTTCTGCGAATATCGAGGGTTCCAGGAGTCTTTGGCCGGGGGAAGAGAGAGGAGAAGGTGGTGGTTCGAATGGGACCGTCTCGAGTGAGGTGGACTGTGGCGGCGGCGGCACGGTGGTTTCTGTTCGGTTTGTACGGGAAATCAGAGCACGTAGAGGGAAGAAACGCAGGAGGAAGAGAGAGAAAGTGAAGGGTAAAAACTGAAAATCTGATTTTTACTCAAACTTACTTTGAAATAATTACAGTAGCGCCACTGAACTTATTTTGATCGCCAAATCTTCATTACAACTCCGATTCAAGCGTACCGCATGTCTACGGTTTCATCTCAGTACTACCTACGCAATCAAACCACTCGTGGTCCCGAAATTCTTTCGGATAAGAAAATGACCAAAATTACCCTTAACCCAAGGGTAAATTCATAATTCTCTTAATTTAATTAAAATTAGAAATAAATTTGGAGTCAGGGTGTTACATTTTTATTCAAGACATGTTGGTAAAATACTTTGTTTCTGGAACTGCAATGCAGTTTCCAAAAGTCCAATTTTGAGTTTCCTTGCTCTCTTGCCCACCCAATTCCTCATATGGGTAGCATCTACTCTTTAAATTGGTGAGGTTGAAGGCCAAGGAAAGAGCAAAATCCAAGTGTAATTAAATGAAAACTGCAATGTAGTTTGTGCAAAACTATAATGCAGGACCTGTACAATATAGTTTTGCAATACCATTTCCAAATCAAAAACTTCAAACCCATGCACCAAAAAGCTAAACCAAAACTTGATAAGAATTTCAATATTAGAGACCCTTTGAAACATACTGTGTGTACCAGCTCCATATTTTGGATTCGTTCATAAAATTGAACAAAAAACACAATTTGACATTCAATTTCCAAGCACTCGCCCATGACAAATTGATCTGAATCCTAATATTCAAAGACTCGTATTTACAAAATGAACAAAATTCAAATGAAATTATTGGTAAAATTACAGACAAAAAATCAAGTAGACATCAAATGCATGCAAATTATAGGGATCAAAAGTGTTAAAGTGATGAATGACAACATACCTTTGACGACCAACCTGGTTTGACAAAATCTGACAAGCCAAAGTCTATATAGCCTTCAACTGTGAATCCTCATCCTTTGACGAAAACAGAAAATTCTGAACAAGATACACTTAGATGAGTATACATGAATGTGAAATGAATGCAAGTTACAAACAACAACTAAATGCTTGAAAAAAAAATGCAGTTATGAAATGATCAATGCAAGTTACAACTCCAGAGGACATATATCCTACCTCAGGTTTAAGATGGCAAAACGCCTTGAAGGTGGCAAAACGCAACAACATTTAATATTTGTATCATGACAGTCCTTGCATCATCCTCCGTGTATTTCCCACCCCTGAAGAAAGGAATAAGAATATCCTTAAAATATGATAGGGCACCAGTTGCTGTTGAATTACCAACCATTTTTCCCATGACTCTCCTATATCCCAGTCCATCAAGAACAACCAAAACATAACAAGTTCAAGACACGTGCATTCAAATTAAATAGGCACCAGAAGAAATACATTGCAAGTATCCTATCTAAGAGCTCCCCTCCTTCACGTGCATTCAAACCAAAATCGTTTCTGTGTTTCCTGTAAATCATGTGTCCGCCAAGAGATCCAATTCAAACAATGCCAACGAAACGTTTTAAGGATCCATATCAATCACAAAGACGACTGATCATCCTCAGAATCCTCAAAACCAACTAATTCACAAGTAAATTGATTAGTAAACTCAGTCAAACTGAGAAATTATTGCAAACTAGGTTGGTTGACTTCGGCCGGTGAAGGCGGAAGGAATGAGCCGTGAGTCAAGCAGCTTTAGAATTTCATCGCAGATCGGTCTCTTGATCTTGGATTGATGATCATAGATCATGGCGACGTGGTCATCTTTGCTGCATAGAGAGAGAGAGGGAGAGATCTGATCAACAAAAAGGGAAACCAACGAATTTGGGTCAGGCTTTTAAACAAAAAAAGGTATAATTGTGTTTTTAGTAATTAATGTAAGGTGGGCCAATGAATCTGGGCCTCCTCTTTGGCCAAATCCAAAACAAAATTCAATTCCTAGGTATTAAAACCAAAACAGAAATACTGTTTGTCTCAAAACTAATTAGTAAGGATAATTATGTCTAATACCTAATTTTTCTAAAATAAAATGCATAGAAAACATTTGTGTTTTTATATAGAAGCAGGATCTTGCTGATCTTCTATTTCCAACAAGGATCTTGCTGATCTTATTGTTGATATTGTGTCTATGTACACGACATTGTTTTAACTTTTCATTCGTATTATTCAAGATTCCGCTCTAAAAACCTGAAAAGAAAGAAGAGAAGGAAGATGGAGATGTTAGCAGATTCCGAAAGTTCAGATAGATATATTACTACAGCCTTATTAGAGGCAGATAGTCATGGAGAAGAAGGAAAACAAAGAAACAGGCGGTCATGGAAGAAACTGTACCTGGACGTGGACGAGGAAAAAAAACAGGTATTGTATATATTTTCGATCGTTTCCCAGTAATTTTTCTTTTTCTTTTTCTGGTTGATGAAACTGGGAAATCCAAAATTATTTGTTTTAGCATATTAGTGCGCACACACAATCACATGCATGGAATAATGCAGTGTATAAATTGCACACAAACATATCATGTATGGTTTTGAGTTGTTTTTTTTTTCTTTTGGGTAAATTAGGGTAGGATCTAATCTATTCATAATCCTAAAAACATTTCATGTATTTTTATTTTATTTTTGAGTTAGGAACTTTACCAAACAGTATGGATAAAGTAGTGGACTAAATTCATATGTAGAGAGGGGATTCGAACTCGAAAGTTTATGATTGAAGTACATACCTAAATATTTCACCAATAGAAGAAATAGATACCCAAAAAGTGTCCATGATTGAATTCTTGATCAGAAAACAAAAGTCTCTTCTTGTTGGTTGTACTCTACTTAATTTAATTATGATAGTGCAATGGCTCACACTATATATGTTTATCATCCGCCATATGAATTCCTCGGACCACTTTGTCATTGAGTTTTTATTTAAAAACAAATTGGTACTATTTTTATCTTCTTAGTTTATTGTTGATTTGTCTTTATTTATAAGTTTTTTTTTTTTGGGTCAAAATTTATAAGTTCATTTTTTACAATCTCTATTATTCGTCTTCTAGGTTGCGGAGAAAATGATCGGTGAAGGTGAGAGATTCGACCTTTCTTTGGTGTTACTTTGTTTATTGTTAATTTTTCTTTTCTACCATTTTCTTGCAAATCAATTCTATTAGGCCTATCTTTTGATTGAATATTAAGAACAAAATTTGCACAAAAAATGAATTTTTAAGACATTACTAATGCACCCACATTGTAGCTAGGCAGATGGGCTTGGAGAAGAAGGATCAAAAAGAAGGTGGTGGAACAAACTGTTAGACGTTGAGGAGGCCAAAGTACAGGTCTACTTTTCACTGCCAACAATTCTCACCAATGTGTTCTTCTCCTTGATCCCATTGGTCTCAGTCATGTTTGCTGGCCACCTTGGTGAGCTTCAGTTGGCTGGTGCAACTCTGGCCAATTCATGGGCCAACGTTACCGGTTTTGCGTTCGTGGTAATTTCTTAGTCATATTGGAAAATGTTCTCTTGTCAAACAGTTTGTAATATTGTATCTTTTGATGACGTGACATAAAATCAAATAACACTATTGTATCTCTTGTCTATCTTTTATCTGTTTAGGTTGGGTTAAGTGGAGCTCTTGAGACACTTTGTGGGCAAGGCTTTGGTGCAAAGTCGTACAGAATGTTGGGGATTTATCTACAAGCTTCTTGCATCGTATCTTTCCTCTTCTGTTTCATTATATCTATAATCTGGTTCTATACAGAGCCCATACTAATTTTACTCCATCAAGATCCTCAAATTTCAAGATGTGCTGCTGTTTTTTTGAAATTTCTGTTCCCCGGACTATTTGCATATGGATTCCTCCAAAACATCTTGAGATTTCATCAGACACAATCTGTATATGTCATGCCAATGGTCTTCTCAGGGATTGCCTTTGTTATTCATATTGGCATTACTTATGTTTTGGTACATTGGACGGCTCTTGGTTTCAAGGGAGCTCCACTTGCAGCCTCAATTTCTCTATGGATATCTGTTCTTATGATGGCCTTCAATGTTAATTATACAAAGAGTTTTGAGCGTACATGGGAAGGATTTTCGATAGAATCGTTCAATCATATCCTCACTGGCTTAAAACTTGCCCTCCCCTCTGCAACAATGGAATGGTAAGCGTACAATCCTTAAAATAAATTTATTTTCATCTCAAGTAACGTTCTCTTGCCAAATATCTAACATATTATCTATCTGTAGCTAAATACACATGTACATTGAGACAAACTTCTACATGATCGATATATATATATATCGGATTAATAGTATGGCAACATAAAGCACACTTTGTGACATCTGAACATCTATCCTCTATTTTTATATTTAATGTTCATGACGCCATCATTTTAGTTATTTATTTGTGTTTCTAGTTTGGAGGAATGGGCTTTTGAGATTCTTGTGTTCATGGGAGGACTGATGCCAAACTCAGCAAAAACCACTTCACTACTTGCAATCTGGTAAGCTTCGATATATTTCTCCTTAGAATTAGTCATCTTCTAAAACATGTTCATTCTGCCTTACTCAAGCAGCATTTGTTCAACTATACCTGCAGTGTGAATACACAAGAAATTGGTTACATGGTTACATATGGCCTCAGTGCTGCAGCCAGGTTAGTAGATCGAAAACTCCCAGCAAGTTCGAATTCCTTCAAGTTCTTCATTATATGCTTTCTATATTAGTTTCATACATTGAAACAAAACATGCATATTGTGGCAGCACAAGAGTGTCAAATGAATTAGGAGCAGGCAATCCAGGCAGAGCTAAGAATGCAATGGTTGTGACTCTTAAGCTCTCTGTGCTTCTTTCTTTCGTGATTATTCTGGCCCTTGCGTTTGGTCACAATGTTTGGGCTGGCTTCTTCATTGACAGCAATGCAAGTTATGCAGTATTGAGAGAGGACTTTGCTTCAATGACACCATTGCTTGCAATTTCTATAATTGTTGATTCTGTTCAAGGAGTCTTTTCAGGTTGAGATCACTCACATTTCATCAACTTTGTTCTTTTTTTTTTCTTGGTGAATAATTTGATTATGGGTTTTTTCAGGTGTGGCTAGAGGATGTGGGTGGCAACACTTGGCTGTGTATGTAAATTTGGCAACTTTTTATTTGATTGGTATGACAATTGCTGGTCTTCTTGGATTTACGTTCAAACTATATGCCAAGGTAAGGCAGCCCTATAACTTCGTTTGATTTGTTTTGTTAAATAGTTCAATGAATTCAGATTTTTGTTGCGCTTTATTTTGGTACAGGGCTTGTGGATTGGTATAATCTGCGGTCTCTCCTTTCAAGCAAGCACACTCTTGCTGATTACACTGCTCAAGAAATGGACTCAATCAGATTCATCTGAACATACAGAGGAAGGAAGCCCAGTTTTGGTCTAGATAAATGTAATTGTTAAACTGTAGCAACATATAGACCATTTGGGAAAACTTAGCTTATGCATTTATTCAGTTAATTTCATAATAAAATATGGATTAGTACAGTTGACATAGTTGAATACCCATGAGTTGCAGTTCTGGAACTTCTCCCATCTCATGTCAAACCTGAAATGGGATGGTGTGAGGGGGTGGGGTTGCCGTTGATGAAATTGTTAAGATATAGATTAATAATAGAATATGAAATTACGAACTCAACCAATATAAGCAAGAAATAAAGAAAGAAAAATGTTAGCTTTTACCACATTTATATACCACATTGTGTATACTTCTCTAATAGAGGTGAGTCTCATTGTATTGGTGGACTCCATCTCTACTAGTTTGGTAACGTGTTACGTCATTTGAAAAAAAGGTATATTTTATTTAATCTATGTGGTACTATATCATTGTACTTGTGGGCCTCACACTCATACTGTGTCAACAAACTAAAAGATTTTTCACAGAACGCAACGTCAAATACACCAAATCATGTGCAAGGCTTACAAGAAGAGAACAATGTTACCAAACCAATTCCCAAAACTTGATGTATACAAAACATAACAAGAACGTAGACACACGTTACAAGTTACTAGAGTCTAGAGGGGTCAAACAGACTGGATCAGCCTGCGCATGGCACGAGCTTGGTCCGGCCCTTAGACACCTCTACAAGCTACAAATCATCAAGATAATCTTCTCCACACTTAACTCTCTCGATCTCACTCCTGTGTGTATCTGTCTCCCACTCTCACTTTGCTTTGAATGGAACGCTGGAGATTCAAATGAAAATAAAACGCGGGACAAACTTGTGCCCCATCTTCTAAAATCAAGTACTAACACAAACTCAACAAACTGCAAAAGCTGATGGAGAGGTATTCGAAGCAGAACCTTCAAAGCCACGACTTCTCAGTCACTGATTCTTCAATTTCCCAAGTCTGTGAAAGATATTAAGCGAGGTACAAATTGCAACATCTCTCTGAGAGATAATGAGCAGGAAAAGAAGCCTTTAAGCGAGGTACTATTTCTGTATCTCCCCTTTTCTCTATAGTTAATTTCCTTTTTCTGAAGAAATTTTTTTCATCTTCCTTTTGTTAGAGATTTCAACAACCTAGTCAGTAAACCCTTATTCTGAAGATCTAGAAGTGATTGCAGGATATAACTAATGAGAAAGAAAAAATAAAGATCAATCCCCAGTTATAGAAAAGAAGGATTTACATCCTTTGTTTGACAACCTGTATCTACTTAAACAAAGAAGTAGAAGTGCATTAAATCGAAAAGCAAATAGTTTTTCCTCACACTCACAAATAATCTGTCTCTTTCTCCCCTCGGTCTCTATTGAGAATCCAAATATACAATAATCTGACACAATTTTATTCTTGTAGACTCAAGATCCTTCGGAGTCACCTTCCCTCCTTTCAGGTTTGTCTCACTTATTTCTGAAGTTATTATTTTCCCCTTCGTTGAATTGTTTGGCTACTAAGAAAATGTATGCCAGCATTGAATCTTTGAATCGTATTCTCTGCTTCCATTTATTTTCTTGGTATTTTATGTCAAAAAAATAAGAAATGAAATTATTGATCTGTTTGTGCTTGGTTCCTGATCTGTTAGAGCCTATTGACGTCAGAAACTGGCTCTCAAGCTATGTGTATGAATCTCCTGTGTTCGATACAAATGATGGTTTTGGAGATTTGTTTGCAAAGAAAATAGAAGTGGGAAGGATCGGTTTCTGGTTGAAAACAGCAACAGAGGAAAGAAGAGGATTTGGAGGATTTCAGTCGAAGGAGAACTGATGGTGAAGAAGTTGTTGATTTACAGTCTGAAGGGCTTGCAAAATGTGTCAGCTCTTTCTATATGTCTCCCTTTCCTATCCTTACTTTTCTTTGTAAAACCTTTCTTTCTTCTGTTTTATTTTCTTTGGTCATGGAGTTGTGTATTTCCACATTTTTTATATTTATGAATCGATGAACTGACATAATCATTCTTGCTCAAATCATCATTGCCCTAATAATGTCCGTAAATTACAGGGTCACCGCGTGGAGTAAATGAAAACCTACCTAGTCAGAATGGTTTGTATCGCAAACATATGCCTAAACCATTGCAAAACCATGTTATGGCTACAGCACAAGATGTCTAACATCGAAAGAAGTTCATGTTTGAATGATGAGAAGTCTCCAAAATACATGACTCATAGCAAGGATTTCACTTTACAGGAGAATTCAGAAGCAAAATTCCATGCAGAAGTTGATTGTTCATTAATTCAAGGTGATGCAGAGTTAATTCCAGTTAAAGGAGCGTCAGAAAGAAAACCAACTCATGGAAGCGAAGAGAGAAAAGATGACGGAAAAGAAATATAAGAAGATGGTTTTATTAGAACAAGGAAACACAAACTTCCAAGAGAAAGTTATGAAAATATTGTGGAAGGACCACAAGAGATTAGTAAAGCAACAGCCACATTAGCAGGTGGAAGGGATGCAGTGGTGAAAAGAAAGCCCAGATGCAACGAACTTCCATCATAGGAGTGTCCTCAAAAAAGTAAGCCAAATCTAGGACTGCTCTGCTTGCAACAGAGACAG
Source organism: Prunus mume (assembly GCF_029339155.1). Taxonomy (NCBI): domain Eukaryota; kingdom Viridiplantae; phylum Streptophyta; class Magnoliopsida; order Rosales; family Rosaceae; genus Prunus; species Prunus mume. The sequence continues at coordinate 13,771,823 of NC_142700.1, read as the reverse complement.
ACATTTGCGAAAAGACTACTTCCATATAGCAATCCAAGTCACTGTGGGCTAACCCCTCAAAGTGATCAGTATCAATTCTACTCACCTGCAATTTAGCTGATCGGTTGATTAGGCTAATTGCTCGTAATAACTAGGCTATCATTTGAGTTTATTTCCAAGTTTTACACATTCAGTCTTGCTTAAATTCCTCCAAGAAGGAGAAGAATAACATATCAGAAAATGATTTTCCTCTTATGTTCTAACATTTCATTTGTCCCTCTATGAATTAAAATGTAGGGGTTTCAGAATTTATTTCTCCATGTGTTCGAGAGAGTTCTTTGGATTGAACATTATGTATTGATGCCACTTCCGTCTTCTAATATAATGGCTACTAAATTAACACATGATATATTAGTCTCTATTGATGAGAAATCTGGAATTGTGTGTTTGGATGCTGAGAAAGTTAGCTCAGAAAATTAGAAAGAAAAGTAAATTCATTCACTTTAATAATAATAATTGCAGTAGTTTTCTTTTATACAAGATAGAAACCCAGCTATGAATAATAACCAGTAACTAACATCTAACAACAGATTTAAGCTAAACACACAGGTGTCATCATCTGAGCCTTCTTGATCTACATGTGATTTTCTGTGTGCAGGTTCAGAGTTAGTATGAACTTGTATTGATGGCTGAGACATACTTGTAACATCTATATTTGTCTTTTTCTAAGAATCCAAATACCACACCAGCGAGGTAAAGACTTATATGTATTTGGAGATAGAAGATTTGGTTAAGGTGCACTTCAAAATTCAGGTTACCAAATCAAATTGGGAAAAAAATGGTCCCAAGTTCCCATATATGTTTAAGGTAATTAAGTTTCCTACGCATGCCACAACTGGAGGGTAAGACTTCTTCTTCTTCTTCCTGTAATCTTCTTTATAAAATTTCTTCTCTCCTAAAGACCTTATATTTTCTCTGGTGAAAATGAAGTTGTTGGATGTGGAGGAGGCCAAGAAGCAGGTCTTGTTTTCACTGCCAACAACTCTCACTAATGTAATGTTTTACTTCATCACTTTGGTGTCCGTGATGTTTGCTGGCCACCTTGGTCAGCTTCAACTAGCTGCTGCAAACCTAGCCATGTCATGGGCTAGTGCCACCGGCCTTGCTGTTGTGGTAATAGTATTACTCATTAATTTCTCCAGATAAATATATTAGCAATTTTCCATTGCCAATTAGTTAAGGGTAATTTTACATTTGACCATAATTTAATTTATTGGATTATGTATTGAAGAATTGACTCTCTCTCTCTCTTCTCTCTCTCTCTCGGTTTAGATTGGCTTAAGTGGAGCGCTTGAGACCCTTTGTGGGCAAGCCTTTGGTGCCAGGGAGTATGGCATGTTAGGGAAGTACCTGCAAGCCTCATGCCTGATATCCTTGCTAGCTTCCTTGCTTATTTCCCTACTTTGGTTCTTTTCGGAGCCAGTTTTGATTTCGTTGTTACACCAAGACGCAGAGGCCTCAAAACTCTCAGCGGTCTTTATGAAGCTGTTCATTCCTGGATTGGTTGCATTTGGCATCCTCCAGAACGTTTTAAGATTTCTTCAAACCCAGTCTGCTGTTGTCGTCCCTTTTATATTCTCCTTCATCAGCCTCGGCCACCACATAGGCCTCACCTATTATCTTGTCCACTTCACTCCTCTGGGCTTCAGAGGTGTTCCACTTGCAGCTTCCATTTCCCTCTGCTTATCTCTTCTTATGTTCGCCGTCTACATTCTTCGTTCAAAGAAATTCGAGTCTACATGGGAAGGTTTCTCCCTGGCATCATTCAGTCACGTCCCTGCGGTTTTGAGGCTTGGCCTCCCTGGTGCCGCAGTGGAATGGTAAGTGTCCTCCAAAATGTTCATTATTTAAAGTAGGTTGCTTTTGGTATATCTTTTGTTATTTATATAAATCAATCCAGCTTGGAAGACTGGACCTTCGAGGTTTTAGTCTTCATGGCAGGAGCATTTCCACATCCAACACAGACCACGTCCCTACTTGGGATATGGTAAGTTTTATTTATTTTTATATACAAATAATTAAATTGTTATTTCCCGTTTGGACACTCTTTTGTTTTATTTATTTATTTATTTTGATGTATATTAATCATAGTGTCAATGTGGAGTTAATTGGTTATATGGTGTCATACGGCCTCAGTGCTGCTGTCAGGTTGGTGAAATAATAGTAACACTCTATTTATTTTTCAAGTAATTTTGTCAATTGATCAAGTGCTTTTATATAATTTTGATTAATTGTTTACATAAAATAATAATATTGTGGCAGCACGAGAGTTTCAAACGAACTGGGAGCAGGCAATCCAGAGAAAGCTAAGAGTGCCATGACTGTGGCTCTTAAGTTGTCTGGCTTTCTTGCTTTCCTTCTTGGTCTAGCACTGGCAATTGGCCACAACTTCTGGGCTGGCTTATTCGGCGGCACACCGGAAAGAGCAAAAGCCTTTGCATCCATGACGCCTTTGGTTGCGGTCTCTGTGATCCTTGAACCTCTACAAGGTGTTGTTTTAGGTATAAAAAAACTTTGGTTCCATTTTTCCTGTTTTCTTTTTCATGGGGTGCTTGCAATTTGCATGAGAAATGATTGGGGTTGGGGTTTTTTCTCTCAGGTGTGGCCACAGGATGCGGGTGGCAAAAGTTGGTCTGCTATGTTAATCTGGCCACATATTTGATTGGCATGGCTATTTCGGGCCTTCTTGGGCTCACGACCGAGTTACATGCCAAGGTGAGAGAGAGACATTTGTGTTGTTTATAAGCTGAGCTTGGTATTTTTCAATATTGAAGTTTGTGCTTAATTCAATCTCTTATGATTTTTCAGGGCTTGTGGATTGGACTAATGTTTGGCATTTCTTGTCAAACGAGCATAATTTTGGTCACTGTACTGCTCAAGAATTGGGCTCCTCGATCTGGTACCGCCTGAACCAGCCTCCAAGTCTTAGTATGTTCTTTTAACAATCTTTTCTTTGGGCCTCTGGCCCGCCATTGTTCCAACAGAGAAAAAGGGCGAAGATTCAATCTCGGTCTTTCTTCGTCAGTTTTGTCAATTTTATTCTTTATGAGAGAGTCAATTCCTCCAACATTTGCCAACACTGCACAATGCCTTAATTTTGTCAAAGCTTCCTTCACATCCACAAAGCTCAAGCTTTACCAATCTAGTGCACCCTGAACTAAAATGAGTAGATGACCTTGTGAATGAAAATTTCAGCATGGTTGAGTTGTGTGTATGTCTTTTTTTGGGTCAATCTGCTCACCGGAGAGCTTCGTAAGCAAACTAACATATTTTTTGATAGAATCCAGCAGTAAGTACACAAATAATGTGTGGGGTTAACATGAAGGATGATTCCAGACAATAACAAAAAAGAAAGATGAGGAATTGTTACTAGTAGTTTCATGAACCTTAGGACGTCTTGTGATAAAAACCCTAAAAAAAATAAAGTAACTTCAGAAATCTGTGGGGCTACGCAGAGCTCCTACATACATGTATCATTTGATTCATTCTCTCATGCATACTTCCAAACACATTCATTCATTCCAGTTAGCAGCTAAAACACGTGCCTACATATTAAATGTGTTCAACAAATCTTTCCAAAAACTTAATTGTTGGAATTGACTTCAGAATTGGTAGGAAGTCGAGGAGTATGCAAAGAACCGTTGGGATCCAAACATGAAGTGCGAATCGGCCATGACAGCCCTTAACCTCAGCCTGACCATACTCACAAATGCTATTGCAAGTCAAAAATCTAACGTGTCTCAACAATTTTTTTTTGCTAATTAAGCCAATAATATCGATCGAAGCAGAGAATAACCAAATTCCTGAATAAATTACAAAAATTCAATAAATGCTAGGCCATCCATATCTGAATAAGGTATGGTCAAGGTTTCAAATGTACCCCACTTTTTCTTAAAACAAAAAGTTAATGGAGCTTTTAAACCTAATTATGAAATCATCTTGAAAAGTATTATCGAACATATATTATCATCAATGCATTACTAGTAAGCCACCTCCATCTACGTGGGCAAAGGTTTAAAGTTCTCACACTTAATGAATATTTATGTAAACCTCCCTCTCCCAATCACTTGTATTGAAAAAAAAAAAAAAAGGTTTTTACAAATAAACCCATTTTAGCACGACATATTATACAAAAACCTATGTAGAGCCTATTTAGAGAAAAACTCAAAGCTAGTCACTTGTCATTTTCTAATTGGATCTTTTACTTATTAGAGTTCGAAGATAGGTTATATGAGGTGTGCATTTGTTGGCTCATGTAATTATGTGAGGTCCCCCCCACTGACAGACCTACATAGAGCCTAGTGTGGGCAGCTGCCTACACTTAATTTCTTCTTCAATCATGTAGGCTACCATAAATAAGATATTTGGTCAACAAATAAATAAAACCTTCAAGATTTTAACCCAAATTTCTCATATTCAAAATATCATGGCCTCAAAATTGACAAAATATCAAGGCCCAGTTCAAGAAATGACTTAGTTTGTCCTCTCTGGCACGTGCATTTTGTGTTTATAAAATAAATAGTTATATAAATATATAATATTGTTACATAAATAAATATTATTATATTATTATATAATATTTATGCCCACACTTAGACAAGATGCTGCGTCCGCCACTGGTCCCCACCATAGTGGTACCGAGCCTCATATGATTTTGTACGAGAAAGAGAAAAAGCATACGCCTATGCAGCAAAGCACATCTAAGATTATTGTGGTAGTCATCTAAAACACGAAAATGCTAGAACCATGATAGATAATTGTGAATCACATGATGATCATTGTATATGTGGATAGTTTTTAATCGGTGATTGATATGAGTCTCACGATCAGTTTCATTTAAGGTAATAGATAATCGGTGATTGATATGAATCTCACGATAGGTCTCATTTAAGACAACAACTAACAAATGTTCACACATAAATAAATAATATTGTCGACTAGAGTTGCTCTTTAGGTTGGGGATGTTGCACTTTATTATCAGCCATGAAAAGGACTTTGTTTCGGTCTTAGAAAAATCTAAAACCACGTATAGTTTTTAACAAACAAACTATCAACACCAAAAAGAAATATATATATATATATATATATATATGCATAGTGTCTGAAGCAGGAGGTATAGGAGGAGGAAAAACAAAGCTCAAAAACATCGCATCCCATAGAAAAAGAAGGTGAGGGATCGCATTCCACACGAAAAAAAAAAAAAGAAAAAAAAAAAAGGAGATGGAGATGTTAGCAAACACAGGTCACTCAGGATAGAAATATTACTACACCCTTATTGGAGGCAGGTAGTCATGGAGAAGAAGGAACAAAAAGAAAGAGGAGGTCATGGAAGAAAGTGTACTTGGACCTGGTGGAGGCCGAAAAACAGGTATTGTTTTTACATTAATGTTCTGGTTCCTATCACATTCGATCACTTTTCTGGTCATGTTATAGTTATCAATTTATTTTTTCTTTGGTTGATGAAACTGGAAAGTCCAGATTCTAATTTAGCAGAATATTGGTGTACACACAGTCACATGGATGGAATAAGGCAGTGCATAAAATTACAAATATATATAACGTATGATTGAAGTACGTACCAAACAATTTGACCAAGAAAAGAACAAATATACCATAAAAATGTCTATGATTGGAGTCTTGAAGATCAGAAAACGAAAGTTTTATTGTTGTACTCTAGTTATACAGTGGTTCATGACTATATATTTGACGTAATAATTTCTCCGAAATCTTTGTCATTGAGTCAGTGACCACCATTGACCTCTCCTTCCCAGCTTGTGGCTACAGTTTTTACCTTCTTTATTGTTGATTTTTTTTTTCCTCACAATTCAGCTGCTTAATTTACAAGTTCAATTTATATAATCTATTCTAGGTTGCGGGGAAGATGATTGCTGAAGGTGGGAAATTCAACCTTTCTTTTGTATTACTTTTCTAGCTAGCATTTTCTCAAAAATCAATTCTACTTGGCACTAGTTAAGTACATCTAGCTAAAAATTAAGTTCAGAAAATTCCAGTTATAACTCTTTCTGGTATGGATACTGTAAAAAACTGGTCATCAGCTGCTTTTGTTTTATTTTCATGAATACACTCAGAGGGGCAAAACTGAAATTTTTTGGACAATGGTTTGAGTGCTGGGTGTGCTGATCGGTTTCTTGGATGCATGCATTTCCCTATAACCAGATTACCTATTGAGCTTCTCTATTTAGTAACATAAGTTTTCTGATCAGATGTACTATCTGCTTTTTTCTTCTTTTTAGTTCTGGAAATTTGATATCCAAAAATTGCACGAATATTCCAATTTTAAGTCATTAGTTAGGCAGGTGGGCATGGAGAAGAAGGATGCGAAAGAAGGTGGTGGAACAACCTGTTAGACATTGAGGAGGCCAAAAAACAGGTCTTATTTTCATTGCCAATAATTCCCACCAATGTGTTCTTTTCCTTGATCCCATTGGTCTCAGTCATGTTTGCTGGCCACCTTGGTGAGCTTCAGTTGGCTGGTGCAACCCTGGCCAACTCATGGGCCAATGTTACTGGTTTCGCGCTCGTGGTAATTTCCCAGTCACATAAGAAAATGTTTGGTTGTCAGACAGTTTGTAACATGATATCTTTAATAAAGTGAAATAAGATCATAGATGGCCTTTTATTTTAATTGTTTTCTTGTCTGTTATTTTTTGGTTTAGGTTGGTTTGAGTGGAGCTCTTGAGACACTTTGCGGACAAGGCTTTGGTGCAAAGTCGTACAGAATGTTGGGGATTTATCTACAAGCCACTTGCATCATATCCTTCCTGTTATGTTCCATCATATCCATAATCTGGTTCTATACAGAGCCCTTACTGATTTTACTCCGTCAAGATCCTCAAATTTCAAAAACTGCAGCTCTCTTTTTGAAACATCTGATCCCTGGATTATTTGCATATGGATTCCTGCAAAACATCTTGAGATTTATTCAGACACAATCTGTATATGTCATGCCAATGGTCTTCTCAGTGATTGCGATTATTTTTCATATTGGCATCACATATGGTTTGGTACATTGGACAGCTCTTGGGTTCTTGGGAGCTCCACTTGCAGCCTCAATTTCTCTATGGTTATCTGTTCTTATGTTGGCCTTCAATGTCAGTTGTACAAAGACTTTTGAGCGTACGTGGGAAGGATTTTCGTTTGAATGTTTCGATTATATCCTCACTGGCTTAAACCTGGCCCTCCCCTCTGCAACAATGGAATGGTAAGTGGACATCCTTCAAGCTCTTATTACTTATATCCCGAATAATGTTCTCTTGTCATACATACATGAGATGAATAGTCTGACAGCATAACAGCCTGACCCTGTGACACAAGAACACTTTATCTTTTACAGATCTTTATTGTCAATGTTTAAGTCCAGCAATTTTTTTCTCTATTTTTTGGCTTTCTAGTTTGGAGGAATGGGGTTTTGAGATTCTAGTGCTCTTAGGTGGATTGATGCCAAACTCTGCAAAAACAAGTTCACTACTTGCAATGTGGTAAGCTGCCTTAATTAATATATTTCTCCTTAGTTTTTCTGCTGTAACATGTTATTTCTGGTTACTAAAAAGAGCTTTTGCTCAATTATATATCTGCAGTGTAAATACACAAGAAATTGGTTACAAAATTACATATGGCCTCATTGCTGCTGCCAGGTTAGTAGACTAAAAGCTCCTAGCTGTTTCTTCAACTCCAAGTTTTCTATTAATTTCATACATTGAAAATAAATTATACTTATTGTGGCAGCACAAGGGTGTCAAATGAATTGGGAGCAGGCAATCCAGATAGGGCTAAGAATGCAATGGTTGCGACTCTTAAGCTCTCCGTGCTTCTTTCTTTCACGATTATTCTGGCTCTTGTGTTTGGTCACAATATTTGGGTTGCCTTCTTCATTGACAACAATGCAAGTTATGCAGTATTGAGAGAGGAGTTTGCTTCCATGACACCATTGCTTGCAATTTCAATAATTGTTGATTCTGTTCAAGGTGTCTTTTCAGGTAGAGATCACTTACATTTCAACTTTGTTCTCTCTCTCTCTCTCTCTCTCTCTCTCTCTCTCTCTCTCTATATATATATATATATATATATATATAAATTGGTGTAAATTAATTTGATTAGGGTTTTTCAGGTGTGGCTAGAGGATGTGGGTGGCAACACTTGGCTGTGTATGTAAATTTGGCAACATTCTATTTGATTGGTATGACAATTGCTGGTCTTCTTGGATTCAAGTTCAAACTATATGCCAAGGTGAGGCAACCTGGTGTTACATTACCAAGCAGCTACTAACTTCATTTGATTTGTTTTGTTAAATAGTTCACTGAATTCAGATTTTTGTTTTGCTTTGTTTTGGTACAGGGCTTGTGGATTGGTATAACCTGCGGTCTCTCCTTTCAAGCAAGCACACTCTTGCTGATTACACTGCTCAAGAAATGGCCCCGATCAGATTTATCTAAAAATCCAGAGGAAGGAAACCCAGTTTTGGTCTAGATAAATGTAAGGCAAAAGTAATTGTTAAACAACAAATTACCATTTGGGGAAAACTTAGTTTATGCATTCATCGAAAAATAAAACAAAATAAGAGTATCCATGAAGTAACATGGTTTGGCGATATGTCTACGTTCATGAGATAGCAGTATTAAATTCTTCGACTATATCAAGCAACAGGTACAATAAAACCAGTCTCGTTCTCCTGGACCCCCCTGTGGTCCAAGGAGTTTGGTCACCCACACCCACCTTGATTTCAAATCTGGGTTCCATCATTCAAATCTAGGATTTCAAATCATAAAAATTGAATCAAAGGTGGTGAAGAAGAAGAACAAGTCATAAAAATTGAATGAAATAACCTTATACGGATTTAAAATCAGTCTTTTCTTCGCCCTTAAATTAGATCCAAAGGTGGGTAACCACAAACTCATTGGACCATAGGGGTCCAGAAGAAAGGACAACGGGACTGACAACCAACAAAAGGACCATCTTACCAAGATTTGATGTATATGCACAAGAAAGTACAAGAATGGAGGCCACACGTTACAACCTACAAAATACAAATCACCTTCTATGGTGCACACTCGGATCATATAAGATTGGATTAAGAGGATTTCACTAATAAAACTCTCTCTTTATATAACTTTTGTATGTTCATATATCATCCATTGAACGTAGCCACGAGTCACGACCTAAGAACACTCTCAATTGTCGCTCTACAGCTCCTCCATAACTCCTTTGTAGTACTGTCACCATCATCGCACAACTTTTGCGGAAAAATTTAGCTAAAACAAACTCCAGTTTTTTGAACACCATTAGATTTAACCTTACATGAAAAAAAAAAAAAAAAGAAAAAGAAAGAAGATCTGATGCAATGGATATACTCATCTATGTAATCCATAACATTAGTTTTTTCCTTAATTTTTTTTTAACGATGTCTCGAGCCATGACATATCTTCTCTATATCTTTTGGAGTGCAAAGAAGAAAGAGCAATAATACAGATTCACCAACCCAAATAAACTTCAAAATAAAGACATAATGAAACTAGTACGAAAAAGCAGATCTGAGTCTCATCAACTATGAAAACTCGAGCAAGAAAGATAGTCGGCTTTGGATCCAACACACACATCTTCCTCGTTTCTACATCCACAATATATGCCGCTTGGTACTGGCGGTGGGTTGGGTGACTGCAACAAGGACAACAATGGTCCCAAAGTTGAAACATTTATTTTTTATTTTATTTTTTAAAAGTTAAGAATTTAACCCTTAGGTAATTAAATAGATGATGTGGAAAATGACATGGAATGCCATGTCATATGCCACATCAGTTGGTGCCTCTAGCATTACCACAAAAAGTTTATATGCAGTGCAGCATTTTGAAACCTAATTATCTAATAATTATTTAAACGTATTAGTGACCATATATATTATCATCACTGATATGTAAACTATTGGTGACGGACTTTTGATCATTTAATAAAAAGTTCTTCAAGTTGAAAGTCTTCTGCTCCGGTATATTTTCTTGCTCTCTCATCAAAGGGAAAAAATTGAAACAACCATAAAAATTCAAAGCTATTATTTACTGATTAGGGTAAGAAAATCCCACATCGAAAATCCACAATCTTATAAAGGTGTTTATAAACAAGGCACTATGATGATTTGGTAAGTATGGTTAACAATAGTGAGTTGTACTATATTATATTTTAATATAAATTATTTACAATTTTTTAAATATATATTATTTTTATTCAATAATATGTGAGAATTATGTGTATAATATGTGAATTTTGTGTGCCTTATTGAATTTTTTGTAAAAAAAATACTTGTATTAAACATGAAAACTACGTATGTGCCTATATAATACGAGTATTGTACGTTTGATTTTAAAAATACAAATTTATAAATAAACTCAATCCTAGACATGTATTTATATAAAAACACAAGCACTATTTAAACATAGAAACACACCCAAAATAAACCTCAAAGTCAACTTTTTGGGTGTGTTTATAAATGGGTTTTGAGTGTGTGTAATGATGAGTTTTGGGTGTGTTTATATGTTTAAATAGTACTTGGGTTTTTTTTATAATTTTAACCCCTATTTTGGGTGTTTTAGTGAAACACAACGTGAACTTTACCGAGTCTTTAAGACGTTTGCAAAATACGGATGTATTATTAAAAAATATGTACGTACGTATATAATACATTATTAAACGGGAAAGTGCTAAAATCTTTATACGGGTAACTTACTATTTATTAAGTCATTTTCGAAATCAATAACATATTTAAATATTAACTAAAGAAATAATAATTAAAACATAATTACTAATTAAAGTAATTCAAAAAGACTAAGATATTACTTAATTACATAAATTAAATTAAAGAAGTTGGCAAAAAAACAAAAATAAAGAAACTAATTTTATGTTTTCAAAATTAAAACAAAACTTAAAAACCTCTCCGGATGAAAGTTCATCGGCACAGGTCTATGCCGGTGAAATCTGAAGGCCTAACATGGTATAAAAATTAAGACGATGGAATATAGCCGAGCGGCTATACTATTTTTGAAAGAAATAATAGAGGACCCGCGTTGCGATTAGGCAGGCTCCAGATGTCAAAATAGGTATAGCCCGCGGCGATACTATTAAAAAAAAGAAGGTATATTATTCTAGTGCTCTTAGGTGGATTGATGCCAAACTCTGCAAAAAACAAGTTCACTACTTGCAATGTGGTAAGCTGCTTTAATATATTTCTCCTTAGTTTTTCTGGTTACTAAAAACAGCTTTTGCTCAATTATATCTGCAGTGTAAATACACAAGAAATTGGTTACAAAATTACATATGGCCTCATTGCTGCTGCCAGGTTTGTAGACTAAAAGCTCCTAGCTGTTTCTTCTACTCCAAGTTTTCTATTAATTTCATACATTGAAATCAATTATACTTATTGTGGCAGCACAAGGGTGTCAAATGAATTGGGAGCAGGCAATCCAGATAGAGCTAAGAATTCAATGGTTGTGACTCTTAGCTCTCCGTGTTTCTTTCTTTCACGATTATTCTGGCTCTTGTGTTTGGTTACAATATTTAGGCTGCCTTCTTCATTGACAGCAATGCAAGTTATGCAGTATTGAGAGAGGACTTTGTTTCAATGACACCATTGCTTGCAATTTCTATAATTGTTGATTCTGTTCAAGGTGTCTTTTCAGGTTGAGATCACTCACATTTCATCAAATTCGTTTTTTTTCTTCTGTTTTTTCTTGGTGCCCAATAATTTGATTATGGGTTTTTTCAGGTGTGGCTAGAGGATGTGGGTGGCAACACTTGGCTGCGTATGTAAATTTGGCAACTTGTTATTTGATTGGTATGACAATTTCTGGTCTTCTTGGATTTAAGTTGAAACTTTATGCTAAGGTAAGGCAACCTCCTTGTTCCTGATTTACATAAAAAGCAGCTAGCTAGTAACTTCATTTGATTTGTTTTGGTCCAGGCTTGTTGATTGGTATATCTGTGGTCTTTCCTGTCAAGCAAGCACTTTTTTGTTGATTACACTGCTCAAGAAATGGACTCAAATCAGATTTATCTAAAAATCCAGAGGAGGAAAACCCAGTTTTGGTCTAGATAAATGTTAAGCAAAAGTAATTGTTAAACTGTACAACATAGACCATTTGGGAAAACTTAGTTTATGCATTACATCCAGGTAATTTTATAATAAAACATGGATTAGTATTAATCTTCCCAAAGGAAGGAATGCAACGATTGAAATCTGCTAATCAATCACATTTCACACATCTAAATCTTACATCTAAAGCCACCCATATCAGTCAGATATTGTTTCTCTCCAACAACTACCATACATAAATCTGAACAATTCCTAAGTGGCTTCCCACAATAAGTCCTGAAATTTACTGATCATTGCAATTGCCAACTACAGCCTTAATATTCGACATTGGAGGCATCCAGTAAAACATTACTGTGTTTCCTCTGAAAATATATATTTTCATTCCACCGCTCTTCGCGTTGAAAAGCTCAAAAACCAGTGTGTCCCCAAGTGAAATGTTGATTGCATGAAAACATTTGACAACCCTTTTGTCATGAACAAACGATCACAGCGATGTTCCTTTCCATCGAGCCTTAGTTTAACATCCCTTGATATCCCATTTGGATCTTCAACCTTTACACTCTTCTTAATGAGACCTTTAGCTACAGCCAGCGCCTTTGGGATATTCTGAAAATATGAAAAAGAAAGAAAATGCTCAGATACTTGAAGTAGACATTTTTTAGTCCATGAAAAGGTTTTCTAATATTTCTTTTACTATTTTTCCAATCAATAACTGAATTGGATTATAAATTTGGGTGAAGAAAGTACTCACTAGGCGATAGTGGTTCTTCGTCATAGCTCAAATGAAGCATGGATGCTTCGATCTGAACACAACATGTGCATTTGATTTTTCTTTCCCACCATCAGTTGCAATCCTCTTTCCAGACTTGCCTATACAATTCCAAAGATATGATATAAAAAAGAACCTATATAGGTCATACAAAACTCCCCAAACTTTAAAGAAGTAAAATAGTAAACAACTTACACTTCATTATGTTCGATATACGAGCATCTTCTTCACTCTCTTCGTCGGGTTCTTCAGTTTCAAGCTCAATGATCTCCTCCTCTACTCGAGCTCAATTTCCCCTTCTCTTCTCGGCTGGTTCTAATTCCTTCTCAGTGCCAATTGGATCATACATTGTGACATCAAACTTGGACTTGCCATCATAATAAAAAACCAAAAAATTTGCAATTTCCAAAGAATGGTCCTTCACAAAACCCTGCCAACCCTTATGGAAGACAAATCAATCCCCTCTCAGTTCCAAACCCACTATCCAACATTCTCCACTAGGACGAGTACATGTTGGAGGCAATCGTCCATTGACATAGTTCATAAATTCGGGTGGTATACTCTACAAAATTCAATAACATAACATTCACAAGATATACACAATTGAGATAGGTAGGAAATTGATGCCTAATTGTATGTAAAACAGAAGCCATAAAATGTGTGAGTTTGACGAGTCTGTAAATTGTGGCTACTGGTCATTGAGCCACAGAGGTAAGGTGAAGTAGCAAATGTTTCTTTGTGTTCTAACTTTCTAATAGTTCACCCATACCACAATCAGTTAAACAATCCATAATATCGTAGTCATTTTAAAGCAAAAGGAACAGAGATAAAAGAAACAGGAAATGTAAGAAACAAAGAAACAAAAAAGCCAATCCATGATATTTCAGTCGTTTTAAGAAACCAAAAAGAAGAGAGAAAAAAGAAACAGATATGGAAGAAAGAAAGAAAAAATTAAGGCAAGCCGTGATATTGCAGTCTTTCAAAAAGCGAAAAGAACAGAGACAAAAGAAACAGAAATGGAAGAAAGCGAAAAAAAAGAAAAGAAAAGGCAAGCCATGATGATATGGCAGTCCATTTAAAAACCAAAAAGAACAGGGAGAGAAAAACAGAAATGAAAGAAAGAAATTACAAAAAAAAAACACACACACAAATCCTGTTATGAACCAAAAGATGAGTAACTTTCAGTCGAATTAGTCAGTTACTTTCATTTAACTAGAGGGTTTCATCTCTAAATCCAGAGAAAACTCTGTTTTTACAGAACAAAACTCTTTTTGGCAAACCAACAAAAACACAGAGAAACTGGACTGATGATCAACATAATTTTCACAAAAATCTACTTGATATATCTCATCATCAGGAACAAATATGTTACCAAACAGTGAGAGAAGTCGCCAACCAGAACCTTGAAAAATGATGGTATCTTTGGTGAAGGCTTAGAACTTGCATTTCTACCCATCTGGATGATCAGCTGGAATTTTACGAAGATGAAGATGAAGATTAGTTTCAGTTTCAGTTTCAGTTTCAGTTTCCAACTGAGGGAGCTCTCAGGAACAGCTTTTTCAAATGTGGTGACTACAGCTCTTTGGTTTGGGAGATTTAAGGGGAAGAGGGTTTAATGTGTCAGAAATTTAATATTATATTATTTAATATTAATTTTCTATTTGAATATAAATTAATAAAATTTATACAAATTTATAAATAAACTCAATCCTAGACATGTATTTATAAAAAAATTCAAACACTATTTAAACATAGAAATACACCTAAAATCAACTCAAAATCAACAATTGTATATTTTTTGGGTGTGTTTATAAATGGGTTTTGAGTGTGTGTAATGATGGGTTTTGGGTATGTTTATAAAGTGTTTTGGGTGTTGGATTTTTTTATAATTTCAGCTTCCATTTTGGGTGTTTTAGTGAAACTCCCTAAAATTTATTGGGTTAAAGACATCTTTAATTGAGGAGTGACAACTCTTCAGACCAATGAATACATTGTTTGACTTTTCAAATTGGAATACCTTTTTGGAAAGGATATTTCATCATCTATAAATAGAGCAATCTTCCTGCAGTTTTATTCATTCAATTAATTCTCTAAATATATACTTCCATATATAGAGAGGATTAGAGTTTTCATAAAGAGATGTTCATGTATAATTTTGGTTCAAAGTTCCTTGTGAATTGCAGTGCTTCTTTCGTAAGGAAGGGAGTCGTATCCTGGGAGGCGAACGCTAGTGAACCATAAGCACTAATGTGGGGCGTAATTTGTCTTAAGGTTAGAGTGTCCAACACTTGCCTCGACTAAATTAAGGTTCTTCTAATTCCATTCTCCTTCTGTAAAAATCTGTTTTGTTTGCAGTAATTATTTATTTATTTTATAGCAATTTAGCACTCATCTTTCCAACATAATGTTCTGTATTAGATTTTGCCCACTTAAGCTCTGTTTGGACTTTTTCTTTGTCTTTAATTCGTTTTTTTATTTCTGGCTGGATTTGGAAAGTATGTTCATTGGGCACATGCATGGGAAAGTGAACTTCATACCCAGAAAAAGAAAAAGAAACAAAAAAGAGCAAATAATTTCCGGTGATCATAAAGTAGGATACTGTATACGAATAAAGGTTTTTAATGTATAGTATTTGTATTAACTAACATGCGAAAAATAAGTGAATTTTACTTGTATTATTTAACTTTTTGTAAAGAAAACATGAAGAAATAATACATAAGGACATATATAATAATTATAAAGAACGTGTATTTTACTGTATATTTAAGAAGCGTATGCAAAAAAAAATATTTTTGAAAATATATAAGTACGCCGCACGTACAATATGATACGCGAATCTACTAACTATGCTAGTTGTTTGTTTACCTTTTTTAGTTTCTTATTGTTGGGGTCTTTTTCCGTCAGAAGGCTCGTCTAGGCTTATTGATTCTTGTACCCCTATAGAGTAGTGAATCAAGCCTTCGTTGCCCCTTTTTCTGAGTTAGCAAGAACTATGCCCAAAGCATCTCGAGGGAGAAGCCAGTCCCAGGGGAGTACTCTATTCTTCTTCCAGCGGTTGTGTGTTTTGTACTGATGTTTTTGGTTGCTAGACGAAGAATTGGATATGGTACCTTGATGTTGCACAAGCTTGGTACGAGAGTTTGCTTTAGTGAATCAAGATAATACTAGGCTTGACATGAAAGGCTTGTGGCTTGGGAGCTAAGAGAAAATGAGCATGAAGAAAGGATTAAGGCTTGAGATTTTGGGTGTTTTCGGCAGCTAGACGAAGAGCTTGCGATGTCTGCGTTTTCTTACCAAAAAGGTAATGACTATGGTTTCAACTTAGCTTGAGAGGATGGGTGTTTCAGACTTGGGATGGAGCTTTTTGAGAGAGAGAGAGAGAGAGAGAGAGAGAGAGAGAGAGAGATAGATAGATAGATAGATAGATAGATAGATAGATAAAGGATGAGTGGCTTTAGCAGATTTCTAGCAGCTTGACGAAAGCTTCGTCAAGCTCTTGGGTGGCATGCTAAGAGAGAAAAAGGGGAAGAAATGGAAGATTCCAGAGGTGAGTGGTGATGCTTGCTCTCTCTGGATTTATGGGAAAGAGAGGAAGAAGATGGAAGAACACAGCTTGAAATTGAAGCTTCTAGCAATGAGTAAGGATGTTGCTTGCTCTGGATGAGTTGAAGATGACTCACTGATGTTGATATGAGATTATATGAGATTGGCATGAGAGCTTGGAGTGTGAGAGCTAAAGACCCACAAGTTTAGCAAATGAAAATGCTTGTGCTTGGCTTGGTGTTTGATATGCTTGAGTTTGGGTGTTGAGAATTTATTGTTTGTGGCTATGACTATAGGGATTTAAGAGTTTCAAGAGAATGAGGATGAGAGGAAAAGCTTAAGGTTTGAAGGCTTTGATGTTTATAGCTTGGAAGGAAAGAAAAGCTTGGAGTTATGCTTGGTGAGGCTTTATAGAGAAGATGGTGGATTTCAAGGAGAAGAGGTTATGGCTGGGTGCTTACAACAGCTAGGAAGGAGGTGTGATGATTGAAGAAGGGGGTTGATGGTTGCTGGGATGCTTACAGAGCCAAAGCAAGAAGTTGTTGTTTGCTTCAGCAGCTAAAGGAAGGCCCGATGGTTGAAGAAGGGGGTTGATGGCTGTTGTGTTGCTTGCAGCAACCGAATGAGGGGGCTTGATGGTTCAAGAAAAATTGGTGCTATTTGCCTGAGCCATGAATGCCAATTTATAGAGGGTGAGAGTTTTCCTTTATTTCCAATAGGTAATAGGAGGTGCTGGAATCAGCCTATTTCCAATAGTTAAAAAAGAGCACTAGGGCATGCTATTTTCCAGCAAGTGAAGCTAGGTGTTATAAACTGATTATTTCCTATGGATAAAAGGAAGCGCTGGAAACAGCTTCTTTCCAGCGGGTAATAGGGAATGCTGGAAAATGCTTGTTTCTAACAGGCAAAGTTAGGCATTTGGAAAATGACTATTTCTTATAGGTAAAAGAAAGTGCTTGAAAAATATCTTATTTGCTCACCCACATTGGAGAACTCCAAGTAATGGGTTTGGACTTTGGCGCTCTCAAGTAGCTAGCTCAAAGTCTCCATTATCCAATAGCTTCTGTGGACCTTGTGAACCTCCGTAACCTTAAATACCACAATCTCTCGTGCAAACCCCATAAATCACATTACTTGGATTCATGTGAAATTGGTAGGTGATTGACATATAAAAAATGTATTATTGGCTTGGCATGGCATGCACACTATTTCTATATTTATTTAATGAATTAATTCCCAAAATACAGCTTCGATTAACTCATGACCAACATTATATATATGTTATATTGGACTTTAAATATCTTTGAATTTCTCGTGACTTTTTGGGCCTCAACACTTATCAACTCATATTTGAATCATAATGAAATTCATCAACTAGAGAGACCTATTAATCGATCCAATTTATTGACTTCACCTATGAATTTAGGTGAATTGAATATATTTGGTACCAACAAATAATTTCAATATCCTTTCATAACTTTTCACTTTCTTCCAAATCCATACATTTGAAATCAGAGATTCTAAATTGACATGCATGTGCACTCTTTGAATGAAAACACATCATATACTCAATATAGGGTTCACATATCCAAATTCCATGAAGCTTCCCCATATTCTTGCCTTAAACGTATATTTGATGGAAACCAACTAATTGAGAAGGCCAGCTTGCTAGCTGTGTGTTGGTGTCAGCCAAGTTTCGTTTTCTCTTTTCGGACATTGCTTGGTAAAAGTGATTTGCTCAAAAATGGAGAAGGAAATTGAGATCAACATCAACCACAACCAGCATGGGATTCTTTGACTACTCATCTCCTGATGAATGCTTTCATCATGTTAAATTATCTCATCTATGGTCTAACTTTTGGAGAAAGAAATTTTAAAATACATAGCTGCCTCTCTCTCTCTCTCTCTCTCTTACTAAATTCTTCCGAGACACTGACTCTTGGGTACTTGTTTGTTTTATATAATTTGGACGTCTTTTGGGCATTTTGCCTCAGCAAATCTTGTGCACTGGTTGCATTAGGCCTCTCTTGCTTTCCTTTAATCTTTTTTTCCTTCTGTTTTAATTTTTCCTGTGTCAGACCTCTCTTGCTTTTCATGAATGAAGCTTTTCAGACCCAAAACAAATGTGAAAACCAGTATTAAAAATTAGCAATGATACAAACAAGATGGAGAGATCAAGTTGAATTTGAACCATCATTAGTCCGTGGGATTGATATTCAACTTTGAAAGCTGATTTATCTGAGATTGGTGTCCATCTTAACCTTTCAATCAATTCTAATTTTGATAGACTTTCCCTTTCATAACCAAACAAAGGCGCATACAACTTTAATCATGGGAGCCAAATACATGCTATCCAGCACGACAGAACATTAGACAATGAAGTAAACTAGAGGTTTAATGTTTGACACTACTGGAGGCATCAAGCACAACAGAACGCATATTTCCTCCTGCTCCAGTTCTGAAAATATGAACCTCCATTTCACCCTCTTGACAAGCTCGAAAACGATTGTATCCCCGAGCGAAATGTTGTTCGCTTGCCAACATGCTACCAACCCTTGTGCCATGAGCAAACGACCACCATGATGCTCCTTTGCGTCGAGCCTAAGCTTAACGTTCCATGATCTCCCATTTGGATCTTTAAGCATCACTCTCTCCTTTCCAATGAGGCCTTCAGCTACAGCTAGCTCCTTTGGGATGTTCTGCAATATGGAACATCATTAGAGGGAAAGAAAATGCTCATTCGATTGAACCCTTCAAAGATCTCTTTTACTAACTTCCAATCACAAATAGGGGATAACGTTGATAAAACATAATTGGCATAGAAATTCGGCTGACAAAAGTACTACTCACCATGCGGTACTGGTTCTTGCCTAGAATTCCTATGAAGCATGGATGCTCTGATCTGAACACGATGGATCCAGTTGATGTTTCTTCCACAGCAGCAGCAGTTGCAGGTCTCTTTCCAGGCCTAACAGAGTTGCCCATACTTCTCATGTCACAGCCCATTGGATGATAGATTGTAACATCAAACTTTGAGCCACCTTGATGATCAAACACCAAAAAGTATCCAACTTTTAAGGAATGATCTGTCATGAAATGCGGCCAACCCTCATGGAAGTAAAACCCATCCTCCCTCTCTTCCAAACCCACTGTCCACCATTTTCCGGTAGGGCCTCTAAGGGCACATTTGCAGTGAGATGGTCCATTGTAGTGCACCGTAAAGGCAGGTGGTAGAAACTGCAAAGTTCATAAGCTTCTTTACTGACCATATATTTTCAATACACAGAGTGCAAATTGTATGACGTCAAAGTACTAAATACTAATACATGAAAGAAAGAAAAAAATAATTAAAGTCAAAGAGAGGGCTAGCATATATAGGATGTTACCAGCTGCCAAGGGAAGTCATCACCCAGTAGGACCTTGAAAAATGATGGTAGTTTTGGTGAACGCTTAGTTGGCTTCCTCGCCATGTGACCGGAAAAGGCTTCCTTCTAGTATGAGAGAGAGAGAGAGAGAGAACTGAGAAGAAGCTAGAAGGTTGGCTGAATTCAGTTTGGGGAAATAAGGGAGCTGAGAATTAAGGAGAGTGTGAACAGTTCACTTGTAATGACGACACGTTGTTTAATTTTGTCCAGTTTACATGTGATATATGCAACCTCTCATAATTGCGTTTTAATATTCACCACATGGTTTGCAATCGGAATTGACCTTCATGACTCAAATTGGTTTACTTATACCAGAGACGTTTTCCTATAATATTGCTTTAAGTGTATATTTGGTGCTTACTCTATACGAACTTACAAAGTCATTGAAAATGGCAGCTAGGCAGTTTCCTAGTTTTGGATTGCTTTACACAATTGATTTTCCCAAAATGAAGAACAAATTGAGGTAACCTTACCCCAAACAGCATCAATAATGCAATCACCAGCATAGGATCCTTAGCTTCTCATCTCACCTTCCCCGGTTTACCCATCAACTATAATACAAATACTATTTAATGCTTTCGTTTTTTTTAAAATGATCTATTCTCTGTTGTTGTTACTGTGGCTATAATTGTCAAACGACATGCACCCATTTTGAGAAAAAAATTTCAAATACACACTGGAGAGAACCAACTTTTGAATACCAGCTAGGTTTTTTAGTTGCTGTCAAGAAAATACTAGCTAGGTTGGATTTGAAGGAAGGTGTCAAATGAATGGCCCAATTCCTTTAAGTTGGGTCAATTCATGTTTCATTATGTATGTGTGTTGGCCCATTTACGTTAATCATGCTCGTAATGGTCTAATTAGTTAAGACCTAGACTCGGCATGACCCACAATCTACTTGAGCTCATGCCATCTTTGTATCATGCATTAAGTGAGCTGGGCCTATAAGCTGAACTTTATTTTTATTTTTTCAGGGTCAAATTTATCCTATTATTATTTTTACAAATTTATAAATAAACCCAATCCTGGACATGTATTTATAAAAACTATTTAAACATAGAAACACACCCAAAATCAACCCCAAAGTCAACTTTTTGGGTGTGTTTATAAATGGGTTTTGAATGTGTGTAATAATGGGTTTTGGGTGTGTTTATATGTTTAAATAGTGCTTGGATTTTTTATAATTTCAACCCCCATTTTGGGTGTTTTAGTGAAACTCCTATTATTTTTCCTTCATGTACTCGAACACTAAGATTATTTTCGCTTGAGTCGTGCCTAGTTTGGATCTATTTCGTGCTGAGCTCGTATCGTGCCTAATGCATTTAAAATTCTGGTCGAACAGCCTAGCTCATGTATTATGTCATGCTCGTCTCGAGCCTGACCGATGTCGTGACCATGCCATTCCTTGCACATTTTAATCATGCCGTGCCCATGGCATCTTGGGGCCAACTTGGTTGGTTTGACAGCTCTAGGTGAGCTAGAACAAGCGCCCAAATTTTAATTATGAGCTGGGCTGGGCTGGAAAACTGGAAAAGATGGGCCAGGCCAATTGGAGGAAAAAAAAAAAAGAGATATGCCCCTGATAGCTTTACCCGTTGTACAAATTCAACTAGACAGGAAATTCAGAGAAATCAAATAGTGGAGGAATGAAACATAACGTATAATACAATGCAAGACAACCATCGTTTACTCAAAATGCTAAAGTAAATGTTGCAGTCAAAGCATTTTTTTAATAAAAACATTGCGATGTGAAACTCGAGAGTCAGCTAGCTTTAATTTTCACCATTGGGGGCATCAAGTACCACAGGACACCTCTTGCCCTTCACTGCTGCGAAAATATGAAGTTGAATTGCACTTTGCTTGACAAACTCAAAAACCATAGTGTCCCCAACTGAAATCTGGTTCGCTTGACAGCATTCTCCCCAACCTGTCGTGAATTCCACACGTTTGCAAGATGTCTTGGGACGGATTACAAGTTTAACAAGCCATAATCTCCCATTTGGATCTCTAAGCGTTACATTCCTTGCACTATTAAGACCTTCAGCTATGGCTAGTTTCTTCGGAATCATCTGCAATTTGGAACATAATTGATATCTAATTAAGGACAAAAAAAGTTCAAGCCTACGAAGATAAATTAGCTGGGAAAACAATCAAGAGCCTGACAAGGGGTAGAACTTCAAGAAAAATTTATTGAAGATGTTTTTCCATTAACTTCCACACTGCAACTCTTTTACTATGCTTTCTCCAAAAAAATATATATATCTTTTACTCTAATCCAACCAAATATGGAAAGGTTCTCAAAAAACACAATGGCTCAAGAATTGGTGACAAAGTACTCACCAAGCAATATCGGTAATGCCTCTTCATAGTTTCCATAAAACATCGATGATCCGATTTGAATGAGATGCATTCACTTGATGTTTCCTCTACATAATCAGTTGTAGGTTTCTTTCCAGGCATGGCATTGCCTATTCATCACCAAATTGAAACATAATTAACAGTACAGAAAATAGACATACAAATCTTCCCTAGATGTAGGGAAGTAAAATAGAGTATAACTTACAATTTCTTCTGTTAGCAATACTTGTTTTGTTTTCATAGTCTTCGTTGTAGTTTTCAGTTTCAAGGTCTATAATTTCCTCTTTTACTCTAACTTGATTTCCTTTACTTTCGATGGAATCTGAACTGCCAATCCCCCTCTCGGCTACCTCTACATCCTTCTCACAGGCACTTCTATCATAGATTGTGACTTTGAACTTTGATTCACCATCATAACGGAAAACCAGGAAATTCCCAACTTCTAAATGATGACCTTCACAAAACCCTGCCAACCCTTAGAGAAGAACAAGCCATTCTCTCTCTCTTCCAATTCCACAGCCCTCACTTTCCCACTTGGGCCCTAAGAGAACATTTGCGAAGTGATCCTCCGTTGAAGTTCTTGATAAACGCAGGTGGTATACGCTGCAAAATTCAATAGCCTTTTGAAAAACCAAGGTACATGTGCTTAAAACAAAGCAAGAATCATTTAATAAACATAATCCAAACTTAATAGCATCGCAATACTAATACAGGAAAATAATCAAACACTTGGAAATCATTCAAGCAATTCTTTGAAAACCTTCCAAATCATTTAAGCATTTCTTTGTTGTAATTTGTCAAACAATCCACAGAAAAGCAACTCAATCATCTCAAGGTCAAGGCTTGAGTCAAATAAGTCAGCCTAGTGAGTTGTATGCTAGTATAGTTGCCATAAATTTTCTCTCCGACTTCTCTCACTTTCTTGGCAACCAAACACATAATTGTGATTTTATTCATGATTGACCAATATAATTAAAAAGAAGTCGACCCAAATATAAACCATGAACAGGGTATTAACTATATTAACCATTCACTCAAATTCGCAATTAATCTTGAAGTATGAACCCAAAGAAACACAGAAAGAAGACATGCAATCGTGCATCCGTTCAAGACTGTAAAAAAATTGATCCTGAAAAGTGAAAAAAGGAAGGCAAAGATGTTACCAGATGCTTAGAGAAGTCACCAAGCAGGATCTTGAAAAACGATTCTTTCTTTACTGAACGCTTCATAAGTTTCCTTGCCATTTGAACCAAGTCGTCAGTCTTCAACGAAACCTTCAAAGATCAAAGCTTTTTAGGAGTGGGTTTTCTGTGTAGCTAGCTTTTGTGGGCAAGTTTTATCGGCAGGGAAAAAGCAGAACAGGCGATGCTTGCTTGCTAGGGCCTCTCTGTTTTTCTCGTCGTGGTTCAGCCATCTCATATAAACTTATAACCCAAGGTATTCTGAAAAAGGATAACATTAACTTTTTCCGTGTTTAGGTAGGTTTCAAAAACATAAATTCCCTTTATTCCATATATATGCATAATAAATGCCTTCAATCATGATTTTTTTTTTTTTTGGTGTGGGGGGGAAATATCACTCACAATTTTTTATCTTTATTTTTAGCGTCTTTTTATTTGTAATTCTTTATTAATATTTGTCCTCGTTGAATTGAGGTTTCCTAAAAAAATTATTTTTAAGTGTATTTAGGAGTTAATTAGATTTATTGAAGTATGGATGTGTGAGGATTTTGAGAATTTCGAGAATTACATTGGTATATGTTTAGATTTGGAATTTTTGTTAGTCGGAAAAAGTAGGAAAACAAGTGTGATTAGGAGGAAGTAGGAAGACAAGTGTAGATTTAGAATTACATTGTTACATTGGTGACGAATAAGGAATTTTTTTTAATCAAAATGTTACATTGGTGATGAATAAAGAATTTTTTTTTCATCAAAATGTGATTGGTAGGAAGTAAGAAGACAAGTGTTTCCCTTATTTTAGACTCCTAGGAGCAAGGTGTTTCAAACCACTATTTTTGTAAGTTTCTTTAACCGATTTTCTAATCTCATTCCTAGCAGAGTTTAACTCTCAAGTTTTGAGCTACTAAAATTGGAAGCTAAAACCTAAAATCTAAGCGAAAAACCTTTCCCGGTTAATTGGTAACATTTGTCACACCCAAGGTCGTATGTTTGATTTCCCCCAACCCCAAAATTAATAAATAAAACTATCTCAATTGAATCAAGTAAAACAATCGTTAAATATTTCACAGGCGGCACTAAAGAGTAGTAGAAGAATGACTGGAAAATGAAAACTAACCTAATAAAATACAAGAAGATCATCACTTAGCCAAAATGGATTGCAGTCAAACATTTTTTAAAAGTATTGCAATGCGAAACTCTAGAGTAAAAATAGCTTAGGTTTTCAGGCCGGGGTTAACGAGTACAACTGAACACCCACTGCCTCCCACTCTTCCTCCTCTGAAGATATGAATTTGCATTACACTTGGTTTCACAAACTCAAAAACGATGGTGTCCCCTGTGAAATCTGGTTTGCTCTACAACATTTTGCCCAACCTTTCGTCATGTCGAAACGAAGATACGGTGACCTGTGGACTCTAAGTTTTACAATCCATGATCTCCCAGCTGGATCTTGAAGCTTTACACTCTTCTGCCTCACAAGACCTTCAGCTATGGCTAGTTCCTTTGGAACTGTCTGCAATTGGAACATCAAAGTAAAAACTTGTTCATAAACTTTGTACTCTATACTAAAACTTATAATTTTGTATAACAAATGGTGGAACTGTCAAGAATGATGTCTTTATGATAGTTTTTCAACAACTCACCTACTGCACACTCTTATTGCATACATTTCATCTTAAGTCACATAATTTTGACTCAAGGTTGTGTTCTCTTTTACCATTTACCAACCACCACATTGAAAGGCTTTCGAAAACATGATTAAGTATTGGATGACAAAGTACTCACCACTGGATATAGTATTTTCGTCAGAATTTTTATGAAACATGAATTCTCCGATTTGAACAAGATGGATCCAGTTGATGTTTCTTCTACACAGTCATTTGCAGGTCTCTTTCCAGACATGACATACTTGCCTACACATGCCAAATTGAGACATGATTTAAGAAGAAAAAGCACGTAAACGAGCCGTTAGAGTAAATACTAAACAGCACATACAAAGGTCCCTAGCTGTTCAAAAGTAGATTTATGATGGAGTAGAACTTACGACTTGTTCTTTCAGCATTGATGGTTTTGCTTTTACTTTCTTTGTTGTAGTTTTCAGTCTCAATGTCAACAATTTCATCTTTGACAGAGGAAACAGGATTACCATTTCTCCTCTTGGCTGCTTCTACATCCTTTTCACAGCCAGTTGGTTCATAAATTGTGACATCAAACTTTGAGTCACCATCATAGTCGAAAACCAAAAAATTTCCGATTTCTAAACAATGATCCCTCACAAAACCCTGCCAACCATCATGGAAGAAAAAGCCATTCTCCCTCTCTTCCAATTCCACAGTCCACAGTTTCCCATTAGGGCCTCTAAGAGCACATTTGGGAAGTGATTGCCCATCTAACTTCTCGATAAACACAGGTGGTAAACGCTACAAAATTTAACAGCTTCTTGTAAATCATAGAACATATGCTTCTTAAAACCAAGAAAATCTCACATAACTCAAGTTGCATATGCTAAGTATTTGGTAACTGAAAGGGAGTGGACTTAAACCATGAACAGGGTAGTTAACCTTTCAGCTGAAATTTGTGTGCATCACTCTGAATGTAATTTACTGATTAAACTTGAACACATACAGAAAGTTAAGATCTTATTCAAATGAACCAAAAAAGAAAAAAGGGCAACCATGCATTGATCATGAATGTAAGAATTGATCTTGAAAAAGTGGAAAAGAAGGTAGGATGCATGTTACCAGATGCTGATAGAAGTCGCCAAGCAGGACCTTGAAAAATGATTGTTTCTTTAGTGAAGGCTTACTTAGCTTCCTAGCCATTTGAGCCTCTACCAAGACCAAGAGTATCCAAACTGGGGCAGATGGTCCTCTGTGGCAATGAGCTTTATTGAAAATTTTAAATTAAAAAAATAAAAAAAATAAAAAAATATGGTTCTTAATTTAAGCGATGAGACAATCCTGCAGCTATTTAGCCTCTTAAATGCTGGTCTTCAGTCATACAACACCTTCTGCTGCCATGTGTATAACATGCACTTAAAAATAGTGAGCTGTTGTTTTGAGAACCTAAATTCAGACACGCTTTTCAGGAGTGGCTGCTCTGTGTAGCTCATGTTTTGCTTTTCTTCTGTCCTTTGTTTGCTGCTTGTTCTGCTTCTGCCATGTGTATGGCACGCACTTAGAGGTTATAACATAAAACCAAGCTGGTTTGGAGAAACATTAATTTTTTTGGTCAGTTTGGAAGACATTTTATCTTCTTCCAATGTTGTCCTCACTTTTCCCAGAAGGAGATGGATCCTCCAGATCAGTTTCCTTCCCAAAATTTTGACCTTGAACTTAAATAAATGCACTGAAATTAGATTTCATTCAAATCTAATTTCAGTGCATGTGTTAATGAGTCATAGACCATCAGTGGCTTTTGATCGTAGCATTGGATCTCAAACTGTGTTTTGGTGCTGCTGCGATTCTTTCAAAGTCTAGTTCTATTTTGCACATTAACAAGGATTACTTCTTGTGGTGGCACAGGGTCTCAAAGACCTACCCAAAGAAAGTAATAGAAGAGTGGTTGGGGAATCAAATAAGATCATCCTTTACCCAAATTCTGCAGTCTCAACATTTGAAAAAAGCATCAACGAGCTTTAATTTTTAACATTAGGGGCAGCAGTTATCACAGATAACCTATTGCCTCCCACTGCTCCTCTGAAAATATGAAATTGCATTACACCTTGCTTGACAAGCTCAAAAATGATGGAGTCCCCAGGTGAAATTTGGTTCGCTTTACGACATTCTGTCCAACCTATTGCCATGTCCAAACGATTACGGAATTCCACTCTAAGTTCAACAAGCCATGATCTCCCAGTTGGATCTTGAAGCATGACAGCATCTCTCCTCCTAAGGCCTTCAGCTACGGCTAGTTCATTCGGAATCGTCTGCCATTTAGAGCATCATGGATATCAAGGAGGGTTAAAGAAAAGTTCATAGAGCTGATTGGTAATAATTGAGACAAGTTTGCTTGAAACTTGACCAAGAAATTTAAGTACAAAACATGTTACATGCTAGAAGCACTTATACATAAAACGATTCATAGTGTTCGTATTCAAGCCTAAAATTCATAATTTTAAGTGTTATGAAAAGGTGTTTCTAAAGATCTATTTGACTGTTTTCTGATCCCAATAGGAAAAGTTTTTCATAAGCACAATTGACGTAGGAAATAGGGTGGCAAAGAACTCACCACACGATATAGTAAATGCTGCTTCCTCGAACAAACTAGGAAACATGGATTCTCTGATTTGAACAAGATGGATCCAGCTGATGTTTCTTATACACAAAAACTTATAGGCCTCTTTTCAGAAATGGGATATTTGCCTATACAGTGCAAAAATGAGAAACAATTTAAAAAGTAAAGGAGTAAACAAAACGTTACAGTAATTAGCATATACAAATCTTCCCTAGATCTTAGATGCAGAAAAGTAACTTACAACTTCTTCTGTTGGAATCGATCGTTTTGTTTTCGCAGTCTTCAGTGTCAAGCTCAACAATTTCATCCTTCACTTGAGCTTGATTTCCTTTGTTCACCAAAGAAACTGGACTACCACTTCTTCTCTCGGCTACTTCTACATTCTTCTCGCATGCACTTCTATCATAGATTTTGACCTTAAACTTTGATTTGCCATTGTAACTAAAAACCAAAAGATCCCCAAATTCTAAAACATGATCTTTCACAAAACCCTGCCAACCATCACGGAAGAACAAGCTATTCTCTCTCTCTTCCAATTTCACATCCCACCATTGTCTACTAGGGCCTCTAAGAGCACATTTGCGAAGTGATTGCCCATTGAAGTTCTTAATAAACTTAGGTGGTATACGCTACAAAATTTAACAGCTTCTTAAAAGACCATATATACTTAAAGCTTCAGGTTAAAAACCAAGCAAGTAATGTCATAGTTAGGCTATGCATGAGAGGTCAAAAATTTATGGTAAACAGAATTCAAATTGTATAACTTGGGAACAAATCATTGTAAACCTTACAGATAAAATGGTTAAATAAAAAGTTCATAATTAACATTTCCTTTTTCTTGTTTACAAATTTATGGGCAGACAGTAGAGCACAAAAACAAGGAAGTAAACTAAAACAAAAATTTAAGTCATTCATCAACAGCATGTTATCAAAACAGAAATTAAACCACTGTCATGTAGCAAATGTCTATTTGTTCGAACTTTCCCCCAAAAAGAAAATCAAGATCTTGCAAAAATTAACCAAAAAGGAAAATTAAAAAAAAAAAAAAAGAAGACAAAAGGCAATCATGCATTCAATCATGACTGTTAGTATTGATCTTGAAAAGTGAAAATGAAGGGGGGATCGATGGATGTTACCAGACGCTGAGAGAAGTCACCAATTAGGATCTTGAAAAATGATGGTTTCTCTGGTGAACGCTTCCTAGGCCGAGCCATTTGAATCTTTGTCAAGAGTACCAACTGGGTCTGCCAAAGAGTTCATCAGAACAATTTTTACTGGTTATTTATTTTAGTGAAGAGACAACATACCGGCTGCTATTTACCTTATTTTCACTCTTCTGCTGCCATAAGTTGAGATACTTCAAGACTTTGGTCTTGTTTTGCTGTTCTTCTGACTTTTACTTGTTTGCTTGCTTCTGCCATGTGTGTCGAATGGACTTATTATAACGTATAACCAAGGTGGTTGGAAACATAAATTTTCTTAGTAAATTTGGGAAACATAAATAAATGCCTTCAGTCACTTTTCACCAGAAGGAAATGGATCCTCCAGATCACTTTCCTTCCTAAACTTTTACCCCTTGCACTACATAGGAAGGGTGGTCCCTATGAGGATTGCCATGCAGGTCAAACTTTTACTTTATTGTATTTCAAAACCCTCTAAATAAAACCATAATTTTTAGTGCATGTGTTAAATGAGACAAACAAAGATGAGCCAATGGTGGTAAATTAGCAGGAGGCTGGATGGAGTGACATGATACGGGCTCTGTTTAGAACCAAATAACATAAGGATGGTTTTGATTTTTCCATTTTTGGATTATGAAACATGGTTACCAATCTAACTATAGAAGAAGAAGAAAACTCTGAACAAGGACATGGAACATGGTTACCGAAAGACAAAATACTCTACTTTACATGTACACAACCACCGAGTTATATAAACTCAACTATCCAAGTGCATCTGCATCACATTTACAAGAGAGAAATCTAAAGCACAACAATCAGAAAATATTTCACACGCACTAAAATAGATATGTGGATATGGCAGTCAAAACATTTCCCGAAAGTATTACAAGTTGAGGCTTTGGAGTCGGCTAGCTTTAGTCTTTTACATCAGGTGCAGCTAGTACCACAGAATTGCCACCCACTCTGAAAATATGAATTTGTACCAGACTTGGCTTGACAAATTCAAAAATGGTGGTGTCCCCGGGTATAATCTGGTTCACGTTACAACATTCTAACAAACCTGTAGACATGTCCACACGACAAGTAGATAATTTGCCCCGGACTCTTTAAGTTTAACAGGCCATGATCTCCCAGTTGGATCCTGAATCATCATACTCTTCTTGCTAAGAAGACCTTCAGTTACAGCTACTTCCTTGGGAATTGACTGCAATTTGGAACATCATCGATATCAAGGAGAAAAATATTATAACACTTTCATGCTAGAAGCATTTTCACTTGAACGGTTCATAAATTTTGTACTCAAGCCTAACACTTAGAAGTTAGTGCACCCCTAAGAAATGGTAGAACTTTCAGAACGACTTCTTGAAAATGTTTTTCCATAACTTCCGTACTGCAACTCTATTACATTTGATCACATTTCATCTTCATTGAGTAGCATAATCTTAAATGATGATCCTTCACAAACCCTTGCCAACCATCTCGGAAGCACAAGCCATTCTCTCTCTCTTCCAATTCCACAGTCCACCGAATTCCACTAGGGCCACTGAGAGCACATTTGTGAAGTGGCCGTACGTTGAAGTTCTTGACAAACTTAGGTGGTATACGCTACAAAATTTAATAGCTTTTTTAAAATCCAAACAATCGCACATGATCAGTTTTTTTTTTCTTTAGTCTAAATTACTCTAAATAAATCAAATTTATACCAAGGGGACTCGAACTTGGATGAAAAGGACACTTCCCTGGCCGTACCCTGTTCAGTTATTGTCTCACTATCATGAACATAGCACACAACATGCCCATGAACAGGTGTGAGAAAGTGATCAATTTCTATGAAGTAAAAATTCCCCCATTTTGTTTAGTGTGGGCTAAAAAAGTGTGCTCAAACATGAACCATGAACAGGGTATCAACCTTCAAATAAAAATCACAGGCATCATTCAGAATCTAACAAGTTGACTAAACTTGAACACATGCTAAAGATTAATCTTGAATTTAATTTTGATTATTAAATTACTTTGATGCCCTATTGAGTGTTATGAGGTTTTGAGATTGGGCTTGTTTTAAGAAATTGATGGCAATTTTGTAATATATAAGAAATTAAAAGCTTATTTGTTATGTTGTAAATGAGTATTGAGTGTGTTTCTAAAGTCCATTTCATATATATATATATATATATATATTAATTTGGACCCCTATATTAGGTATAATAGTAAATCTCCCTAAAAGAGAAGTGTTGGGTTTTTTATTTATTATAATGTTTTTCCTTATGGCTCTAAG
This sequence comes from Prunus mume, assembly GCF_029339155.1. NCBI lineage: Eukaryota > Viridiplantae > Streptophyta > Magnoliopsida > Rosales > Rosaceae > Prunus > Prunus mume. The sequence continues at coordinate 13,740,725 of NC_142700.1, read as the reverse complement.
AAATTTTTTTTAGTCAATGTGGTCTAGCCCAGTAGAAAAAGGTATTAACTTGTAGATGAGTGTCTTTGGTTCCAACTCGTAGTATAACTTACTATAAACATAACAATTTAAAGGCTTAACCTTGTGTATGCAATCATCCAGGTTTCTTGAGTGTTCCGCTTTTTTAAGGATTAAGATAGGACCATCTCTAGGACAGTCTCTAAATTTTAGCCAAATGTTAGCTAAAATAGGTAAAAAAACTATTATAGCAAACTACTTAAAATTATTTCCTCCAGCAATGTTCTCTATTTTGGCTAATTTACAATATTTTATTATTTCCTAAAGTTTAAATATTTGAGTAACTAAAATTAAAAATTCATTAAAATATCAAAAAGTAAGAGGCGAGAGAGGGTTGTGGGCCTAGGGAGAGAGAAGAAGAAGGAATGAAGAACCATCAATTTCTCTCTCCTCCTCTCTAATGGTGTGTTTACTAATTAGGAATTGAATTCCATCTATGGAGGATTCATGCGTTTACTTCACATCAAGGAATTAAAAAGTAAGTGGAGCCACACAAAATTAGGAATTGAATTCTGGATTTTGGAGGAATTCAATTATTGGGTGAGAGGTGGTATTCTAATATTTGGAGAACTAAACTATTAGGAATTCATCTTTTTCATCCATTATATCCTCACACAATTTTAAAATTTTCAAAATTTTCATCTACTTTAACCCAACAACGAGGACATTTTAGTAATTAGTATCACTCTTACCCCAATTCCATATGGTTTAGTAAACAACTTCAATAGGAATCCGGAATCTAACTCTCCTAAATCCATAATTGAGTAAACAACTTCAATTGGAATTTAGAATCTAATTCTCCTCAATCCAACTCCTTCTCAATTCAATTACGGATTAGTAAACATGCCATAAATATAGAGAGCCACCAAACTCAAATAGGGAGTTCTCCAATATGGAAAGTCAGATACCAAGTCTATTGAAGCTGCGTTTTGCGCTTATTCTCACCAAAATGGGTAAGGATCAGAGTATAACAACTATGCTGGAGATGCTTAAGATAAATTTTATAGTTCTTGGATATAATTGAAGATTTGTATTGAGAATGGTTGAAAGGAGTAAGATTATTTAAATGAGTGACTCGAAGAGATTATTTCATCCTCATTGTACTGTCTCAAGTCACTTTAAACAAAAATTTGTCTTTTTATTACCTTTGGCCAAGAAAATGGCTCTTCACCCTTTGATTCACTAATAACAATTTAGTGTGGTCAAGTAGAATCTGCCCATTAAAAAGTATCGTGATTTTCTATGTTAAGATGTGTGATTTGTGGCAAGATGCAACTCAAGTAGTTAAAAATAATTCATCATGTATGGTAGGTTCTTTCATTTAAGGGCATTTGTGCTTTCAAAGTCGAGTCAAATTTAAGGGCACAAAAATTTGTTAACAAAGTACATGCTTTCGGCTTTACTTCAACACACCACAAAGGCAATGCACAAACTAGTCTCACAGTTGGCCCAAGTGGTATTACTTGTTTACACCAACACTGGCTTTTCTCTCTCCGCAATATCAGATGAATCCAACACAGTCCACTTTTTACTCTGTGTAATATACAAAACTGTGGCAGCTTGACAGGAGAGACCACAGATTAAACCAATCCACAAGCCCTGTAACAAAATCAAGCACCAAAAATGTACCGAATGTGAATTGAAAAGGACAAAAGAAAAAACAACAGAACAAACACACCAAATCAACTTACTGGTGTTGTCTTACCTTGGCATGTAGTTTGAACTTAAACCCAAGAAGACTGGAAATTGTCATGCCAATCAAATAGAATGTGACAATGTTTACATACACAGTCAAGTGTTGCCATCCACATCCTCTGGCCACACCTGAAAGACAAGCAATCACTTTCATGGAGAAGTTAGGAAATATAACAAATTTCAAATGGGAAAAAGCAAAGTTGAACTACTGCCCCTACTAGAAAAGTAGATGATCTTAACCTGATAAAACACCTTGCACAGAATCTACAATTATTGAAATTACAAGCAAAGGCACCATGGAAGCAAATTGCTCTGCTATTATGTGGCTGTCACTGAAGAAGCCGGCCCAGATATTGTGACCGACCGCTAGAGCGAGAACAAGAACTAAAGCAAGGAGCATAGAGAGCTTAAGAGTCACAGCCATTGCCCTCTTAGCTTTGTCAGGATTGCCAGCTCCCAATTCATTTGACACCCTTGTGCTACACCACAACAAGTAACTTTTGTTTCAATGTGCGAAACAGAATATAGATATCGAAAAACTTGGAGCAATATAAAAAGCTGGATTGTTGTTCTACCACCAACCTTGCAGCAGCACTGAGGCCATATATAATCATGTATGCAATTGCTTCCGTATTCACACTGAGGAGATAATATTCAAAGAAAGACCAATTTGAGTCGGCCTGCAATATAATAACAGCTATAAAAAAGGAGAAAGAAAGAAAAAAGTATATTGAAGCTTACCACATTGCCATTAGTGAAGTTGTTTCTTCCGAGTTTGGCATCAATCCTCCCATCAATACCAGAATCTCAAAAGCCCATTCCTCCAAACTGGAAAGGTTAAAAAAGTTTGTGAAGTTTAACCATGCAAGTTCTATCTCATACTCCTATAGATAATAATGCTGCTATGCTATAGTTGCAGGGCAGCATGCCAGTATCTGACTTAATACTTCAAGAGTTCAAACCCTCAATTGATGTTATACGTCCACAGTCCGGTCCTTGAATTCAATCAGTTCAGAGTGCTAATTTGGAAAATAATTGGGTTTAAATGTCCTTTCACTGTAAGTACTATATCTTACTATGTTATGGTTTTTAACCTGACGCTGAAAAGGTTTTCCACCAAGCTTAATTAAGCTTTGTGAACTTTATAAAAGTAATGAAAGCATTGACACTTACCATACCATTAGTGCTGAGGGGAGGGCAAGTTTCAAATCAGTAAGGACATAATGAAACGATTCTAACGAAAAGCCTTCCCATGTATGCTCAAACTTCTTTGAGCAGATGACATACATGGCCAACAAAAGGGCACATAACCATAACGAAATTGAAGCCGCAAGTGGAGCTCCCTTGTAACCAAGAGCTGTCCAATGTACCAAACCATAAGCAATGCCGAAATGAATAACAAGGGGGACGAACGAGAAGACAAATGGCAGGACAACAAATTGTGCCTGAAGAAATCTCAAGACGTTTTGCAGGAATCCATATGCAAATAACCCCGGAATCAGAAATTTCATAAAAACAGCAGCAGACTTGGAAATTTGAGGATCTTGGTGGAGTAAAATAAGTATAGGTTCTGTGTAGAACCAGATTATAGATATGATGAAACAGAATAGGAAAGATATGAGGCAAGAGGCTTGTAGATAGATCCCCAACATTTTATACAACTTTGCACCAAACCCTTGTCCACAAAGCGTCTCAATAGCTCCACTTAACCCAACCTAAAACAAGAACAGACAAGAAAAGAATTAAACGCAAAGGTCTGCAATCATACTGAGTATATAAGGATCAGAGCGTAGAGAGAGAGAGAGAGTTACCATGAAAGCAAAGCCAGTAACAATGGCCCATGAATTGGCAAGGGTTGCACCAGCAAGCTCAAGCTTCCCGAGATGGCCAGCAAACATGACTGACACCAAAGTGATCAAATTGTAGAAAAGATTGGTAAAAATCGTTGGCAATGAAAACATGACCTGTTTCTTGGCCTCCTCCACATCCAACACTTTCTTCCACCACCTTGGTTTGTTTGCTCCTTCTTCATCTCCATGACCCTTTGCATTTATCCTCTCTAAATCTGTGTTTGCTAACATTGCCATCTTCTTCTTCTTCTTCTCTGCTTTTCGTATAATTTTTTCTTGTAGTTTTCTTATAACATTGCCATCTTCTTCTTATAATGAGAAGGTACCATTAAAAAAACTGGGACTTTTATCTTTTTATATGTTTATTTGATTCTTTGGTGTTCCCTTTGTATTGTTCTTCTTTTATCTCGTGGAAGATAGATAAAATTTAGGGAGATTCACTATTATACCAAATATAGGGGCCCAAATTATAAATAAATAAAAACATATATGAAATGGACTTTAGAAACATACTCAAAGTCATTTACAACATAACAAATAGGCTTTTAACTTCTTATAAATTACAAAACTACCATCGATTTCTTAAAACAAGTCCAATCCCAAAACCTCATAAAAAACTCAAAACACTCAATAGGGTATCAAAGTAATTTAATAATTAAAATTCAATTCAATAGGGTCATTTGTCATTTTTTGAATGTTTTATTTATAGAAATTAAATGGTGTAGAGTTTATCTATATCATTAGTGCTAAGAATGAATATATGACTAAATATCTGTAAAATTTACAGGTCTTAAACACTGGCGGATCTGCCAATGAAAGCCATTGCCCTCACTGCCTTTTACCCACCATGAACTTGCCTAGTAATTTATGTTGATTTGTTTGAGTGTGGGGTCAACATGTTTGATAAAATACCTCACATAAGGGGCTGAGGTAGGTAGGTATACAGGGGCAAGCAACTCTTGTGGGCAACAGATAGAGTTCCTCAAAATGAGTCGTTCTTGAGAGTCATTTAAAAGCAAAAATAAAGAAATTAACTAATAGCCAAATATTGATACACAATATTTATAACACAATATTAAGAGGGTAATGCTTACACTGTAATTTCTACAAATTTTGTGCTGGACTTTGGATTGGCTTCATGAATGTGATTTGACTCGTGTTAAGCTATCTCCAACCATTAAATGACTAACTTAAAATTTGAGTTCGTAATATTATTAAATTGTTTTTTTAAACAATTTAACCTAAAAAAATAAATCTCATAAATATAATTTTATTCATGACTTGTTTGCATGATTTTTTGTTGTTTATTTATGACTTGTTTACATTATTTTTGTACTCAGATTTAAAAAAAAAAAACTTTGCAAATGCAAACGTGAACAACGTTTCAAAGAAAAAAAAATCAGAAATTTTATGTTCACTGATGATTCATCTGCCACATTTGAAAACAAAACACAACATCACGGCTAGTGAGGGAAAAAAAAACGAAATCAGCTACTTCACCACCAGGTGACATGCGGTGCACATGGGCTCACATATTGCTCGGGCAACTTTTTAGTCCCATGGAATACATTGGGTTGGAGATAAGTTTCTAGCCAAAAATTTTAAGTTTGGCTTTTAACCCATTGGATTGGAGCTACCTTTTATGATATCAGGATAAGTCATTTTATAGTGGGGGTCATATCTAATGCTCTTAGATGAGATTTTATCTCTTAATTGTTAGATTAAGTTAACTAATTAGATTCAATAGTTAATCAATTTGATCCAATAATTAAGAGATCTCATCTAATTATTGCTTTTTTACTATTTAAATGAATAGTGCATTGATTAACTATTATTGTAAATAGTAACAGCCATTGTCTCCTTTTGCATTTTGTCATAATAAATTGGGTGAAAATGGTCTAATCAACAAAATAAAATAAAATAATAAAAATGAAATTTTTTTTGAAATAACAATGACAAAGATATTGTAGTTGGCAAGCAAGTGGCAATCTTCACATGAAGAATTAGTTGCAACGATTACAATTGTCTGAGACGCAGAGAACCCAATACACACTTTACACACCAAGTTTTTGTGTTCTTGTATTTTTTTCTGACAGTTTGAATGGAGGTATTCCAAATAAATGTTTTGAATGAGTTAAATTTGATTATTTAAAAAAAACTAAAAATATTAGATTTTATTTGGAATAACTAAATATGATATATTTGAAATGATGGTGTGAAATGAGCCATGTGAAATTCATTCGTTTTTTTCTTTTCTTTTTTATTCAAATTTTGGTATCCATGAACTGTAATCGTCTAAACAAACAATTTAATCTTATAATGTCATCTAAATTTCTGGATTTGAAATCACTCTATCCAAGTGGACCCAAATGCCACATTAACAAAACAGAAATACAAAGATTAAGAATTGTGTGGAAAACCCCCGAGGAACAAGTGTAACAAGAGCCAAGAGGACATCTCTATTTTGATCAATGTATTCACGCAAGTTCCATACAAACTTCATGTCGAAAAAAGAAGTTTACACAAACTGTCTTTTGTTTGATGTTAGAAACTTACAAGTTTTAAATTTCTTCAAAATCAATAATAATAGATGAAACTCGCCAGAATTTTTCACAAATTAATAACTTACATTTATTTATTTATTTTGCCACATAAATTGCATTTTGTTGTTTTTAGAGAAAAAAATTATTTTGACTAAATGACCTAACCCATGTCTGCTCTCCTCTCTCCTCTATGGACCTCTATGGACATGTAAAGGAGTTTTTTTTTTTTTTGGACAGAATGGACAGGTGAAGGTTCATTAAGCATATATTTGCACATGGATAATGGGCTCATCTAGATGCTAAATTGGGTAATAAGGGATTGGATCGCAACCAATTTTTGGGTTGGGCTGTCTTTGCCTAAGTGTGAATGTGATGCAGAAATAAAACTAGCAATCAAACCAAGCCTTTAGTTTGTGGTTTGAGCAACACGCATTCACACGCATATTGCAGAGCCTTGCTTATATGGGGGTACTTGCCTCAATACACGGAGCTTTGCTCACTCGAACTCAAAATATGCCTACAAATTTTAGGGGTGGCATTTTAAACCGAAAATCTGAAAAATCACAAAAACCAACCGACTATTTACCTCAATGAAACCGCGATTGCGGTAAACCAAACCGCATTTGCATTTGCGGTTGTGGTTGCGGTATTTGATTTTCAAAACTTGCGGTTACCGCAAACCGCAAAGTATAGCCAATCTATGTTGTTTTATTTGATCTTCTTATAATAAAATGTACTAAACTATGTTGTCTTATTTGTTGATAGCATTGGTGCTCAAACAACACAATGGTGTTCTTCAAATCCACTCACCACCAACACTTAAGAATTGTGTGGAAAACCCCCGAGGAACAAGTCTAACAAGAGCCAAGAGGACATCTCTATTTTTATCAATGTATTCACGCAAGCTCCATGCAAACTTCATGTCGAAAAAAGAAGTTTACACAAACTGTCTTTTGTTTGATGTTACAAACTTACAAGTTTTAAATTCCTTCAAAATCAATAATAATGTATGAAACTCTCAAGGATTTTTCACAAATTAATAACTTAAATTTAGTTTTTTTTTTCTTAATACTATTCTAACTAACTAACCTGACTCAAGTATGCTCTCCTCTCTCCTCTATGGACCTCTATGGACATGTGAAGGTTTTTTTATTTTTATTTTTGGGCAGAAATAAAACTAGCAATCAAACCAAGCCTTTTAGTTTGTGGTTTGAGCAAAACACATTCACACGCATATTGCAGAGCCTTGCTTGTATGGGGGTACTTGCCTCAATACATGGAGCTTTGCTCATTCAAACTCAACATATGCCTATAAATTTACAGAAAAGTACTGCAAATAATTTTTGAGTAGACAACAGTTTCATTAACAACTGGAAAAATTACAAGAAACACTGTTTTACGTAGTCCCACATTGGAAGGGAATTGTTTCCTTTCATGGTTTATAAGTATCAACATTTTAGAAATACTAAATAGGGTATGGGCTTAGTGGAGGCAAAGTTGGGTCTCATCTTAGTTTGGGCACAAGGGTATAGGAGAAATACTGTCTAAATGACACTGCAACTCTACAAGACTCTATCATCTATCGAAGGGAGATTGGCAATTCGAAGAGAGGGAAGATTGGTGAATTGGGGAGAGATAGAGAGAGAGGAGCCAGAAAGTTCGAAGAGGGGGGAGGGGGATATTGGGTGCTTTGGGGATAGGGCACCGTAAAGGATAGAGGGGGCTGGTGAGTTGACTGGAATGGGAGAAAGGTTAGAAGGGGTTTGTTAACCTTAAAAAATTAAATTAAATAAATTAAATTTGGATTTTAAAGTTTTTCAATAGCTAAAATGCACATGCCACATCAACTCATTTAACGGCTTTGTGGATGGAAATTGATGGAAGTAGTAAAGCAAGAAAATTTTATTAATTTTTAGAGATTTTGGGGTTTACGTGAGAAAATTTCATTTTTATGGGTAAAATGAGACAGAGCCTAGATAACATAGCTCATTTGGAGTTGAAGATGAAGAGGACAAATATCCAGAACTTCCAAGGCCACAAGAAGACCATGCTAGATAAAATTCTACAACACTTTGGGGGAGAACACAGCATCAAATGGAGGGCATTACCGCTCAACTTCCACCAAAACATTCCAAAGAATGTCACTGCTAGTTTCCAACACCCTCATGATCTTCAAGCACCAATAAATAGAAAATCCTCCCAAATCTAGCAAACTCCACCTCCTCTAAAAACATATCTAAAGTAGAGCAACCACCTAAACTCCAAAACAGCAAAATCAACCACAGTAAGGGACATAGGAAGTATATCTATAAATATCAACAAAAACCCAACCAAAACGTTTGGTATACATCCCCAGAAAAACTGAGGAAGAAACAAAAACCTTACAAAAGCAAGGAATAAGCAAAACCCAACACAAAGCTGGGAGGGAAAACTCTCCACAACATGAAACCAAAGAGATTTGCAGGGAAAGATACTGTGGGTTTTGAGGGGGGGAAGATAGAAGAGTCGAGAGAAAGGTGGAAGAGGAGTTGATCCCTATGTAAATATTCACCTATGCCAAAGATAAAGTTCTGCAAATATGGTCAACAAAACAAATCAGTTATTACTTTTGACATATTAGTACAAGTTTTATTAAAGTCACCAATCTTGTACTAAGAGATACATGAGTTTTGAAATTTATTGCCAATGCAACCAGTTAAATAAAGGGTTTTTAGGTTTAGTGGTTCTTGAATTTTGACCCGATTCGCATTTTAGTTTCTCAATTTCCAAAATTATTCTCGCGGTCCTTCAATTTCAATTTTGTTATGACAAATAGTCTTGCCGTCAATTTTGTTATCTTTTCCATTAAATGCAGGGACAAAATGGTCTTTTGTACTATTTTTAATTTCCACCATCTCAATATTCGTTTCATCCACACAAAAAAACTAAAAAACTAAAAAACCTTCTTCCTATCCTCGCCACATTAACGACAACCTCTCTATCCCAACCACACCTAAACACACACAACCCACAACCACAAAGCCTTCCTCACCCTCACCATCCCACCCAGTCCCAACCCCTCTTTCCCTAGGATGAAATATTTACTTAAATTTTTTATAAAAAAAAATTCATCAACAAAATTGAGGATATGATATAGAGTGAGAGGCAGAAGCCATCACAGGGAGGGTGGGTATGGTTTGGGTGGGGGTGTGGATTGTGGGAGCACCATCAGTTGTTGTCGGGGGTAGTGGGTTAATTGGCTTGGTGTTGGGTGGAGGTTGTCCATGGCATTCTTGGATCGGAGGAAGAGAGATATATCATTCCTCGATTGGTGGTGGGTTTTAATAGACTTGGGTTGGGAAGGGAGGGAGATATATGGATGGGGAGAGATAAGTCGCATCGATGGGGTTTGAGTGCGTGAGGAATTGCCCATGTACCCCAGGAGTGAAGCAATTTTCCGATTTTGACCCTCAACAGTACACCATGTGCCATGCACATGCTCAAATTTAACAGAAAAAGTAAACAAAATTGCCGGCATGACCAATTGTCCTAAAAAATTGAAGTTGAATGACCACGGGAACGATTTTGGAAATTGAGGGACCATTGAACCTAAAAACCCTTAAATAAAATAGAGTGCTGCTATTTCCACCCACTATGTAAATTTAAAAAACACAATCCTATCTTTCTACTCACCATTATTCCTAAAATACTAAAACACCCTTTAATTACACATGTACATTCACTTAACATTTTTTTAGTCTAAAATAATAATTAAATAGGGGAAAAAAACAGAAAATTAGAAAATGAAAAGTTTCAACAGCCGCACACTCCACCAAACCTAACAAGAATCACATATACCACATAGTGGGCCATATGTAGAGCCAAGTTCACATCGGAATCAAACATTCAAGCTCAACATGTGAACACTATGTATTGGGCAAGGATAAACATTTAAGCCCAACATGTAAACATCACATATTGGATAAAGAGCATATAACTCAAGTAGTTAAAAACAATTATTCATGGACAGGCAGTTCTTTCATTTAAGCCGGGCATGTACCGAACACATCTCTCCACGGTAAGTTTACTTGTCCAGTCTCTCAAAAGCTCAAAAATTTGTTAACAAAGTACATGCTTTCGGCTTTACTTCAACGCACCACAAAGGCAATGCACAAACTAGTCTCACAGTTGGCCCAAGTGGTATTACTTGTTTACACCAACACTGGCTAGATTTCTCTATCTGCAATATCAGATGAATCCAACACAGTCCACTTTGTGCTCTGTGTAATATACAAAACTGTGGCAGCTTGACAGGAGAGACCACAGATTAAACCAATCCACAAGCCCTGTAACAAAATCAAGCACCAAAAATGTACCGAATGTGAATTGAAAAGGACAAAAGAAAAAAACAACAGAACAAACACACCAAATCAACTTACTGGTGTTGTCTTACCTTGGCATGTAGTTTGAACTTAAACCCAAGAAGACTGGAAATTGTCATGCCAATCAAATAGAATGTGACAATGTTTACATACACAGTCAAGTGTTGCCATCCACATCCTCTGGCCACACCTGAAAGACAAGCAATCACTTTCATGGAGAAGTTAGGAAAAGATAACAAATTTCAAATGGGAAAAAGCAAAGTTGAACTACTGCCCCTACTAGAAAAGTAGACGATCTTAACCTGATAAAACACCTTGCACAGAATCTACAATTATTGAAATTACAAGCAAAGGCACCATGGAAGCAAATTGCTCTGCTATTATGTGGCTGTCACTGAAGAAGCCAGCCCATATATTGTGACCGACCTCTAGAGCGAGAACAAGAACGAAAGCCAGAAGCATAGAGAGCTTAAGAGTCACAGCCATTGCCTTCTTAGCTTTGTCAGGATTTCCAGCTCCCAATTCATTTGACACCCTTGTGCTACACCACAACAAGTAACTTTTGTTTCAATGTGCGAAACAGAATATAGATATCGAAAAACTAAAAAGCTGGATTGTTGTTCTACCACCAACCTTGCAGCAGCACTGAGGCCATATATAATCATTTATGCAATTGCTTCCGTATTCACACTGAGGAGATAATATTCAAAGAAAGACTAATTTGAGTCAGCCTGCAATATTATAACAGCTATAGAAAAGGAGAAAGAAAAGAAAAAAGTATATTGAAGCTTACCACATCGCCATTAGTGAAGTTGTTTCTTCCGAGTTTGGCATCAATCCTCCCATCAACATCAGAATCTCAAAAGCCCATTCCTCCAAACTGGAAAGGTTAAAAAAAGTTTGTGAAGTTTAACCATGCAAGTTCAATCTCATACTCCTATAGATAATAATGCTGCTATGCTATAGTTGCAGGGCAGCATGCCAGCATCTGCCTTAATACTTCAAGAGTTCAAACCCTCAATTGATGTTATACGTCCACAGTCCAGCCCTTGAATTCAATCAGGTCAGAGTGCTAATTTGGATAATAATTAATTGGGTTTAAATGTCCTTTCACTGTAAGTACTTTATCTTTACTAAGTTATGGTTTTTAACCTGATGCTGAAGGTTTTCCACCAAGCTTAATTAAGCATTGTGAACTTTATGACAGTAATGAAAGCATTGACACTTACCATACCATTAGTGCTGAGGGGAGGGCAAGTTTCAAATCAGTAAGGACATAATGAAACGATTCTAACGAAAAGCCTTCCCATGTATGCTCAAACTTCTTTGAGCAGATGACATACATGGCCAACCAAAGGGCACATAACCATAAAAAATTGAAGCCGCAAGTGGAGCTCCCTTGTAACCAAGAGCTGTCCAATGTACCAAACCATAAGCAATGCCGAAATGAATAACAAGGGGGACGAACGAGAAGACCAATGGCAGGACAACAAATTGTGCCTGAAGAAATCTCAAGACGTTTTGCAGGAATCCATATGCAAATAACCCCGGAATCAGAAATTTCATAAAAACAGCAGCAGACTTGGAAATTTGAGGATCTTGGTGGAGTAAAATAAGTATAGGTTCTGTGCAGAACCAGATTATAGATATGATGAAACAGAATAGGAAAGATATGATGCAAGAGGCTTGTAGATAGATCCCCAACATTTTATACAACTTTGCACCAAACCCTTGTCCACAAAGCGTCTCAAGAGCTCCACTTAACCCAACCTAAAACAAGAACAGACAAGTAAAGAATTAAACGCAAAGGTCTGCAATCATACTGAGTATATAAGGGTCAGAGGGTAGAGAGAGAGAGAGAGAGTTACCATGAAAGCAAAGCCAGTAACAATGGCCCATGAATTGGCAAGGGTTGCACCAGCAAGCTCAAGCTTCCCAAGATGGCCAGCAAACATGACTGACACCAAAGTGATCAAATAGTAGAAAAGATTGGTAAAAATCATTGGCAATGAAAACAAGACCTATTTCTTGGCCTCCTCCACGTCCAACACTTTCTTCCACCACCTTAGTTTGTTTGCTCCTTCTTCATCTCCCTGACCCTCTAATAAGGGTGCCCAGGTAGTTTCATTTATCCTAGCTAAATCTGTGTTTGCTAACATTGCCATCTTCTTCTTCTCTAGTTTTCTTCTTCTTCGTCTTGTTTTCTTATAATTTTTTCTCTGGATGTCAAGAGGCTAAACTAGAAGGTACCATTCAAAAACTGGGATTTCCCACCGCCATTTAAAACTTAAATCTTTTTATATTTTTATTTTATTCTTTGGTTTTGCCCTTTTTGTTTTTCTGCTTTTATCACGTGGAAGATTAATATATACTGCACAAGAGATAAATTTACAGGTGTCAAACATAATGTATGGTCAGGATCATATTGTCAGAAATTAAATAGCAGGACTTGTACAAACATAAATCCGACCGACTCACAATCAATCAATTATAATTCGTGCTGCACTTTGGATTGGGGAAGAAATAATTTAGCCGCTACGGATAGTAGTAGCCAGCCACATGCAACAATTGTCTGAGAGAGACCCAATACACACTCATGACACAGAGAGTCGTATTGTGATTGTCATCTCCATCAATACACTTACACTGTACACACCAAGCTTTTGTCTTCTTCTTTCTTTTCTGTTTTTTTCCTTTTTACTTTTTTCTGACAGGTTCGAATGGAGGTGTTGAAATAAAGGATTTTGATTTGATAATAGAGTTAAATTTGATATATTAAAAAAATTAGAAAATAAATTAGATTTGCAAGAAGGTTACTGAGGCCTGGGGTTCAAACCTTGGGCAAATAATTTAATTCCATTTTCATGCATAGCGCAAATGTTTTTAAGGAAATTGATTAATGATGGTGGTTGGAATGACTGGCAGACCACAGGTAAGATAGAGACTTTTCTTTTTTTGTCAAATAGAGAACTTCATCATACAATGCAGAAGAGGCCAATTTCAGAGGGATGGAGACTTTTCTTTTTTTGTCAAATAGAGAGATGGAGACTTACTGCAAGGATATTACTTGCCCCTTATTGTAACTCATCATTACTGCAAATTACAGTTTGACATATATACAAAAATAATTCATCAAAAATATAAAAATAAAAATTTATGTACACATGTCACACTACTATTTACAAGAATGTAGGAACTTCTATGTACATGATAAGGAGAGAATTATTTTCCTATTTGAAATCACTGTATGAAATGAGCCATTTGAAAATTCATTTGTTTTCTTTATTTCTCCCTTATTCAAATCTTGGTATACATGAATTGTAGTAGTCCAAACAAACAGTTTAACTTTATAAGTCATAGAAATTTATAGATTTGAAGTCACTCCATCCAAGTGGACCCGAAATGCCACATTAACACACAACAACAATAAAGGTACAAAGATTAAGAACTGTGTGGAAATCCCCAGAGGAACTAGTCTAACAAGAGCCAAGAGAACATACTATATCCATCAACGTCTTCACACAAACTTCATGCCAAAAAAAGAAGTTTACACAAACTGTCTTCTGTTTGATGTTACGACTTACCTTCAAAATTAATAATAATGGATGAGAACTCTCAAAGATTTTCACAAATTAATAAATTAATAAATTATTATTGATTAAGCGGTTTTGAAAGTAGTGCAACAATCCCCAGAGGCAGTCCATCCACATGTGTTTTTCAGTTTTGATTTTTTTTTTTAATTTAAATTTTCGGTAATTAATATCTGTTTCTTTCTCCATGCCTTCTATTTATTTTTGAAGACTTTATAGGAAATGATCCATAACGTACGTTGCAATAAGGCATGTTAATTCTCTAGGGTTGGCAACTTGGTATGGAAGTTAACATGGCCCTTTGTGTCAACTTTATATGCGCAAGATCTAAGCTCTCTCTGAAGCAAGTGTCTGGTATTGTATGGATTTTAGGCATATTGGGCTCATTTTGCGTGGATGGAGGAACTGGACCATGTATTTCTTTGAGCTTACTTTATCTAAAAGAATTACTATGTGCCTCCTACATCTCTCTAACCTAACCTAATTATTTTGAGCTTACTTTATGTAGCTATCCTTTTATAATCTTTCTTTAGTAATGAAATTTCCTTTTGACCAAAAAAAATTTCAAGGTTGGGCCAAATCTTTGAAGAAAAAGTAGGGATAGCAACGGCGGGTAAGGGCCGGGTATGACAATACTATCCTCATCTCCGCTCTCTATCCCCGACCCCGTCCCCAAACTCATCCCCTTTTAATAGGTTTCGGGAATCCCTGTCCCTGTACCCGTTCCTGTCGGGGCACTATCCCATACCCTCCCAAATTCCCGATTTTTTTTGCATAAAAAATATTTATTATACATTTTAACATTAAAGTTTCATATTAAATTATCATTCAACATATGCAAATTAACTATAAAGTTCAACTCAACTTTTCAAAATCACATCAACATGAAATTCCAGAGAAAATTAGGAAGAATTAGGAGAGGGGGGTTAACTTAGGGTTAAATATAAATATTATAATTATTTCTTTAAATGTAAACATATATATTTTCGGGGATGGGGACGCCAATACCATTCCCATACCCGTCGGGGAATTTTTCAAGTTCGGGAATCCCGTACCCGATACCCATTTGGCCCCGAAATCTCCCATGTTAGGATCGGGGACAGACGAGGACCCCCGCGGGGAAACAGGCATTTTCATAAGAAACGAAGCAAAACTTTAATATTCCAAGTGAGGTATGTCCCGACTTATATTTTTTTTTTAGGAAACGAACTATCGTGAACATAAAATACTAGTCTTGATCCAACATTATTGGTATTTCTAATTTGATCACTTAAGACCAATAAGCCACGCTTGATGGCTTCGATTGTGCTATTTTAGTTAAATTGAACAAAAGTCATGTCACACGTTTGGTGAACTTATAAATGCTGAAATTGAACCCTTTATTTATTTAATTTTTTTGTTGAGAAATTATGGGATTGCATTGATAATTCAGCCTAGACACAATGGGCCTTACAATAATAGGGCAATCTAACATCAAAATTAAGACACTCTGGGGCTCATCCACTAAAGATCATGCAAGATCGAAGAAACTCTGGCATAGGCATCCCAACTAAGAGTGCAAACTCATAACAACCAAAAATAGATAAAGCTTGAAAAAACCAAGTCATAATAATATAAATAAAACTCCCACAAAAGATAGGTGGAAAGCTCTCACAAATGAGAGGTGAAAACCCTCATAAAAGGAGAGGTGAAAACTACACAGAAAACTCAAAGAGTCTCTACAACTTATTCCAAACATAAAGAAATCGCAAAAAGGATGGTGGTAGACATCCAACACTAAAACGAAGGTGGAGATCGAATGCCGAGATGCATCCGCCTATGATGAGTGAGGAAAATTATTACAAAATGAAAACAAATAGGATAAACCTTATGTCTCTGAAAATGGAGGAAAAGAGGAAAGGGCCGGAAGAGAGAAAGGGAGAGGGGAGGAATAAAATGACTTCCTCCCCCTCAAACTGAAAATGGTTGTGGAGTCAAATAGTATGCTCAAGTGGTCACGTTGTTGTTTTTTACTTTTGCCTGACCTTCATTTAGACCAAAACTGCATCTCTATTATGAGGCACATCCAATTGGGTCCATTTTGTGCGCAGTGTAACCAACAAAAGTAGGGCGGCTTGACAGCAAAGACCACAGATTAAGCCAATCCACAATCCCTGTACCAAAAGAAATTGAGCACATAGTGTGAATTGAAACGTAAACAAAACAATTCGCAAGGGCTCGTAGCTCAAATGGTTAAGAGCATTTATTCTTGTACTAGGTTCGATTACTCCTTCCCCAATATCGCTTGTATAAAAACAAAACAAAACTATTCATCTACTAGCTAGCTACAAGGTTAATTGTCTCACCTTAGCATATAGTTTCAACTTAAATCCAACAACACATGCAACTGTCATGCCAACCAAATAGAATGCACCCAAGTTTACATACATAGCCAAGTGCTGAAAGCCACATCCTCTGGCCACACCTGAAATACCAAAAACAATTAACTTCCATGGATGCTCAAGAAAAAGAAGGGAAAAAGAACAAACTTCAAATGCAAAAGAACAGATAGAATTGGCTCCTGCTAGGAAAGTGGAGGATCCTACCTGACAAGACACCTTGCACAGAATCAGCCATTATTGAAATTGCAAGAAATGGTGTCATAGAAGCAAAAAGCTTGATTATTGCACTGCTGTCACTGAAAAAGCCAGCCCATATATTGTGACCAAATGCTAGAGCCAGAACAACAAGGAGACCAAGAAGCACAGAGAGCTTAAGAGTCACAGCCATTGCCTTCTTGGCGTTGTCAGGATTGCCTGCTCCTAATTCATTTGACACCCTTGTGCTACACCACAACAAGTAATGTTTGTTTCAAGGTATGAAACAGAATGCTGATACCGAAAAACTAGGAGTAAGGAGAACCTGGGAAATTATTGTTAAACCAACCTTGCAGCAGCACTGAGGCCATATGTAATCATGTATGCAATTGCTTCTGTATTCACACTGAAGATATAATCAGAAAAGGCTACTTGGGGCAGGTGGAAATAATCAGAAGTTTAGAGCATAAAGCTTACCACATTGCAGTTAGTGAAGTGGTTTGTTCTGCGTTTGGCATCAGTCCTGCCAATAACACCAGAATCTCAAAAGCCCAGTACTCCAAGCTGGAAAGATAAAAATGTGAAGCATTTTAATACTTCAAATCAATCTCATGCACAGTTGATGTATGGTTCTTTTTCTTTCTAACATATGGTCTTAAATCTAAGCTGACAATCAGTCTTTCGTGTATTTGAATTTGACTGAGCATTTGAACTACTTCTATAGTCTGTGTCTATAGCTGAATGAGGCTATGTGCCTCATCTGGGATTTAAGCATTAACTTACAGAAAAAGGCAAAGAAAATTTGAACACTTACCATACCATTGCTGCTGAGGGGAGGGCAAGTTTCAAGGCAGCAAGGACATAATGGAACGATTCTATCGAAAATCCTTCCCATGTAAGCTCAAACTTCTTTGCAAACATAACATACATGGCCAGCATCAGCATCGCTATCCATATTGAAATTGAACATGCTAGGGCAGCTCCCTTGAAACCAAGAGCTGTCCAATGTACCAAAGCATATGCAACGAAAATATGAATAACCACTGGGATCAGTGAGAGGAAGACCAACGGCATTACAACGGATTGTGTCTGAAGAAATCTCAATATGTTATGCATGAAGCCGAATGCAAATAATCCCGGAATCAGAAATTTCATATAAAGAGCGGCAGATTTTGAAATTTGAGGATCTTGATGAAGTAAGATAAGTATGGGTTCTGTGTAGAACCAGACTACAGATATGATGATAGAGACCAAGAAAGAAATTATGGATGAGGCTTGTAGATATATCCCCAACATTCTGTATAACTTTGCTCCAAATCCTTGCCCACACAGTGTCTCAAGAGCTCCACTTAACCCAATCTAAACCAATAAATAGTAGACAAGAAAACAATTCAAAGTTTGACCTGGAATCTTATCAAATTTATCTATGTCATCTCAGATAGAACTCTGGACATCTACTTCAGAATTGCTAGCTACTAGAATATTAAAATATAAAGACAAGTCCAAATTTTATATTGGTGATCATTTTCTGAACCGCACAGGCTGCTTGCTAGGTGCACAATTCTTGTACATGGCTTTTCCCATATGAAACTTGAATACCAATAACAAGAGCACAAATTTTTTTTTAAACCTACTGCTTGGATTTTCTATTAGGCTCATCTCCTCTGAAAAATTAATAACAAGAGCACATCTAAAGCATTATTAAAAAAAGGGCTTCCATTCTTTCTCACAGAGACAGAGCAAATGAAATTACTCCAGTCCCACATACAGACTGTTCCATTGGTTTTCCTAATAGTATACAAAATGGACAGGACATGAGAGAGAGAGAGAGAGAGAGAGTTACCTTACCATGAGAGCGAAACCGGTAACGGTGGCCCATGAATTGGCAAGTGTGGCACCAGCAAGTTCAAGCTCACCAAGGTGACCAGCAAGCATGACAGATATCAAGGGGATCAAGTAATAGCAAACATTGGTAAGAATCATTGGCAAGGAAAACAAGACCTGGTTCTTGGCCTCCTCCATGTCCAACAGTTTATTCCACCACCCCCTTTTTCTTCCTTGTTGATCGCCATGGCCACCTGCCTCTAATAACGGTGTAGCAGTGCTCCTGTCTGCAGATTCTGCAACTGTGTTTGCTGGCATATCTATCTCTAGCACTACCTCTGTCTTTCTTCTGTTTCTTGTTTTTTCTTCTTCTTATTCTGCTGTTGTGCAATGCGTTCTCTTTTTAATTAAAAAAAATGGCATGTGGATATTTATTTTAAGATATAGAATGGTTCAAGATCTCAAATTCCAATCTAGACACAGACAAGAGGGTAGGAGAGAGAGAGATATATATTCATTATCTGATTTTTCTTTTAATTTTAATTTTTTTAATATGAAAAAGTGTGAATTTACTATATTATCTTCATTTAATTAATAATTTTAGTTCTTAATATTGTCATTAACCAAGAGTATTTTCTGGTATTTTAAATATTTCACTATTCTCTGCATTTTACTCTATATATATAGATATATACACGTTCAATTTGGCTGATTTTGGTATTTTTCGTATAATTTGGGCATAAACGTGCACACGGGCACATTCTGAGGCTCACACACACGTCAAAACAGATAAACGTCAACTTATATGGGCCAAAATGATAATTCTAACAAAATACAACTACAAAAATGCTATTTAACCCTAATAAATAAGGAGGCAAAAGCTGTGACTTTGGCAGGCAGGAAGATTTGTTGAACAGAAATCTCTTTTGGGCAAAGAGATATGCTACCAGACAAGTATGAACCGCTAGCACACAAGATCCCACTTGTTTCATGGGCCACTTGATTTGAAACTTGACGTACACATTCACAATTAACAACAGTGAGACCAGGTGCGTTTTTCTAAAAACAATAGAGGAATGCTAGTAATCTTCTCTTTAACTTTTTTTAATTTTCTTTATTTTTTACTTGATATGTGTTATTCTCCTTACACTTAAAATAATATCATTAATATATTATATAAGCTAACTTTTGCTTTCTAAGTTTACCCTTATTATTCAATTTATCCAAAAAAAATTCACAACTTTCTTACCATTTTAATAAAAAAAATTTAACGTCAATTATTTTTTTATAAAGAAAATGTTTGTTTTAAATTAAAAAAAAGAGGAAATGTCCTTTTTTTTAATTAAAAAAAAGTCTAAACTTGACTTTTTTTTAAAAGGGACATTTCCTCTTTTTTTTAAAAGCAGACATTTTTTAAAATTTAAAAAAATTGACTTTAAAAAAAAAAATTAATAAGATTGTGAGAAAGTTGTGAAATTTTTTGGGATAAATTGAATATATTTAATAAAGGTAAATTTGGAAAGTAAAAATTAGCTTATATAATATATTAATGACATTGTTTTAAGTGTAAGGAGAATACACATGTCTTTTTTTGTCGAAAGAATGACATATGTCAAGTAAAAAATAGAGAAAGTCCAAAAGAAAATATTAGAAAGAAGGTTACTAGCATTCTCAAAACAAGATTGGTGTAGCAGTTCTCTCCTCTTGTCTACGTCTACAGCAACTTATTTCTGTTTTCTTCCTTGTGACATCAACTTCTCCCTCCCAGCATAGGACAAGTATGGGCCATGGCCTATACTCACACTATTTTTTATCATATATATATATATATATGGGATATATTATTCTTCTCTCTCTGCCCTTTCTTTCCTCCTCATCTCTTTTCTCTCTTATTTTTATTTTCTTCTTTTCCTCCACAGTTATTTTCTTCTTCCTATTTTCTTGTTTTTCTCTCTTCTTTGCAACAATTATTCTTTTAATTTTCTCCTTTTTAGTCATCATATGCATCTTTAATTTGAAATTGAGTATTCTAGGTTTAATTAGGAATGAATTATAATTTGAAAATTTTGTTGAAATTAAATTAGGGCTTTCATTTTAGAAATTCGGTTAAGATGTTTGATTTTTTTTTTTTTTTTATTGTTGAGATATTTGATTAAACACATTGATGATATTATGAGAATTAGTTTATTAATTTAACGTGATTTAGGATTACGTCGTCTAGTTTTAGTTTTTGTATTTGTTTAACTTTTATTTATAAATAGAGATGCATTTGAATGTAAAGCTCATACGTCTCCTAATAAGGTGTATCTTTTTATGTTTATTAATGAAATTTACTCATACCGTCGAGTTTAGTATGTAAGTTTTGCCTAGTCGACATTTGAATCCTGAAACCCCTACTGAATGAGACACATGGGAGGCCCCTGGCATAGGTAAGGCGCCCGCCTAGTCCAAATTGGGAGGACCCCAATTTGTATAAACTTCTATTTTATAATACAAGCGATAGTCTAACTACAAAGGGGAAGTGGTTTCTCACACACACTACCAAGGTGTCATGGGAGTTCAAACCTGAGACTACTAGTCTGCAAGTCAATATCCATTTTTCTTTGGGCTAGACTCCGTTGGATGTATAAACCTCTATATATACATACGTATGTTACTTTAAAAAAAAAATACAAATTTATAAATAAACTCAATTCTAGACATGTATTTATAAAAAAACCCAAGCACTATTTAAACATAGAAACACACCCAAAATCAACCCCTAAAGTCAACTTTTTGGGTGTGTTTATAAATGGGTTTTGAGTGTGTGTAATGATGGGTTTTGGGTGTGTTTATATGTTTAAATAGTGCTTGGGTTTTTTTATAATTTCAACCCCCATTTTGGGTGTTTTAGTGAAACTCCCAAAAAAAAATGTACTGGATTAATTTTATGTTAGGCCCAAGTATCGTTATTTAAAAATAAATAATTATAAAATAATAAATAAATAAAAGGCCAATTATTCACTCTAAAACTAAAACGAGGAAACTCAAATAAAGGGCTAATATTTATTTAAACTTACAGCTTAAGTAAATTAACCTAGTTGAATGGGGAAAAAAAAATCTTTTCAAAGTTGAAGTTGATCAAGTCTTACATTCGGTCAACTCTTAGCTATGTTATCCATTACATGATATAAAAAAATTGATTATGTAAAGTCAATTGATACTTTTGCTTTGAAAATTGCAAGACGAGTGATATTTAAGTGATGTTTTGATGCATTTTATAAATTTGTTTTGTGAATTACATATTGTTTGTTTCTTTTTAGATTATAATTGTGACTTTGAGTTCATATAATTTTTTTTAACTTACTAAAAAAAATGCACATAAATATACATAGAGAGTAGAAGGCCACATTTTGGTGATTCGCCTAAGGCCTCCAAAACATTAGGACCCACAAAGACTGAAATTAGGAGTGATTTATTTTTATAAGTAGAAAATGAAGAAATCAAATTTGATACATCTTCTAACATTTGTGTGCATGAGTGTGTTGGTGTTTGGAATTATATACAAGAATGCATATATACTAATGTATAAAGAAGTCATTGGGAGCATGAGGTGTCTATTTTTAAAGTCAACAATATCAGCTTCTTATTATGAGATATGCATGGCCGCCCCTACTTTATTGGAGATTTTCAGAACAATTGGAGACCATGGCCATGGTTAATTTGTAAAATATTATCTCACCCATATACCCAACCTGAGTTAAAAAGAGTTAATTACATTGGGTATGGGCAGAGTCGGCCCATGACATGTGTGGGCTGTGCGACAGAGCCCCCAAAATTTAGGGGCCTCCAAATGTTTTTAAAAGCCCAACATTATATTATATTTATGGGTATGTGCAGTTTTTTTGTATGTAAAAGAAAATTGAATGGATGTGAGTATGTGAAAATAGATGAAGGATGATCTTGATTTTATTTATGGGTATGTGCAGAACCCAAATAATATATAAAAACTTAGAAGAACAAACAAGAAGAAAGTTCCTTTTGGTCCAAATAAAAGAAGAAGAAGAAAGTTCCCTTTTCTCTTCGTCCTATGTTTTATATGCTTAGAACAAACAAGACAATCCACAAGGAGAAGAAGAAAATGTCAACATTTTAACAAAGAAGTGCTAATCACGTCTAAACGTAGATGATTACATCATACATTCAATAGATGTAATTATAAATTCTGTATAGCTAGCTAGCATTGTCCCAAAAGGTTGACGAACTCCTAATCACGTCCCTTTTTAATCTTTTGGCCCAAATGGTTTGCTTGTAATCCAAAATTCAACAAAAGTAACAATCCCTTTTCACCCGTGGCTTTTAAAATAGGGAAAATACTTGCTTTATTCTCTAAAATAGGAGTTTCTACTTTCTTGCCAATCATAATTTGACATGTATGTGCGTATAGATTTTTCTTTTTATGTTTTTGATACATTGTTTTTGCTTGTGTCTAACTGTGATTTGCAGGAAATATGAATGCCTCTTTACAGGGAAGGAGAGAAGTAGTGTCCTATAAAATATTGTTACCAAACTTTATATTCTCCCATTACAATTTAAGAATACAAATCTAGCTAGAGTTTTGACTCTTGTTATGGTTGAGATCAATTTTGCTTCTATTATCACTCTTATTTTTCACTGATACGATGACATCATTTTTTAATAATAAATTTTCAACATTCCTTCTATCATATACAAAGTTTTTAAAGCAACATTAATCATCAATACGGTCTAGCCCAGTGAAAAAGGGTCTTGACTTGTAGACTTGAGGTCTCAGTTTCGAATCACCACAGCATTATAGTTGTGTGTGTGTGATAAATCTCCCTCCCCTGTAGTTTAGACTATTACTTACCCTCCAACACACTCCTCAATATAGTCATTCTATAGTGAGTGTCTTATATATGACCCTTACATAAGTCCCTATCTCTTGCCTCAACATAACCCTTAACCTCAACTAGGCTCAATCATTGCAAGAGCGAGAGCCTAATCCCAGGCTCAAGATGGAAGCCCAAACCCAAGCCTATTCGGCCCATTTATTTGCCAACATGTGGGAACCTCCCTCTCATATTAATGGCTCTCCATTCTCCTTCACTCTTTAAAGTTTCATTGGCTCCTACAGCACAGATGTTACACCAATCAATATATAATTCACATGTGCGTGGGTATGATAAAAACATTTTGCTTGGATCTATCTCTCTGTTCACTTGCACAGAATTGGACGGATTCTAAGAATCACCAGTGACTGTCTGTGAGGGAGACATAATTTTGTTAGCTAGGTCAATGATTGGGGCCACATGAACGTACTCAATTATTGACATGCATTTTACCTAAATCTGTCCCTTTCTTTGCTCCAAAAGATTTGTTTTTAATACAAAATTCGACAGAGTAAGAACTCACTGTCATGTAAAAAGATTTGATACAGAACTTCATATTCTACCATTAAAATCACAAATCTGACCAGAGTTTTTTTCACTCTTATAATGGTTGAGATCAATTTTAATTTACTTCCAGTGCTGTTATTTTTGCCCATATATATTTTACCCATCTCTGGGTTCCTTTGAAACCATATAAATTTTCATTTTCCCAAAGAAGTAAATATTCAGTTGTTCATTCTGTCTAGGCTACTACTCAATCTCAAACCCAGATAATAAAAAGTGCAGAAGGTTGTAAAGAAGTTACTGTTTGAACTTTGAATTTAGTTATTGTATAAATTTACATAAATGTGGAATCTGCATTATGCTTCAAAGCAAATAATTGAACTTTTTGTTCCTGTACTGGCAACAAAGGCAGAGGCATGGACTGTGGACACCTCACCCGTACATGTTTGCTTGCAACAGGTAAGGCAGGGAAATTTATCAGATCTGTAAAAAATGAAGAAAATCTGCAAACATATGCAAGATTTTTCAGGCAACATGTATCATTGAAAGCACTACAGACTGGTAGAGCTAATTTCAAATCCCAGCTCTCGCTGTTACAAGTTACAACAACATGCTGCATCCTCACATTAAAATCAGAACCTGAAAAATTTGCATGTTGGAGAGAGAGAGAGAGAGAGCAATCTTCTCAGAAAAATAAACAATTAGATCTATATGAGAATGGGAAAATTCACTTACATTATGTGAAACTTAGGTTAAAGATCAGATGACACTTGATTATTTATGTGTAGGATTTTGAAAAGTAGGACACACAACACAAGCCAGTAGTTTATTAACATACCAAGCTGCTGGATCAAACTGTAAGTACAATTTGTTGTACATACTAATTACAGCACCCACCAATATTAATCAACAAGAAGAAAGAAAGAAAAGCATAAACAAAGCACATATGCTTTCATTTATGCATGCACTATCAGATGTAGGTAGCTGCATTGTTGTCATTCTTTCTTCTCTTCCTTGGATTCAACCTTCTTCTCTTCCTTGGTTTCAACCTTCTTCTCATCCTTGGATGCTACAGTTGCTGCTGCCTTCACCCTTGCCTTGCCTTTCTTGGGCTTCATGAAGCAGAAACAAGAGCAGCAGGGGCACTGGAATAAGAACTTCATAGCTTTTTCACCTTAACTCTCTGCTCTCTGATTGTCCTCCAAATCTTATGTATAGCAAAAGTTCAGCTTTGCCTTCCCTTTCTGTCTTCTTTCTTATCTAATTATTAATGTTGTTGGGGGTTTTTTACTTAAACAAAAAGAAAAAAAGAAAAGAGAGAGCCCATTGGATTCCACTTCAATCACTTTCAATAAAGCAGATGCCTGCCTAATAATGCCAGGTTTATAATGGAACTTGCTAGGGTCTGCCTGTGGGGCTGGCCATGATCAACAATGAAGCTAAATCTCTTTAATAGGCTCTCCTTTGTGGGTCATGTTTAAGCATACATAATGAACAAGAGTGACTGTTCTTGATTTCTTCTCACATACTAAAGATTTGTGAGCTCAGTCCTCAGTGAGCTGGCAAGCAATAAAAGCAAACATGTTTTAGATTACCAATTATTAGCATTCTTTCCCGTGGGGTATAGCTCAATTGGTTGAGCTCTTGCACTTTCATCTATGTGAACAGAAGTTCGAAACCGCAAGACACCTAATGAATATTTGTGAAAAGAAAACCTCCTCCTCCCCCAATCGCTTGCACTAAGAAATTATTAGCCTCCTCCTTTCCTTAATTTCAAAAGAAGGAAAAAAACAAATTTTGTGAAATCATGACTTCGGCTGCTAAATGAACCTTAAAAAATTAGGATATATACTGCTGCATCAAATAGACAACACATTTCAATGATGGAATGATGAAGACACTTTACGTAAAGAGTGGGTATAAATTTCATTGCTGGGATGAAAAACAAGATAAACAGAAAGTGTAATTGTTACTCTAATCACCATTAAGAGGAATGATGATGTTTGATAAACAAATTAACTATTTTTGTGTTTGACAATAGCTTTCTTTTTGCTCCACCTCTTCCGGGTAAAGTTGAGTTGAGAGAGCCATGCCATGTGAGTGCCAATCAACAACTTGTGGAATCACTGTATTCTCTCAATTGAGTTGTAACTATCACCGCCCTCTGTCTACAACCACGCTGTGGTTTCCAGAGTCAAAAAAGTCACCGATTCCTTTGTAGCTTTAAATACCATGGATGAAGAAAAATGCTTCCATCTCAAATCAAAGGTGTGGTTACAGAAACTTACAGCAACAATGTATAGTCGGATTTACTATATTTTACAGTGAAATGTGTAGTTAAATTGAGTGCATATTTAACCTGGCATTGCCTCCACCATGAAAATAATTAAAATGAACAAGGGGAAAATGCAATAATCTGGGGGAATTATGTTATTAAAAGAAAAAAGTAATACAATCCACAACCAGTGTACATGCCTATGAGGATCCCCTTTGCCATTGGTTTTTGTAAGATTCCTCTTAAGTGGCTCCCCTTTACAACTCAGAACCTTCAAGCTTTATATTTGGCAGGTCAAGATTGAAATAGAAATGTGTTGCACGATTATTTCAAGTGAACCACAATGTACCATATAGACAATGGCTATTAGATATTCCGGAAACGCCTATAGTTCAAAGTTTGGATGAGGGATTAACTGATCCAAGCATTTGACGGTAGTCGTATACCCCAATACCTCGTTTTCTTCCAAGACGACCTGCATCAACATACTGTACAAGGATGGGGCAGGGAGCATATTTATTGTCCCCAAGGCCAGCGTGAAGAACTTTCAGAATGGACACACAGACATCCAATCCAATAAAATCTGCAAGCTCTAGAGGACCCATTGGATGATTTGTTCCCAGTTTCATTCCTGCATCAATGTCTTCCTTTGTTGCCACACCTGTGTAAAGTGCAAAAAATGCCTCATTAATCATCGGCATTAAGATCCTGTTTACAACAAAGCCCGCATAATCCCTCGAGCATATTACTGTCTTGCCAAACCTGCCAATTCAACAGTCCACAGTTAAAAAGATGGCAGGGAATTTATTTGGCTATATGAGTAGGAAATGTAACTTAATCAGAAATGTGCATGGTAAATTGCCAAGGGGAACAAAAGGAAAATTTTCCTTTTTCATGGAATTCAAGGTATCCAAGTCAAAAACCTTTCTGCCAAGGCTTTTGTAGCATCAAATGTCTCATCTGATGTGTCTGCTCCTCGCACAATCTCAACAAGTTTCATTATAGGAGGAGGATTCATAAAATGCATGCCGATCACCTGGAGATCACAATCAGATTTCTAACGTCACATATTTTCATAGATAGTTAATCAGCACAAGATTTGTTTATTTTCAAATATTTTTTAAAAAAAATTATAAATTGTTCTCAGTTCTAATTCTAACATTATCATCATAAGCATAATCTCAGGATAAAAAGAAGCAGCATATTCTGAGCATAACCTGGTGTGGTCTGCTAGTTGCTGACGCAAGGCGAGTAATGGAGATGGAACTTGTATTAGATGCCAGTATGGCCGAACTTTTTGTGATCTTATCTAGCTCAAGAAATAACTTTTTCTTCACATCTTCAGATTCCACAATAGCTTCGATAATTATATCTGCCGAAGAAAGCTTTTCCAAGTTTGAGGTAAACCATAGACGTTCCAAAGCATCTTTACCTACAGCCTGTTAAAAAGAAATGGAATGATTTGTTAAACTTCCCACCCTTACAGTGAAACAAGCTCTCGTTTATATAATGCACATATGACAGATCTCAAATCACAGAGGAAACATTTCTTTTTCATCAGTGGTTTTTTACTCTGAATTCAGGTATGCCAAGAGCTCACCATTGTAGCTTAGCTGCAAAACTATTCAGTTAGTGTCATCCCTGTCTCAAAGATAAATGCTAAGATATCCCTTTTAAGCAGGATTTAGTGAAGTGTTAAAATTGAATACGGTTTATTTCCTAGGAAAAACCATTTTCACAGCAAAGCCTTCAAATGCAATTCCTCCTCAGGATTCCATTCAGCTTGAAATTGTTCTTTATTTAAATCTAGATATACACACAGACACACACATATTTTTTCGACAAGTACTCACCATGGTTCCAATTCCCGATACTGTCATAGAACACAAACACAAAGATAGAACCAGATGAGTTGGCTGAAGCCAACATTTTAGGTGTTAACACTATCCAGTTTGGTACCCTTTATAATTCAAGAATATAACAGCATTAATCAACTGATGCTTGAGAGTAGCTCATGAGAACAATTAGTGAAGAGCCATCAGGACAAAAGTAGCACTGACAAGTTCTTAAGAACTGAACCCCAAAGCTCTCTCTCCTGTGTGATCTGTGCATGCAAGCCCTAATTTTGTGGGTGTGCGGGAGTGTGAACATGTGTATGGTTTCCTTTCATTCTATACATATGATCAAAGTAGCACTGATTGTAACTATATAGTTCTTCAACAATAACTAAATAAGGCCGTCATAAAACAAAAACTTTGGAACAGCTTGAATTCCACTGCTAATAAGTTAATTCAGTATTCTCCAAATTTATATAAAACAAATGCTGATTTACTTGAAGAAGACACCATCTTCAATCGGGAAATGAGATGATAAGGAAAACTCAACTAAAGGAGCATATTACAAACTTTACTTTCATTGAAAAGGGTAAAATGCGAGACTTTGAAACGGTGATGATCAACAAGGTTAATTCGTAGCTGGAAATGGCTCAAACTACCATAAGCTCAGATGAAGACAATGCCCATCAAACTCAAACAATCTAATCAAGTAGAGCTCCAGTTAGAACTCTGTAAAGTGGATATATATCCAGACAGAGTAAGAATGAAAAACCTGACTCTCAGGTTAGTGAAGCTGAAGTTGTTTTGCACCCTTATCAGACAAAATCCTCTTGGCTGTGTACATATATACCTCCACTAGTATCATCAAGGGTTCGGTTAATTTTCAACCAGAGCTTTTGAGGTTTGCCTGCAACACGTGTTTGCCCCTTACCGCTTATGGGTACGTGGACCCCTGCCGTATTCTCATAACTTAAAGACATTTACAATTCTCACCACACATTACTCATAGCCAAAGAACACCGAGTCACAGTTATGTAAGGCATAAAATTATAGAAAAAAAGTGTACATCGAGCCTCCGCCTAAGCAAGTATAGGGTACTCATGACATCGACTCACAGCAGTTCACAAAATCAATGACAAATGGAAGCTCAGCCCATCATGTAAGGAAGCATATAAAGAATAAAACTCACACCACCAACAACTAGTTTTAAAAATCACTAAATTCACTAGCAAATAAAAAACTAAACTTTACCCACCAGGGGCCGCTACAACCCTCTAGCTCAAACTTAACTGATTTTCCAATTTATCAACAAATTCAACATCAACATCATGTGGCAAAATTATCTCTCCTTTTCATTTCTTATTCTTCCACTTTCTTTGTAACTTCAAAGTAAGAGAGTTCCCAACCTGACTGAGTTGTCCTTTGGAAACCAGACGCTGGATGGAGCTAGAGATAGACTTGGTGGCTCTGGAGAGAGCGTCTTGGTCGGTGTCTAGGACCCAAACGTCAAAGCCATGCGTTGCGGCGAGTTGGGCTATTCCAGAGCCCATTTGGCCGCTACCCACGACCCCAATTGTCTTGAAACTCTTCATCTCCGCCATTAATTCACCGATGAGAGCAGCAATGTCATTGCAGAGCAAATGGGTTCACCAGGGACAAGCGGATAGGCCTTCGGGGGTGGCACTTATAATCGGGTCAGATCAAGCTAATCGGATTCGGATTCTTTACATAATTCGGGTCAAGTTTAGCCGTTTAGGGAGGCTCCTAACTCACAAGCTTAACCCAAGTGGTAATTTGGTTGGGTTTCGGGGCACATTTGGTCCTGGGCTTTTTTACCTAGTCTTTTTTCTTCTCAGGGTTTGGAAGGGGAGGGAAGGAGAGGTTTAATTGGGGTTCGAACCTGAGACTACTTACTATTGAGCTAAAGACATGTTTGCAACTTGCTTCATCTTACTTTTCAGTTTTTTGCAACTATGTATAAATCTCAAGAAAATATAATGAATAAGGAATTGTAACTCAAGCGGTTAAAAGTGTTTAAGAAGAAGGAGAGAGTGTTTTTTCATACACACTGTTAAGGTCTCGTGGCGGTTGAACCTGACACGTTAGTCTGCAAGTCAATGTCATTTTACATTGTGCTAGACCCCATTGACCACATGTTATAACATTGGAAAATATAAAGCTTTACTTTCATGACATGTTTACTTATAAAAATGGGTATTTGAATTACTCGAATTCATTCTTTCCCTAACACATGGATATTAGAATTATTATAATCCCATGCATTTTTTTTATGAGATAGGGGGGACAAACCCCCAAAAGAAATGACAACTAACTAGTACAAATCAAGCGAGGCCTAACAACATCTAAAAAATCATCCTCCAAGAAAAAGCTAACCCAAGCAGGGACCTCATCCAAATAACAAACCCCCAAATCCAAGTTAAAGCTCCAGTTAGTCATACGATTAGCTACAACATTCACTTCTCTGTAAACATGAGTAAGGTGACAGTTGCTAATACGCCTCATAAGAACACAACAGCTCTGAATCAACGCAACAAGAGGATGACAACTTAAGGTTCCAACTTGCTGAACAAGGGAAACAACAATTGCAACATCCATCTCAATAAGAAGATTAGAAAAACCTTTATCCCATACCAAATAAAGCCCAAAATACAAGCCCCAAAGCTCAACCTCAAGGATTTGCCCCTTGCCTAAATTCACAGCAAAACCACAAATCCAATTGCCATTAACCCCACGGATCACTCCGCTAGCACCAATACAACCTGAAGCTGCTCTCCTAGAACCATCCATATTTAATTTCAACATATCTAAACCAGGAGGCTCCCAACTGAGTAAAAACTGAGCTAATCCCATGCATTTACTAACGCATAAGTATCAAAAATCATGTGAGTCCTATGTTAAAATCTTAATCCATAATTATTTACCCTTAAAACTAGGAATCTGATCAACTAGTCCAATTCCAAATCCTTAAGTCCATTCCTAATAAATATACAAGCCATAAGATATATAGTATCAATAAATACATATCCCACCGGAAAACTACTCTCTTAACAGAACAACTCCAAATTTCTTTCCACATCCTATAACAATTTTTTGCCGGCAACCTCTCCCTTTCTTTCCTTCTTGGGCATTTGATAATCCGTTTGCTTTGCCAGAGCTAGTTCGTCATCTATAGTCCTAGCACTTTGCGGTTGATGGAGAAAATCCAATTAACATTTAATGTGTGGTATCTTTTTCTAAACCATTGCTTTGAGCGTTGTCAACGACCTAAAGCCAAAGCCCATCAATAAGCTATCAGTGATGTTTTTTTATCGTGGGAAATGTCATCAATTTAAGGATGAATCCCTTGATTTGTGTAAAGCTTTTCACTTGTCAGCTGTGAGGTTTAATCATGAAAGTTTACCAAAAGTTCCCAGCACTGAAGGCAAAAAGAAATTGTAACCAGCCAAGATAACATAATGAGTTTTTAACCCATGTCAACTTTTTAAGCTATAACTTTTACCAGTTGACTTTTGTCAAGGTTTTTTTTTTTTTTTGGGGGTGGTGGGGGTTGTAATATTTTTCATCAAATTTCATCTTGTAATTTTAAGCAAACTTGTTTTGATATTGTTTGTTATTGCCTAACTAACAAGTACATGTTATGAATTTTTTTATTTTGTTGCTCACACATTTATTTATCTATCTATATATATAGAGCAAAAGGCAGAGAATGGTGAAACATTCAAAATACCATAAAATGCCCTTAGTTAATTTAAATATTAAGAATTGAAATTATTAATTAAATGAGAATAATATGATAAATTCACTTTTTTCATATTTAAAAAAATTAAAATTAAAAACAAAATCAGATAATAGGTCATACTTTTATAGAACATAACTACCTATGTTATCTTTTCTTAATTCTAAAAATAAAATAAAAAAGGAAACCAATTGGTACGTGCGTGGGCATGTGCCAAGGGGCTAGTCTAATTTATATAAACGATATTGAGAGATGAGAAATTATAAGACCTCAGGATGCAGGAGACTGATCTTAACCGCTTGAACTACAAATCGCTTATTGTTACTCACACATCCTTAGATTTATAATACACGACTAAGATTAAACACCAAGCAAAAACAAAAATCAAGATTTGAATAATAAGAAGAAAGAAATGAAAAGGGAAGAGGTTATTTTGGGGTTAATTTTCGTTATAAAAAAAAATTATTTTTGGTAAAAAGAAAAAGTAGAAAAAGTGTATGGGGGTTGGGTGAATTCACGTGAGGGTAGGTTGAGTAGTTGACCCGAAAATCCGGTGGCTGAAGAAAAGAACTTCCCCTATTTTGGATCCAACGGCTGCCTATAACCTATACCCGTGACGTCCGCCTACCGCCGCTCGATCCACCGCAAAGCATCTACTGTTGCTCACTTTGACTCTCCACTCAACTATTTTCATTCACCAGCCGGGCTGGCACAACGCGTGTAGGCCACGCCCAAACATCCTTCTCCACTTCTTTCACATATGTGAAGAGTATAAACTAGTAACTAGTTCCACGCGCGACACGAAAGCGTGAAGCTAAGAGTATACTGTCCTCGTTAGACCGCACTAAACCTCGTCCTAACCTCATCAAACCGGGGCCTACCATAACACAAAAATAATTTCAATAATTTGACTTGTTTTTACAATTTTGATTTTCTGCAGAGAGAGAAGAGAAAGGAGACAATAGTAGGTATTGGGTATTGACAAAGAGTGTGACTTTTGCAGACTGAGATAAAATCCAAGAGAAAATTTGAGCAAAAAGTCAGCTCCTTGAGTGCCGAGTTCAAATCAAAATCAAAAATCAAAATCAACCCACTAAAATAACCCCCAACCTCTCGCCTCTCAGCAGTGTGTTTGCCCAATAAAATAAAGATTCTCAAGAAAGAGAGAAGTTTCCTTTTCTGTACTGCACTACACTACTGTGTCTTTGATTTGAAATATCTGACTGCTTTTTTCTTCTTCTTTTTTATATTCTATCTCATTTGTTTTTTGGCTTTGAAAATTCAGGGAGAGAGAGACGTCTGGTTTTGAAATTGGAGAAGACCCAAATGTGGAAAAGGTGGTCACTGTTCACTCACTCACTCACTGTTTGATGTTAGGTACAAAAAAGCGGGGGACTCTGCTGTGTTGGGTTACTTTACTGCCAAGTGATGGCAATGCTTGTGAAACCCTGAAACCTTTTTCCATTTCACTGTGGGGCTCTGAGGGTTCATGGTTCTAGTGGTAGGCCTCAAAAGCTTCCTCCTTTTCTTATGCTTCTCTTGCGTGCTTTTTCATTTGGTGTTTTGTGATGATTTTGGGATGTGGGTTTGAAATTTGTGCATTTGGGTGTTTCTCTTTTGGTGTAGACGGAGGATGCTTGTTCAGCAAAATAGGGGGTTTGGTTGGGGTTGCTGATTTTTAGTCAAGGGTCTTGACTCTTGAGCTCATGTGGGGACTTGGAGGATCTTTCAACT
Organism: Prunus mume; assembly: GCF_029339155.1. Classification (NCBI taxonomy): domain Eukaryota; kingdom Viridiplantae; phylum Streptophyta; class Magnoliopsida; order Rosales; family Rosaceae; genus Prunus; species Prunus mume. The sequence continues at coordinate 13,707,235 of NC_142700.1, read as the reverse complement.
GGTTTTGAAATACTGCTTCACTTTTTTTAAGCGGTCAGTGTTCATTGCTTCACTTGCAAGTTGTTTTTATGAGGTGCTTTGGGATGTGAGTACTTAAGCTCCTTCTTTTGTGTGTGTTCTCTCTTTCTATAACGGGGCACTGTTTGCTCAACATCTTCAGATTGAAGTAAGTTTCTGCGCTTCCATATTTGTGGTCTTGGGATCTCAATCCTCCAAGCGGGCATTGGTGACTGCATTTGTTTTACTCACTTGTAAATTTTGCTTCATTTGAAGTTGCAAGCTGGGTTTTAAAGTGAAGGGCTTTGGGGATTTGGGTGTAGAAGTTTCTTCATTTGGATATCTTCCTTCCTCTTTTTTTCTTTTTCTGAAAAGCAGTGCATGCCCAATAACATCTTGTTCAGCTGAGTTTTATAGGATTGTTAGCCTTGCCTTGAGTTGGGGCTCTGCTTTGGTTTCAGAAATGGGGACACTGGGGTTTATTCCAATGACATTCCTCAAATGTCTATTCTTGGCTTGCTATCTTGCTTCTTCTTTGGGTCTTAATTCCCCAATCCAATCCTGTGATCGAAATGATCTCCATGCACTGAGAGAGTTTGCAGGAAACCTTACAAATGGGTCCATTATCACAGCATGGGACAAGACTTCAATTTGCTGCCAATGGGATGGTGTTGTCTGTGAGAATGTGAACAATGGGACAGTTGCTAGTAGAGTCACCCAGTTGATTCTTCCCAGCAGGAGTCTCAAAGGGTCGATTTCGCGCTCGTTGGGACAATTGGATCAGCTGAAGTTGCTTAATCTTTCTCTGAATCATCTTGAAGGTGGATTGCCTGCAGAGCTCTCATTCTTGAATCACCTGGAAGTTCTTGACTTGAGCAATAACATGCTGTCAGGACCAGTTTCAGGTGCGCTTTCTGGTTTGAAGTCTATTAAAGTACTGAATATTTCAAGCAATTCAATCCAAGGCAATTTGTCTGAGCTAGGAGGATTCCCACATCTTGTGGTGTTTAACATAAGCAACAATTCATTCACTGGTCAGTTCAATCCTCAAATTTGTAGCTCTTCCAGGGAAGCTCAAATTCTTGATATATCTTGGAACCGTCTCACGGGCAGTCTTGAAGGCTTAGAAAATTGCAGCAGGTCTCTCCAACAGTTGCACTTGGACTACAATTCATTTGCAGGCCATCTACCTGAGTCTTTGTATTCATTTTCAGCTTTGGAGCAGCTTTCGGTCTCTGGGAACTCTCTTTCCGGCCCGATAAGCAAGGAACTGAGTAAGCTCTCTGGCCTCAAGACCATAGTCATTTTTGGAAACCAATTCTTTGGTGAACTTCCAAATGTGTTTGGGAACCTTAGACGACTAGAACTGTTAGTTGCACATTCAAATATGTTATCTGGGCCATTGCCTTCAACCTTGGCACTCTGCTCAAATCTTCGAGTTCTTGATCTTCGAAACAATTCTCTATCAGGTTCTATTGATCTGAATTTCACTGGTCTTCCTAATCTCTGCACACTGGATCTTGCTACTAATCGTTTTTCTGGCTTCCTTCCAAATTCACTGTCTTATTGTCGTGAGTTAAAAACTTTAAGCCTTGCTAAGAATAAATTCAGGGGCTCAATCCCTGAAGATTTTTCAAAACTCACATCCCTTTTCTTTATCTCATTGTCAAATAACAGTTTTGTGAACTTATCTGGGGCACTCTCTGTGCTGCAGCAGTGCAAAAATCTCACGACTCTTATTCTTACAAAAAATTTCCTTGGTGAGGAGATTCCAAAAAATGCAAGTGGGTTTGAAAGCTTAATGGTTTTAGCACTTGGGAATTGTGCTCTTAAAGGCCAAATTCCAGTTTGGTTATTGAGCTGCAGGAAGTTACAAGTACTTGATTTGTCATGGAATCAATTGGATGGCAGCATCCCTCCATGGATTGGTCAGATGGAGAACTTGTTTTATTTGGACTTTTCAAATAACTCTCTCACTGGAGAAATCCCGAAAAGTCTGACAGAGCTGAAAAGCTTCGTATCTACAAATTGCAGTCATTCAAATCTTATTGCATCTGCTGGCATCCCGCTGTTTGTTAAACGAAATAAGAGTGCTAGTGGCCTGCAATACAACCAGGTCTCGAATTTTCCTCCTTCAATATACTTGAGCAATAACAGAATAAACGGAACAATTTGGCCTGAAATCGGACGACTGAAGCAGCTCCATGCTTTGGATTGGAGCAGGAACAACATTACTGGGACCATCCCCAGCTCTATCTCAGAGATGGAGAACTTGGAAACATTGGATTTATCATTCAATGATCTGCATGGTTCCATCCCTCCGTCGCTTAGCAAGCTCACATTCTTGTCTAAGTTTAGTGTGGCAAATAATCACTTGCATGGGGTAATTCCCAACGAAGGACAGTTCTTAAGCTTTCCGAGCTCAAGCTTTGAGGGTAATGCTGGACTTTGTGGGGAAATATATATCCCATGTGGTGATGTCAGTAATACAAGTCTCAAGCCTGTAATGCCATCCAGTTCAAACAACAGATTTCGTCGGAACAGCATCCTTTGTGTCACAATCAGCATAGTGGTTGGGATTGCTTTGCTTCTTGCAGTTGGTCTACTTAAAATGTCTAGGAGGGGAGTAAAGGATCAAAATGATGATTTTGATGACGACCTCAGCAGGCCGCACAGGTTATCCGGAGCACTAGCATCTTCAAAATTGGTGCTTTTTCAGAATTCAGACTGTAAGGAACTTACAGTAACAGACTTGTTAAAGTCTACAAACAATTTCAACCAAGCAAACATAATTGGTTGTGGTGGTTATGGTCTGGTTTACAAAGCCAACCTACCCAATGGCACAAAAGCTGCAATCAAAAGACTTTCTGGGGAATGTGGACAGATGGAACGTGAGTTTCAAGCTGAAGTGGAAGCCCTCTCAAGAGCTCAGCACAAGAACCTTGTTTCTCTTCAAGGTTATTGTCGGCATGGTAATGACAGGTTGTTAATTTACTCCTACATGGAGAATGGAAGTTTGGATTATTGGCTGCATGAAAGTGTTGATGGTGTTTCGCTTCTGAAATGGGATGCAAGGCTTAAGATAGCTCAAGGTGCAGCTCGTGGATTAGCCTACTTGCATAAGGGCTGTCAGCCAAATATAGTGCATCGGGATATAAAAACGAGCAACATTCTTCTGGATGAAAAATTTGAAGCTCACCTGGCTGATTTTGGTCTTTCAAGGCTACTTCGTCCTTATGACACTCATGTTACGACAGATTTGGTGGGGACTTTGGGTTATATTCCTCCTGAATATAGTCAGACATTGACTGCAACCTGTAGGGGCGATGTTTACAGCTTTGGTGTTGTTCTTCTTGAACTTCTTACTGGTAGGAGGCCTGTAGAAGTTTGCAGAGGGAAAAACTGCAGAGATTTGGTATCATGGATGTTTCAAATGAAATCTGAGAAGAGAGAGGAGGAGATCATAGACTCATCAATTTGGAATAAGGATCATGAGAAGCAGCTTTTAGAAGTGCTTGGTGTGACCTGCAAATGCCTAGATCCCAATCCAAGGCAGAGACCGTCTATTGAAGAAGTTGTCTCGTGGCTCGACGGTATTGGATTTGAGAGTGCGACACAATGAATATCCTTGCTGCGTTTCATTTCATCCTATGGAACTGAACTGAGGTTCCCTTAGGATCCCAAAATGGAAAGGTATACCTGTAAAGCAACACTATTGCAAGTCTATGGTTGGTGCAGTCTCTTTGGTTTCTTATAGAAAACACTCCTTCGGTACTTTATGCTCAAAGATGTAATATGTATACAAAGGCTATGTTGGCCACTTCTACCCGAAATAAGCATTTCAAAATTTGTAGAACTTCTGTCCTCTTTTCCTTATATATTATTATTATTATTATTATTATAGGCAGTTTTGTGTTCTCTGGTGATGAAAGGCACATAGCAGTTGAAATGCTTTTTCTTTTCCTAGCATTTGTATCTAGTTTGCTTCATTGTAGACACATGACTTGAATACCTGAAATTATTTATATGTATATAATATTATAATGCATATGAATTGTTACTTATTACATATACAGTGACAGTGAGTTTCTAATATTTCATCCATATCTTTTTTGTTCATTATAATTCAAGACCTGTAAGGCTTTTTAAATTCTTCTCTTATGAGAGAACCCTCATTACTGATAAACGGGCTTTCTGGCTTTTTTTCTTGTCCAAGTTGGGGGAGTCACCATCCCCCAAGAGAAAAGCTGATAACAATCACAATGGACATTCCACCTTTGTAAAATCTTCAGAAAATAATTAAACAGAGATGTGTTCTTATTGGACATGCTTATTCAAAAGGATAGTGATTCCAAAAGCAAATTATCTACTCCCCTGCCTTTACATCTGAAATGGACTGTAGACATGCATGCATTTGTTGCATTAAAATGTCCACATTCAAATTGCAAACGAGAACATTCTTGACTGAATAAGTAAAAATAGAGAACATTCTTGTTTGAATGTGTGATCTAAATTCACAACCTAGCAATATAAATCTCATATTGGACCGACACGTTTGATAAGAGAACAATCTTTATGTATTTATGTAGGTTTATTTTAAGCATCATCTATAATTTTAAACACTATCTTTGTGGATTACTTGGGACAAGGAGAATAAAACATGTTTTTAGGCTTTGAGCTTCCAATCTTCTTTGTGTGCTGAAGCTTTTTGATGATGTAATCAAGTCTTTGTTTCCTCCCCTGCCAAAACAATGATTGGACTTCTCTTTAATGGGAACTTATGAAAGTTGATGGCATGGCTGCATCTTTTGCAGTGGACCACCAGGGTTTATATCTTAAGCTCTAAGATGTCTAAAGAAATCCTCCTCTTTTGACTCGCTTGACTTTATTCAAGTGCCTAAAGTTATATGCTATGTTACACTGAATCATTCTATACTTAATCATCGGATCAAACTAACCAATTGTTTGAGTTTGGTTGAAATTTGACCATGTCGGGCCTGAGATCCGACAATTAAGCTAATAGTGAGCCCAAGTTATATTTCGGTGGGCCTAATCAATAAGGTCAGATAGAAGCCCAAAATCATAAATATAGCACAATATCTACATGTGGTGGAGTACACCAATCTGGCCGAACACATCAATATGGTCGAGAGCATAAAAGCGTTCGAAAGCCTATATGCGACCGAAAATGTAGATATGCCTATATGCGGCCAAAAATATAGATACGGTCGGAAGACTAAAAGAGGCCGAATACATAAAATCAGTCAATGTTTAAATAAGGAGAGAGATAATCCGTATGAGAATTTTATCATAGGTTACAATTCAAATAGGAATTATGCCAACTTGATGGTCAACTGAAGTTATTGTGGGAGAGCTCAAGATGGAAGGAAAATCAAATCAAATATTATTATTCACATTAAATCACACGCAAGGGATTAAAGATATTCTGGAGCAATTATGATTGATTTGAAGGCCAATTGACGACCGACCAAATTGAGACGCACCGAAGCCCCTATAAATACCAAGTTTATGGAAGAGAAAAAGGACCCCCGCCACAACACACAACTTGTCATTTTACATTCTCTTCTAAGAGTAGCATAATGTAACCATAGCCTAGTTCTTATTTTTCCCGTTCTAGTTTCCGTAGATTTCAATTATGCCTTTACATTCTTGTTCTTGTTTTTCAATTCTATTTTAACTTCAATTCATGTTTCTTTACTGTTCTTCGTAATCTAGTTTACTTTACGCACTTGCATTTCAATTATTTAATTTACGCAATTTACATTACGCACTCTTCTTTAAATTCTTTATTTCACGCACTTTAAATTACGCACTTGTCTTTACATTCTTTACTTTACGCATTGGTCTTTAAATTATTTATTTACGCACTTTACTTTCTGCACTTGTCTTTCAATTATATTTAAATTCAAGCACCTTATACTTTATGCACGTGTTCTTCGTTTCATTACATTTCACCTTCAATCTTCATCTCCACCCACTCCACATAATTTGGTTACTTACATAAAGCCTTGAATCTGAGGTAGTGAAAGAACCTAGGCCGTGAGGAGGTTCCTTGCTCGGCCGAACAATCGTTTGATTAAAGTCAGATCTCGGACGCAACACATTCATCTATTCACATTCCATTCAAGCTCAAATTCGGGGCTTGGTGGTGGCACGCCCCACACTCAAAAAGAAGAAGGACCCAAAACTCCTTCAATCGGCCTACCTGGCCGAAAAGAGGGAAACACTAATTTTATACAACAATTAACCAATTTAATACAACAGTTAACAGATATAACCTCAACACCCTCACTATAGAACTTCTGCTGTTACACCTCCACCACCAACTTTCTGCTCTGTCCACATAAAGGAAAAGAGAAGTGGGCTGATTTTTTTGGGCTCAAACCAGAATCAATCTGTTCAATTGGGTCTTATTTGGAGCCTACATTTCTCTGAGCCCAAATGTAATGTGTATGATCACCAAAATAGGAGGTCCTTGTGTTTCCAAAACCCCTCCACGTTTCGCTCACCTTCTCATGATATTTATTTGTTTATGTGACTATATCAACCGCTAGCATAGTTTTGATGAAGAAGAACCGAAGAAAAATAACAAGGTCGAAAAAGGGAAGTAAGCAAAACATAGCAGCAACAACGTTCATAGCAAGAAGAGCAGTTGCCTCTGAAGCTTTGACTCAACCCATGTAGCGGATTCTCCAAGGTTTACTTCTTCACTGCCTATGAACGCGCTGAGGTATAGTTTTTTTTTATTGTGTTGAGCTCTATAAGGCTCCATACTCCTTAGTCCATACTCCTTAGTCGTATTCTTTAATTCTAACAACTATCTTCCATGAAATTTGAACTTCAAATAACTATTCCAATAAAGTAGAGACCGAGTGTTACTAAACTAAATGATCATCTAGATTATGAACAAGATTTGTTCAAGCTTATTACGAATAATGTGAAGGAAATTGAGATTCCACCCCAAAACCAATTGGTAATGGGGGAGTAGCCTAACTTCTTATAAACTCAGGCCAAGTCCTTTTTTTTTTTTTTGTCGAAAGCAGGCTAAGTCCCTTAACTTTTCAATGTGGGACAAATACTCTCAACACGTGGATAACACATATTGGGTAGTGTGGGAGCACGTGTGGCCGTAGGGGCCAACACAGGTTCCACCCCAAAACCAATTGGCAATGGGAGAGCAGCCCAATTAGACAATTCCTCAACTTCCTTCATGGTATCAGAGCAGGTTGCCCACATATTAAAGCCCAAAATGTGTTGTCCACGTGTTAAGCTTGAAAATTCGCCACACGTGTGGAGGCGTGTGAGAATGTGAAGGTAAAAAGTTACATATTGGAAAGTTGAGAGATCTAGCAAAGGCTTAGACTACTGTTGAGGCCCAAAATATTCACGGTTCGGCCCAAATAAATTCTCGGCCCAATGTGATGCTTTACCAAGAAGAAACCCGATTTGGGCATGCGAAAGTTCATCATATGCTTTGCACACATGCCACGCCAAACGATACGTCACGCTAAGTAAGGAATTATCATTCCGCACCTAATCACACCACAAGCTTAAGTGGGCCCCAAGCCACTCAAATACCCGGGGCTTGCTTGAGTGGGTTGTGGCATGGATGGTGATAAATCAACATGAGGCCCATTGATGGACCAAGAAATGGAAAGTCTCGGGTTGCTTGGGAGCCTCGAGACTCAAGCCCATTTCTTAGCCCAAACATGTGGGTAAGCACAAGAGAGAAAAAATAGCCCAAAAGCCCAAGCAAAATAACCTAGCCAAGAGATAACCCAACCAAAAAAAATAATAAGCCCAAATCAAGAAGCCCAACAAGCCCATTCGCTTAGAAAGCCATCTTGGCCCTTAGAAAAAAACCAAAATAGCCCACAAGAGCTTCAGCCTTTTGAAAAACAGAGAACACGTGAAGAGCAGATGGCAGACTCCTTAAGCAAAGTCACTGGAAACCATCTCAAGCCAAAGACATCCAAAGAACCGATGAATATCATCTCGCATGCTGTCTTTATCGAAGCATCCCTTGGACCAGCATGTATTTTCACCTCTTTTCCTTCGTCAGATTCAGCCAAGGAAGAGGAAAGAAAAGAAGAAAAACAGCAAACCAAGAGTGGAAGTTCCCATTGCACAGCCGCGGGAAAGGAGGATGTTGAGCCCCCAAATCCCCTGAATTCATGAAAATAGACAGAAGCAATCTTTGCCAAGAAAGGGAAGTCAGAGAAGGGGAGGAGAAAGGGAGAAAAGCTCAGCCAAAGTAAGTAGAAGCCATTAGGGTTTCTTGAAAAATGGTGATTTCCGGCAGCTATAAATTGAGCCTTCCTCTACCCAACAAAAACAACTCACAACCTGCAGAGAGCAAGCTTTTCTCTCTATCTTGCAAAACTCAGACTCGTGCACTATTCATCTTCTTCTCCAATTTGTTTTTCTGGCAGCTGCCAGAAGAACTCTGCCTTTCTTTTTCCTCTTTCCCTAGTCGAATTCCTCACAAAACACCTCATTCCTTACTTAAACACTTTCTTTTCTCATAAACCAAGCCTAATTTCTCTCTTAGTGCTAAACCCATGTTGATTTTGCTCCCATGCCACATGCCACTCATGCTGAGCTGAAAAGACTATCCAGTAAGCATGCCAAAACTATCTGCAAGTTACCACTATTCTCGTTGGTGAAGATAACCAAAATACTTCCTAAGGCTCTACTGCCTTTTCGAGGTATTTTGGGGCTTAATTTTCGAACTCAGGCTCAAGGGGCAATTTCTTCCATTTTGCCCTTTACGTGATCGGCCCGTAGTAGGCTTAGGAAGAAAAAAGCCCTACATAAATTGGCGACTACTGCTGGGGATTAAGCCACTATCTGCACCAATGCCTCCAAAGAAGAAGACCAAAGCAATAAACCGGAGGAAATAAAGAGATAAGAGCATTTCCTCTTTCTTTTTCTTTTTCCTTTCGTTGGCTATCTACTTTGTAGAACAAACATAATATAGATTACTCACGTGCTCCCTTTGCTTGTGTCTTAGATATCCATTCTCAAGCAAAACAATATCTTGTAAGACGACTGGGGGCTTCACCAACGTGCAAGCCGCTGACCACCGTCGTCAATGGTTGAGGCTAGCTCTGCTCACCTCTCCGCCATGATACATCATCAGCAAGTCTAGCCATCGCCGTAAATCACCTTCATAGCAGCCCTCACCTCTCTAGGGTTGTGAAAACACGGTGAGAGAGGGAGAAGGAACACTTGCTCAATGCTCTTAGCCTCATCTCTGCGAATGGCTTCACCAAGGCAGCATTATATCGGTCTGTGCAAGGGACCCAAGCCTCCAAACAACAAACAAGAAAACAAATGCTCTCATGTTTCCTACCCAACATCTCAACACACTGCCATTATCATTTATTCCTTAGACAAATCTCTCTCTATACTTCCAGTCATAGAAGTTCAAGCACCACTGAAAGAGCCACTGGAAGGGTGGAAGAAGAACAGAGCCAGTCAAAATCCAAACACCACTGCTGGAAGAATCGCTGCCAGAAGCACATGCTACCACCGAATCATGCCAAAGTCACCGTTGCAACAAAAGGATATCCCAAGTTCATCATGCCATGCAATAACCCAAACAAATACTAAGAAGGCCATGTTGCAAGAGTTTTTGTAGCCTGTGCCCATCAAATCTTTTTGATGATTATGGTGCACTTGGTGAGGAAGGAATTCATTGCAATCACCACAATGATTCCAAAACCCCAAATGAGCTTAAAAATCCATTATTACCAAAACCACTATTCCCAGGACCAAAAATCTCCTTAAAATCCCAATTATGTTACTATGACCTCCAAGTTCGCCATCACTTGTTGTTGTAACCCAACACATTTGCTCAGATGACCACATGCAAAGCTCAAGCTTCAATAGCCAAGTCCAAGCTTTTGGTTCCTAAAACATGTTCTACTTGCAACAAACAATACCTAAGTTGCCATAACTGATATGTTCCAACGCCTCAAGCACTTTCTAAGCCTTGACCATTCCAATGACTAAGTTTAGGAGTCAAAACCAAAAGGCTATCAGGGATGTCTCAATTGCCACAATTCCATAATCAAGCATCATCAAGCCAGAGGCTTTAGTCAAGGAATCCAAGCACTATGCTTTACTCAAGAAGGAAAACATCTCAATTCATGGCGAATGAAAGGAAAATATTGCGAAGGTAGTGCTATGATACTGCTGGAAGAACCTAAATGCTGTCAAGATGAAGTTTATTTTACCAAGCAATCAGAATTTGAAGCGATGTCAAGCTTTCAAGAAAGGGTGCTTTGGAAGCGTATTTTCCTATATTCATCCATTCTTCACCTGCAACATCCACCACTGCTTGCCATACTCTAAGGAAGTTCTTACACGCCGAGATACATGACAAAACTCTAAGAGGCAAGCTATTGACAAGGACCCCTTGCCAAAACGAAGGGGAAAGTAGATGGCTACTGTCATTACGTGCTTTGATGACTTGCTCGACGGCGACGTATTGTGCCACTGTGGAAGAATGACCCAAAGAAACTGGAGGCTATGTGGCAACCTTGGAAATATGAGGAATGCCAACAGAGGCAAATATTCAAAATCGCAAGCTATAACACCCCATGGCTACTTGCTAATTGATGGGAGCATGGTTCCAGTGATGAAGTATTCACGTTGGACATGCTTTGGAAGAAAGCCACCTCGGAGGCTTCATTTGGTCATCAAGATTATCAAGAAGCAGTTGTTGTAACCTCTCATAACTTCACAGAGGTTGAAGAAAGTACAATGGGTTAGGAGCTGCAAATCACTCTTTGATTAGTTTGGTTATGAGCTGCAGGCAAGCAAAGCAAGAACAGCGTGGCTCTGTTAAATATCTCTGAGCATGGCATCCTAGTACAACACATGCCGAATACATGCCAACCTAAGCCGCAAGCTTTCGTGCTATTGCAAGTCATGCACAACCTTGGGCCCTTTCATACTTGGGGGCTTAATTTGATGGGGATTGGATGATGCTGGAACGGATTGGCAGTGCAAGGTAAACAAAGTAGTCATTTGACAAAGGCTGCGCCTTTAGGTCTCTGTGATCTCCTCACCAGAATTGTAGCGGCTGATCTGAGCGCTCTGGCTGATCTGAGCTCACGATTCGGTCCTGATCTATCTGGAGCGATTCGCTGATTTCTTTCTTCGGGCTGATCCGGAGCGATTTTGCTGATCTGGAGCGCTTCGCTTTCTTCGATCGTGATCTGCATTTCTTCCAGCCTGCTGATTGGGCCGATGCTCGATCTGAGCGATTCTAAGGTGATCTTCTTCCAAGGCATCAAAGATGGATGATCTTTGGAACAACACGATACAACACCGGAAGCTTTATAAAGCCCGAGTAGAAATCATGCACATATTGGTTCGACCCTTTGGGGAAGGTGGGAAGCTATTTTGTCAAGCCTAGAATCTAGATAAGCCATGCAAAAGAAGCTTTTGAAGATTTTGCTTCTAAAAAAAAAAAAAAAAAATTCAAGCAGTTCATAAAGACAATTCTGGCCAACAAAGCAGTACATATACATATCTACACAGGAAATATGCAACATGCCTCAAGCATTCAGAAATTAATGCAAGTTCCAGTGGTTCAGTAGTACATTAAAAGGTCATAATGACATAGTCATTAGATTATCTGAAAAGTACACAGACCATCATAAAACAAGGTTACACATCTTGGAGATTAGTACATCCTATGGTATCAAGAAAGATGGAAGCTGTGCACCAAGCCAACTGACCCCAAGCCAAAGAAAACAACCTGCGAAATAAAGGAGGCGACCTATGTTTGGAAGATGCAAAGCGACCGTGGCTATGTCGCATGTTACGAGAAGAGGATGAGTAGGGGCGACCTTTGGAAGGTGCGCGAGTGCGGCTATGTTGGATGTTCAGGAAGAGGAGAAGTAGAATGCGACTATTTGGAAGATGCGAAGCGTAGCGCAGCTATGTCGGCATGTTCGAGAAGAGAATGAGTAGGAGGCAGACCTTCTTTGGAAGGTGCAGGCGATCTTGCGGCACTATGTTGGATGTTAGAGAAAAGAATGAGTATGAGGCGACCTTGCTAGAAGAGGCGGGGCATTGTCTACCCCGCATCGGATGTCCCAAGAACATAGGGGCTATGGGAATCATGCCGTCATGCATTGACAATGCTTCTTAGGGAAAAGTCACAGAGGAGGAATTTCCCGAACCATAATGATACAAACGCAGCAAGACAACACTGGCTCTTCGCCTACTGCAACATCTTCACAAGCATTCTTGAAAAATGGAGGGGGCCTTCCCCTCTTCAATTGATCATCCGTTGAATAAAGGTAGCCACTAATAATTGACAACGGGTTAGTGAATGCCATGGCAGGTCTTGACAAGCGATGAATCCCTGCAAGAATTGCCAACAAAGAATACGCTGAAAAAACGGCAAAGCATAAAGCTAGTTCTCTGTGTTAAAGCCAAGCAATCTCCACACTAGCATGCAAGCCCTATGAACTTTACAAGCCAAGCCAAGCAAAGCAAACTATCTCATGCCAAGCGAAATGCATAAACAAAAAATATATATATATATATATTTTTTGAAGCATCATGCAATCTATTACTCGAGCTCATGATGAGCAAATTTCCCATTCCATGCTCAATCAATCATTCCAGCAGACCCATTTTCACAAAGCAAGTGCTACAAACTGAGCACTATTTACCTCATAGTAACCTTTTTCACAAAAACGAAATACCTACGAGTTACACATCCTTGCAGACACATCATACACATGTTTATGTCTATCCTTATAAAGCCAAAAAAATAAACAGTTACCCATGACCAAATTCTAAGCTCATAAAAAATAAAAATAAAAATAAACCAATGGTGCTTTTCTCAAAGCTTTCAATAGCCTCTAATCCTATGTATTAATCATACGATTACAAGCATGCGCTCGTGATGCATATAGTTCAACAACAAAAAGTGGGTCAAGAACGCAGCACACCGCAAAATATCGCCAAGCAGAGGCAAGTCAAACTCAGGCCAAAGGAAACACTTAAGCAAATACCCAAGCAGCATACAATTTATCCATGGCAAGCGAAATTTTCAAGCAATTCCCATGACAAGCAAATTCTTCCTCAAAATGCAAAAGGATTCAAGCATTGCAGAGCATGCACTCTATCAATTTCTATTTCCACAAACATGGGAGAAAAGTCCAAATTTATTCAAGCATGCGAAAAACAAGCCTAGGCCAAGATATCAGTCTATATCTATTCCTACAGAAGTTAAAAAGAAGGACCTGAGATTCCAGTGAACGAGCAAAGCCCATGGGCATGAAGAGCCCAACAAGCCCCTCGATAGATTCAAGAAATTGCAAAAAGGAAAGGGCATACCTTGTCAATCACCTCAAAGGGCGACCTCAAATGCACCAAGAAAGAAGGGAGGTTGGTGCTGGAAGAAGGGTAGTAGGTGCCGGGAGAAGGTTACTGGCTCACAACAGCTGACCCATCATTGCATTATCCCCATGTTTTTCTGCGCAGACTTTGGCACCATCATTATTTTCAGGCATACTTAAGAATTGGTCTTTCTGAAGATGGATACTTCGGCAACTAATACTTGCAAGAACTTCTTCTTCATGGCCATACGACAACTCCTGAAAAATCACAAGCTTTATTCATGCAATTGCACTACAGCAAAATTTAAAGCTTTTCAGACAAAACATCTTGCGAAAGGCTTATGGGGGCTTAAGAGAATCCATCATAGCAAAGAGCACATGCAAAAATGACTTGGGGGCTTCATGCCAAGCAAAAGAAAGAGACAAGAATCCTGAAGCTGTTGTAAATTTCAGTTTTCCTCTTGGAGGAAAGCAAACTGTTTGTTACTTATCGGAGGAAAATAAGTTGTATGAATCTCTTCCAGACAACTCGCTTAGCCTATTCCTTCTCATCTTCAGTCTACTTCTTCCAAAGATCTTCTTTGAAGCAAGTTGCAAAAAAATATATATATATATATTTACAAGCAGGCCTCTACTTTGTTTCTCGACCCTGAGTAAGCCAAAGAGAATATAACCCAACTCTGCAACCAATTGCTGACCTCAACAAGCTGACTTGAGGGCTTCATGCCAAGCAAATTCAAGGAAGTACACCATGCCATCCAAACAAGCAAACTCATCTACCTTTTTTTGCCACACAGTATAAATCATCTCTTTGATTACAACAAGCCTAGATAATCTTGCATTATGGTGAGAAACAGTTTTCTATTTCCCCTTTTTGAAACAAGCCAAGTTACATTCTTCTAGCACCTACTCCATAAGCAAAGAATTTTTATCACCTACCCTATTTCAAACATCCTTCCAGTACATGCCTAATTTCAAACATTCTGCCAGTTTCAAATCTTCCAAAAGCCTTCATATCGCAAGTCAAGGTACAAACAACCAAAACTCACCTTCATGCTACCAAATTCCTTGCAAATTAGTAAGAAGATGGCATTTCTCATGCTGTGGAATCTCTCAATCAAGCCTGAAAAGGAAATAAAGAGTACGTTGGTCGGATCAGTGTTAGGAAGGGAACTAGAAAACAAAAGTGGAAGTAGAATTGCTATTAAAGCATAATGTTTTCCAAAGACAAGTTGCAAGAGACCAAGACTCACTTTCATGCTATCAAATTAGACTTCTCATGCTTTATCATGCTTTCGAGCTTTTAAAACAAGAGAATATATTAGCCAAATCAGACGCGGAAAGGTACTCATACACAAACGGATGTGCTGGAAGCATAATTTTCTCAAAGTGCAAGCAAACTCATCTATTAAGCATTTGACAAAATTCACAAGGTGTGATACCAATTCACATGCCAAGAAATTTCATTTCATTCAAGCATTTCAAGCAATTCGGGCGTGATAAAGCAAATTGAAGAATTCATGCTCTTACAACAATACCAATCCACTTCATGCTCTCACGACAATATTGCTCAAGAACATGCTTTAGCAATACTCAGATCGGCACTCAATGCCAACAGAAAAGACATGCTAAATTCCCAAGCAAAAGCAACATGCCAAGCAAAACTTATACACAAGCTTTCCAACCATCCTAGCTAGAATATCCCACCTTTAGAAAATCACTATAAATCAAGCTTACAACCAACAAATCCCAGACTTTCCAGATTAGAACTAGACATATCAAGCTTCATTTTCCCAAAATTTCGTTGCATTTCGAGCTAGGGAAGCATGTCAAACAGATTTCTAAAACAGCCCATGCAGCAGAAACTGTACAGCTCCAGCACCTTAACCCTTACTTTGAAATTCCACCGAAAATTCATTTTTTCTTCAAGTGATGCAAGACCAATTCCAACATAACCATTGAGAAGTCCATTTTTATGTCTCAAAAGCTCCAACTCAGATTCGAAAAGAAACATTTCAAAAGTTCAAAAAACAGCCAGCAAGCTACTTTGAGATATTTTGACAAGCACTTGGCATGCATACCCAAGTGAGCTTGTATAACTCTTGTTTATCACCAAGCTAGAATCCTAAATCAAAAGCTCAACCTTAGAATTCGATTTCTAGTTCACAAATTCTGGGAAATACAGAGGAACTCAAGCATTCAAGCATAGAAGACAAGCATGCAACAAAGGCATCAACATCAACTCATGAACATGCTTTAGAAAAATGGAGGTAGAGAGCACTAGAATGGGTGGATGATCCTCAATTTTGGATATGTTATAGACAACATAATTTCAAGCAAATTTTGTGAAGCAAGCGCAATCATACGAGTATCATAAGTTAAAGACACATGCAGAAGAAAAATCTGCAAAAACTCACCAGCCATGGATGAATTCAGAAGTTGCAAACCAGCTTTGAGGTATCAGAAAAATTCAAAAAATTCTGCAAATTTTACTGGCTATAGTACTCGAGCAGATGAACAACTTTGATCAAGGAAGTTTTCTGATCCGAGCTTCCGAAATATGACTTATGTACTGATGCACAATACCCACGGGTTTGGGTCTTGAAGAAGAAGAAAGAAGAGAATGAGAGAAAATCATAAAATAAAGCATGCCATGCCAAATGAAAGGAAAAGAGGGTAGACACTTGCAAATAATAAAAAATTCAAAGGGAAGGGGCAACAAAATTTTGGGGGCCAAGCCAGCAAGGAGACAACGTGCCCAGCTCTCTTATGCTCTCTCAAACTCGTATCTCTTCTTCCACCCATCAATACAAGCATTTGTGAATCAATCCACGCATAAACCATGCAACTCAAGCATTTCACTTAGATGCAATCATTTCAAGCAAACCAAACCAAATATCACAATATCAAGCTTTTCAAGCAATACAGTCATCATAAAAATGGCAATGTTAGAACTTGGCAGTTCTAGTTGTTGGAAGCACATAGAAGAAGTCATGCTATCATTGTCCTCATTGCAACAAAGGGGTATCGTTTTTCCAAAACACCAATATTCATGCTACCGGAAGAGTGAACCTCATGCGGATCAAGCTATATCTTGATTCAACTCAACCATTAGATTATCCAAGTCCAAGCTAATCATGCCAAGCCAAGTCACATTTTTTCCAGCACCTATTCCATGCCAAACAAAACCGTTTCCAGCACCTATCCTATTCCAAATATCCTTCCAGCACTTGTTATATTCCAAATATCCTTCCAGCACATACCTATTTCAAGCATTCTTCCAATATTTAGCCATCATGTATGCGATATCACCTTCATTAAAGTTACATACATTAATTCCTTAAAGCCATAACATGTTTAACACTAACTTTGAGGTCGACATGGTCTTTGGTGCAGTTGGATGATCTGGAATAGATTAGCGATCTAAGGTAAACAAAGTAGTCATTTGACAAGGCTGGCCTTTTAGGTCTCTGTGATCTCTGAGCATAAATCGGAGCGATTGGTGATCTGGGCGATTAAAGCTAGTTTTCTTCAAGGCATCAAAAGATTGGATGATCTTTGGAATAGATTAGTGATGCAAGGTATAAGTTCTTCTCACGAGAATCAGATCCTTCTGGCTATAACTCGATGGGTGAATTTCTGTTTATGTGTTGTGTTATTCGGATCTAGGAGGGAGCCTTCTATTTATATGCATCTCTCTAAGTGTCTTGCCCATCAAGAAACACTTAGAGATATCCTTCATGCTATAAGGATTAATCCATTCCAATCCTTGTAGAACTAGAAACCCTTAAGCCTTCATTATCCTTATTGAACACTGTTTGAGGCTTGCCTAATCGAGATAGGTTTTGAGTTCCTAATAAACAATAAGTCTTTGTAATCCTAAGTTGATTAGAAGATCACTTTAGTAGGTTTAATGTAATAAACCTTCTTACATTGTCCTCTAAATTCAAAGTGTTCGGAGGCTGGTACTGTAAAGTCAAACACAATGGTGAATCCAAGCTTATTGCATCCGCAACTCTAAGATTGGATCCCACTATCCACTAGCATGTCAACTCACGTCAAATGACATCCACCATGCTAAATGTCCCAAAAGCCATATTAAACCATGCTACCTTAGCCAAAACCAAGCATCCAAGCATGCAAGCCAAAATCAAGCATACACGCCAATACCAAGTATCAAGCCAAAATCAAGCATACATACCAATGCTAAGCATCAAGCCAAATACCAAATATACAAGTCAAAGCAAATCATGCAAGCCAAAATCAAGCATACATAACTAATATTAGTCAATGCAACTCTTGCAAACCACAATCATGCAAAATCAAGCCTCTCTAGTCACTCAAGCAAATAAATCATGCGAGCTAAGTAGTTATCTTGAGCTAATCCACCAAGCATTTTCTTCTATATCATGCCACAAAATAAGGTCAACTCTTGGTAACTCTAGTAAGTGACCTTCAAAATTCTGAGTGTCTAGGAAAGTTCTTCAAGGCAACACCTCGATTGTTTAAGAATGATTGGGTTTAAGTGGGACCATTGTGACCCCTCAACCTTCACGGAAAAGACACAGGTGTAATTTGAGACTCTTAACTTTGTTATCCTTGAGTTGCTCCTAAACTCATGCCATGCCATGCCATGAAATTTATTTTAGGCTGAAAATTGATTATTGGACCATTTCAATACATTCATGGCTGATAATCAAGGGAGCTAATGTTGAGGCCCAAAATATTCACATTCGACCAAATAAATTCTCGGCCCAATGTGATGCTTTACCAGAAGAAACCCGATTTGGGCATGCGAAGTTCATCATATAAGCGCACACATGCCACGCAAACTACCGCCACGCTAAGCAGGAATTATCATTCACACCTAATCACACAAGCTTAAGTGGGCCCAAGCCACTCAAATACGGGGCTTGCTTGAGTGGGTTGTGGCATGGATAGTGATAAATCAACATGAGGCCCATTGATGGACCAAGAAATGGAAAGTCTCGGGTTGCTTGAACCTCGAGACTCAGCCATTTCTTAGGCTAACATGTGGGTAAGCGAGAGAAAAAATAATAAAGCCCAAGCAAAATAACCTAGCCAGAGATAACTTCAACAAAAATAATAAGCCCAAATCAAGAAGCCCAACAAGCCCATTTGCTTAGAAAGCCATCTTGGCCCTTAGAAAAAAACCAAAATAGCCCACAAGAGCTTCAGACCTTTTGAAAAGCAGAGAACACGTGAAGGGTAGATGGCATGCTCCTTAAGCAAAATTGCTGAAACAGTCCCAAGCCAAAGACATCAAAGAGCAGATGAATATCATCCGCATCTTTGTCGAAGCATCCTTGGACCAACATACATTTGCACCTCTTTTCCTTCATCAGTTGGCCAAGGAAGAGGAAGAAAAGAAGAAAAGCAACAAACCAAGATTGGAGCTCTCATTGCAGTAGCGGGAAAGGGGATGTTGAGCCCCCAAATTCCTGAATTCATGAAGATGGCATGAAACAATCTTTGCCAAGGGAAGTCAGAGAAGGGGAGGAGAAAGGGAGAAAAGCTTAGCCAAAGTAAGTAGAAGCCATTAGGGTTTCTTGAAAAATGGTGATTTCCAGCAGCTATAAATTGAGCCTTCCCCTACCCAACAAACTCAACTCACAACCTGCAGAGAGCAAGCTTTTCTCTCTATCTTGCAAAACTCAGACTCGTGCATTGTTCATCTTCTTCTCCAATTTGTTTTTCAGCGTGCGGAAGAACTCTGCCTTTCTTTTTCCTCTTTCCCTAGTCGAATTCCTCACAAAACACCTCATTCCTTACTTAAACACTTTCTTTTCTCATAAACCAAGCCTAATTTCTCTCTTAGTGCTAAACCCATGTTGATTTTGCTCCAATGCCACATACCACTCATCTTGAAATTTGAAAAGACTATAAGCATGCCAAAACTATACAAGTTACCATTATTCTAGTTGGTGAAGATAGCAAAATACTTCTAAGGCTCTCTTGCCTTTTAGAGGTATTTTGGGGCTTAATCTTCGAACTCGGGCTCAGGGCAATTTCTTCCATTTGCCCTTCTGTCAGGTGTAGGGCTAATAATTTAGGAAGAAAAAGCCCTACTGACTTCTTCTAAAAATTTCTCTCTCCTTTAGTCTTTTCCAAAGTCTCCCATGTATCCCAATATGACTTCTTCTTTTAGGCTATTTTAAAGTATCAATTTTCCCCCTAAAGCCCAAATTTGTCGCACTATTTTTTTGTTAGTTCTGCCCACTTTTTTTTTTACTGAAAATGGACACATTTTAATGTTTGGGAGCTCATGCCAAATTGGAAGACATGTTCAGGTTAATACACAGTACTCAAGAAACCCTTCCCCAACACTGTAATTAAGCCCAAATTAGGGAGTATGGTGGAGTGGCCAGAACTAAAATAACCTCTTATCGATTCTAATTAACAATTAAGGAGAAAGATGACCACCTTAGCAACCTCCCAAACCAAAGCATCTCTATACATTAACAAAGCACTATACTAGCGACTATGAGTTGTATCCCAATGAGACAAGTGGTAAGGCATCTATAGAATGCTACATCCATTGTACAACAAATCATGAAATCCAACCCAGAAGATAATCCAAAAACAAGAATTCGGACACACAAGAAAGTCAAATTCTCGGACTTTGTCCATGAGGATTGTTCTAAAATCCTCAGGAGACTTCATGTGCATACTCTCTGAATCTGAACCATTAACTATAGACAATGTAGTGTGGTTGTGGTTGTGGTTGGCAAAAATTCACCCAACACCAAAGTCCGTCAAAGCGCAAAAGACAAAAACAAACTATGTCAAGGATTATATATAAAGTCATATGAGGCTTCAACTTAGGCCAAAGTTTGGGATTACTTTTTAAATCAAAAACTCTTCAAAAGTTAAGCGGTTTAGAGTGTTTAGTAAAAATAAAATATCTCGATTGTTTTAAGCGTTGGCCTTTTGTGACTTTTAAGCGGTATGAGTTGCTTTTAAAGCTGCTTTCAAAAGCGAGAGATGAACCTTTAATGAATTTTTAATTCCCAAAATATCATCATTCGGTTTAAAAATAACACCACCTCCTTATCCAACTCCACCACTTACACCACCACATTCACTACCTCCACAACCACACGCCATCGCCACCGCCACCACTACCACTACCACCTCCTCCACCACCACCAACTCCACCACCACCACCACCACCACCACAACCACCACCTCCTTCAAAACCTCCACATCCACCACCACCACCACCACCATGCCACCTCCACCACCATCTTTGTCACTACCACCACCTCCTGGCGCCATCCCTACCACCACCACCACCTCCACTCCATCACTACCTACCACTACTACCACATGTTAGTACATATGCACTTTTAACATCATGTCTATTTTTGAGTCATTATTCCGATTTACAACAATTTTATATTAAAACTTACCAAGCGGTTTTGACAACGCTTTTTTACTAACAGCACTTTAAAAATATTGTTTACCAAACACGGGTGCTTTACTTACAATTTAATTATTTTGAAAAAAATGCATGAGCGACTTTTAAAGTGTGTGATCCCAAATGAGGCCTTAAAACAAAACAAAGGGGATGTTGAAGTTTAAGCTCCACCAAATATCCAAGTCACAATCAACATGTAAAACAAGCATCAATTTCTTCAGAATATAAAATGCACTTTCCTAAGATAAGCTAAGAGAGGAGAGAGGAGCCTTACAATCCATCAAGGCAACCGTAACCCCTGCTGAGCCTGAGGGTAACCCTGTGAAGGGTACAGGGTTCCCCTGCTGAGGGTAAACCTATGGAGTCGGGTACCCCTGCTGAGGGTAACCCTGGTGGACGGTAAGCATCCTTTGGAGGATACCCTATTTGATGATCAATAGTTGTTAGTATTATTATGAAAGAACCAAAACAAAAAACTGATCACTGAAAAACCAAAACCAAAATCAAAAGATCCCAAAGGAACAAACAACATGCAGCTTGATACAGACATTGTGGAGGAGGAACACACCAACTGGATCCTGCTGCTGACTGTAGTAACTCATCTTCTCTGAATCTCTCTCTGTATTTCTCTGTTGAGTCAATTTCACAACCAAAAACACCTGCTTTTATAACACATTTGCACACAAAAAGAGACGCAGTTTCTTTTTTGCGGTTTCCACATAAGTTCTTCTCACATTACAAGAAAGCTTCAAACTAGTGTAGATATTTAGTAACAGTACTTCATAGGACAGGTGATGATGTGTCACGGGGAGGGACCACAACTATCACCTCAATTTTGTTCACATAGCCAAGTGACTGTTTGATTGGAGAAAAAGAAGAAACAAGAAAAACCCTGATATATATAACACAAAATTCATGGGACCATTAAAGTTTCTGATGCTTGCTTAAGATAGAGAGAGAAAATTGGCTATTATATTTATGGCAAAGTTTGAGTCTGGTCATTTTCCTTTTATTTTATCTGTTAGGTTTTGTATTACAAATAAACAAATTAGAATGAAGTGATTACCACTTAGCAAAATGTGCCATGTTACTCATGGAAAATCTCAACATATGATGTTAATTATTTCCATATGAGTTTAGACATTTCAACTAGAAAGTAGGAATTATACTTCACCATAAATATATATAGATAGAGTCCTCGCTATTGAAAGATCTTTTAAATAAGGTTATTAAGTTGACACTTTGTGGAACTCATTTGACATTGTTTTTTCGGAACATTGTGGATGAAGACTGTTTTCAATCATCCCAACTGCTTAGTGAAGCTTTAAAAAATTGACGATCGGGTCATTGAAATATATCCTAATGTAAGCTGTGGATGGAGTGGAGTAAATTTGACAAATGTTTACAAGGCATTGCTAAGGAATATGCTCTGTAATCCTCCAAGAGAAAAGTGTACCATAAAGTTTGAACCATCCTCCATAATAATAGAAGAAAGATAAAGAAGGTATGATGCTCAATTAGATTACAAGATTCCAGTGGCATATAAGAATTCAGTTGGAATCTCTCTATTTTTTGGACCAAGTTAAGAAAAATTATATCTTTGTTAATTGTTTGCTTCCTCACATGATCATTTGATTATGAGATCTCTTGTTGTACTTAGCCTTTGGGTTCCCTCGTTGTATCTTAGCCTTTAGGCAGATATGAAATCTCTTATTCGACCAACAAAAGTTAAGAAAATTGTTAATTTTGATCTCTGCAGTAAGGTCGTTTCATCACCAATCAGTGATGTAGAACATATGGCTGAATGGATAGAAGAAGAATTGGAGTGAAGAATGGAAAAAGGACGCATCAGGAATTTACATATTTGGGGTCCGAACTCCGATCGGGGAGCATGATACATTTCCGAGAGAGAGAGAGAGAGAGAGAGAGAGAGCGTCTATGGCCA
Source organism: Prunus mume (assembly GCF_029339155.1). NCBI lineage: Eukaryota > Viridiplantae > Streptophyta > Magnoliopsida > Rosales > Rosaceae > Prunus > Prunus mume. Next base: position 13,684,461 of record NC_142700.1, on the reverse strand, counting down.
CAACAAATGTTCTGCCTCTGTTTAAGAAAACATAAGGCTGAACTTCCCTCAGGGCCTCCACAAATCTATTATCTTCCTCAGAAATAACTTATGCCCCCAAGTCATGGCCCTCCCACCCAAACCCTTTGGCCTCCATTAACCTTCTCTTTCTTTTTCCCATTCCCTGCCACAAACAAGCCAACCCAATAACCCCAACCCTTTGATTTTTCACCTTCAAATTGTAATTGAAAATTCTGGGTTTGCAGTGGCATGAACACAAAGTTTGGTGGTAATTCCATGGCCTTGATCTTAAAGCAGCCATTTTCTTTTCTTCTTTTTTTTGGTTCAAAACAAAACCCAAGTATTTAAAACATGAGATATTTTGGTTACAACTTACAGAGTGTTGGGCAGCAATCGAGCCCGGTCAACTCTCCTCCAATTCCTCTGCAAGATCTTCTCCTTCATTGCCTTGATTAGATAATAGCTGTCACTGATTCTAATTACTGATTAATTGTAATTGATTGTATTTCATATTTCTTACCTTTTGTATCAAAGCTAATGAAATATTCATCGGGAAATTCTCCTTTACACAGAGAGAGGGCAGAGAGGCGGCAAAACGATAGGGTTAACATAAAAAATAATAAAAATTTGTCTGTTGAGTTGGGATGGGACTCGGGAGTTTGAAGGACACTTGTCCTTTTTATAAAAAATAATAAAAATAATAAAAAATAATAAAGTTGTACTATATATTGTCACATGTGGTTCCAGGCTTCCAGCACTGGGACCATTTATATCACCTCAATTTTGTTCATATACATCTATCATCGAGTTCCTCATGCTTTGCTTAAGTTGGGATGAAGTTTGAACCATCCGACAAAATAGGAGAGAGATGATGAAGGGACATGGAATTATGAGACCAGATTGCTGTGGCATATAATAAGTATCTGTTTAATTCGTAAGATTATTAGTTGGAATAAGTTCTATTTGTTTGGAGCAAGTTGAGTAAATATCTTCATTCATTTTGATCTCTCTAGAGTAAAGTAAAAGTCCTTTCATCATCAATTCAATTGGGACCGAACGCCTCTCCACTTTGCTATCCATATGTTGTCCACTGGTTTCATCATTGTGCTGAGCCTACTCACTGTTTTTTTCAGTCAAGACAAGCAACCCAACAAATTCTCCAACACTTAATTAAATCATTCCAAATCTATCCCTTTTGAATACAAGTAAATTTATTTGGACTTTTTCCAAGTCCTAATTGAATACACCCACATTTAGACGGATATTTTAAAAGTTCAAACAAGTCTAGATTGAATACACCCTAACAGTTATATATTTTTTTAAAGTTTGTATAAATCCAAATTGAATACATCCGGATTTTTAAAATCTTTTTAAACTCTCTAGAATCCTAATTGAATACACCCCTTAAGAATAAAGAGACCACCTTAGCAACCTGCCAAACCAAAGCATCTCTATACATTAGCAAAGCACTATACTTGCCGACTATGATCTGTATCCCAATGATACGAGTGGTAAGGCATCTATAGAATGCTACATCCATTATACAACACATCATGACATCCAACCCAAAAGATAATCCAAAAACAAGAATTCTGAACAAAGAAGAAAGTCATAGAATTCTCAGATTTTGTCCATGAGGATTGTTCTAAAATCCTCAGAGACTTCATGCACATACCCTCTGAATCTGAACCATTAACTATAGACAACGTAGTAAATTCATTTTGCTGATGAACAATAGCGCGACAATGTCGAAAACAAACTGTCATTCAATTCAGAAAGAAAATATCCTTACATAAATCCATCATATAATTCCCGGAGTCTGCATTACATATTGCCAAACTAAACAGCACTGATTGCCAGACACTACAGCTTATCCTAAACTTGAATGAGACTTTACCCCAACGTAAAGCAATCGTGAACGAATCATTAAAGATGAAATCGCCAAGATTTCCATCAGAAGCACGCGTCCAAAAGGCAACAACAGCAAAGTGCTGCTAAACTGCAAGACATTTAGATCAAAACAAACTATGTCAAGGATCATATATAAAGTCCTTATGAGGCTTCAACTTAAAACAAAACAAAAACAGGATGTTGAAGTTTCAACATAAAGTCCTTATGTCAAGGATCATATATACTGTCATGCAACAACACTCACTAAAAAAATTACAAAGAAATTAAACAAACAAACAAAAGAGGAAATTTTTTACCATAAAAACAAATATCAATTTTTTCCGGCATAAAAATTACACCTTATTTTAGACTATTAGGCAACAATCACTAATAAAAAAATCAAACACACAAACAAAAGGGTAAATCTTTAACCACCAAAATCGTGCCATCTCATAATTACGAGTCTACATCAATTTATTAAGATAAGCTAAGAGAGGAGCGAGGAGAGAGGGGCCTTACCATCCTTGAAGCAAACCAGCACTTTCTTGCCTATGAGGGGGCTGCTGAGCATACTGGGGAGCATAGCCTTGCTGTGGGTACCCTTGTTGTGGGTAACCCTGTGGAGGAGGGTACTCCTGCTGAGGGTAACCCTGTGAAGGGTACCCTGGTGGAGGGTAAGCATCCTTTGGAGGATACCCTGTTTGATGATCAATAGTTGTTAGTATTATTATGAAAAAACCAAAACAAAAAACTGATCACTGAAAACAAAATTGAAGAAACCAAAATCAAAATCAAAAGATCCCAAAGGAACAAACAACATGCAGCTTGATACAGACCTTGTGGAGGAGGAACACCAACTGGAGCCTGCTGCTGATTGTAGTAACTCATCTTCTCTGAATTTCTCTCTGTATTTCTCTGTTGAGACCAAAAAGACCTGCTTTTTAAGACTTTGAGAACAAATTAGCAACTGAGTTTTGATTGAATGTTGAAAAAGTTGAGAGATTTGAGAGAATTTATAAGACTTTTGAGAGTCGGCTAAAGCTCGAGGACTGAACCTGAAACCAAGTTTCCTCTGAAAACCTATAAGCTCAAGAAACTGATTCTTAAGAGGCGGTGAGAGACGCGGTTTCCACGCTGCTTTAACAGCGCACAAAAGGAGAAATAATGCGAATTTACGTAGTGGATGGATTCGAAAGAATATTTTCTTTTCTTTCTCCAAATATTTACCGTTGTTCTACTAATTTCTATTGACTAGTGTTAATACTCTAGAGTCTATAATAAATAAATAAACCTAACAACAACAACAACTCGACTGAGTCCTTTTACACTGGTTGTATCAGAAAAATTAGGGGTTTCTTGTTATAAGATAAAAGATTCTTGTTTGGTGTTAATCTATACGAAAATGGGAAATTTTTTTAATGAAGAAAATAATGGAAGATAAGAATGGATGAATTGAAAATTGTATAGAATTCTTAAATTACGAAATTTGGATATTTATAGTTTAAATTTCTTACAATTAATAATTTAAAGTGTTTGGATTTATTATGTATGTCAATATAAATTGCAAAATGATGTCTTTTTTAGCATAAATTAAACTCAGAACTCTCGGTCCCCATATTCCACAGTTTTTTTTTGTGAGTCATTTAATAAGTTTAATAAATAATTCGGTATAAGTCTAATTCTTATGATAGAATTTGGGTGCAATCCACACACGTATTGTTAGTAATCCAAGTCCTCCAACTTCAATGCCACATAGAATTACATTCATTTTCTAATTTTATGATGTATCATATAAATTTATTTTCATGTTCCAATTATGCCCTTATGATTTAAATCGGGAAAGACTAATTTATATCATAATAATTAGCTAATTAATACAACTATTGATTCTGATTGCAATTCACAAACGGGTAAGAAATTAATTTTAGGCCAATAATTACTATATTTGAACTTTTAGTTAATTATAATTTGAATTTATACAATATTTTCTTGTCTATCCATTTTAATTTTGAAAATCTCATAAACATGCTCTGATACAAAAAATAAATAAATAAATAGATTTTCTATAATCTTCCTTCTTCATCTTGTTCATCTTCTTCTTTCTTCTTCCTTCTTTTTCTTCTTACAATTCTATGGAGGATGTATAATTATCTATGAACTAGGAATATACATGAATGTTAATTAGGTATGGATAGGTAAATTACCTATGGAGGAGGTATACATATGAATGCTATTTATCTGTGGAGGAGGTATACATTTGAATGTTAATTACCTATGGAGGAGATATATGATATGAAATTACCTATGAAGGAGGTATACACAAACTTGCAAAGCAGGTAAATCAAACCACCCAAAGACATACATACCTCGCCATAAGGTATTCACTGGTTGAAAGCGTTTGATAAATTGAGATTAATAATAGAAATGTGATATTAATTTATTGATTGCAGTAATTAATACAATTTAGAGAATTGATTGTACAATGGCAACATGTGTAAATGTTTTAAAAACAGTGGCCAAGGCTTTGCATAGTTGGCTGGCTTGTTGAGTCAATTGATCCAATTCTACGTCAAAAGAGAGATGAACTGCATTCATAGTGCAAACTCAAATTTGGACCTATATCGAAAGACCCCCGAGTTTTACGTTAAGTTGCCAAAAAATGGAAATATCAATTTCTCCTTTTCAATTTCTGACTTTTAGCTAAATTTCAAATTATTTTCCTCCACATAAACAGAGAGTAGGATAATATTAATGAAAACAAATAGAATAGCTTCGGTCATAAAGGAGAAAAACTTCTATTTTGTGGGAATAGACCTATTTTGTTATTTCCAATGTTTCATCATGTATGTGATAATTTTTCCCCATAGCGGGAATGTAATTGGTCAGAATAGCAAAACAATGATATTCCCATTATATACAAATTCTTTGCATGATATTCTCATTACATAGAAATTCTTTGCATTTATCTCACACTCAAGTAACTCATTTTCAAAAGTCAATTGTGGTCTTTATCATGGACTCGGATTCTCTGCTCTGATTTTCTCTACCATAATCTGCTTGACTTTTGTCTTCCACATACCACCTCTTTAACATTTAATTTAAGGGGCTTAAAAGTTAACACATCATTCTTCAAACAAAAACAAAAAATTACTCCTAATTAAAAAAAGAAAAACAATACCCCAACCCAACTAACATCAAACTTAACACTCTCCCTTTCTTTTTCTTTTTTTTTTCTTTTTCCTACCGTCTTACCTTAGCACGTCTTCTTCTTGCCGTTTCTCCAAAAATTCTGTAATCACAATCCCTTCTCTTTCCTCTATCAAAATAAAAAAATATATAAATATTCCATATCCATTGATTCGGGAAAATAACCATAACTCATCAGTCAATAGACCTTACAAAACAATCCCAATATCCAGGTCTTGAAACGTAATGGCTACACGAACTAATTTTCATTGTCAATTTCTCCCTCTTTTCTAAATCAGCACATTTTATTCAATTTGCGTTAAATGTGAGGGTAAATTAGTTTTTTTTATTTGTTTAAAAAAATATATTATAAATAAAATAAAATAAAATCCTTTTTAATAAACCGGGGCCCATCCACTTCATCTCTTGGAGCCCGAATGCGGGAGAGAGAAGGGGGTTGGAGGGGAGAGAGAGAGTTAGAGAAGGGAAAAAAGGGAGGCGAGGAAGGTCTGTTGGTGGGGGGGATGGGTTTGGGGTGGAGAGTGGAGAGCGGCTTGCGGTGGTGGTCATGGGGGAGAAGAAAATGGGTGGTTGCGGGCTGGGGTTCTGGGGTGGGGGGCAGAGAGAGGAGCAAAAGAAATACCGAGGTCAAGGAAAACGGCTAAGATTTGGGATCAGAACTAGTTTTTTGGATCATTATTTTGACTATGCAATTGATGTTTTTGTTTTTGGTGTGACAAATTACAATTGATTACGCGGGGGATGGGGTGAAAAAACAGAAAGGGGGGAGGGAGAAGAAATCTGGTGATATGGATTTGATTTGTCTGCTGCTTAGCTTGTTCTTTGTTTCCAAGCTTACAGAAGATGAAAATTATTTGGTCAACTTAAAAATATTTTGTTATTTGTTTTGTTCCTTACATTTATCAGGCCATCCACCACATTTCAAGATTTAAACAGTTTGGTTGATAGATGCGGTGGTATATTACTACAGTTAGGTTTCACGAGTTGGGTTTTTGATTGCTTAAAATGGGTTTAATCAGAAATAGATTTCCTTAAAATGCTTGAGTTGGGTGATTACAACATTGGAAATGGTGCTTCAGAAACTGATGGACATGGATATTGCTTAAGGAGCCTACAAGTATGCGTCGGAGATATTGAGGAAGAAGCAATCTGTGGGTTCTGGGTTCGTTTGGGGCTGGAGTTTGCAGGTGGTGGTCATGGGGGAATGGGGGAAGGAGTGAAGAGTGATGATCACGAGGAATGGGAGGGGAAGAAAACCGCAGGGTGGGTCCCTAGGAATTTTTTTCTTTTTTATTTTTGTTCTCTTTTTCTCTAATTTTTTTCAATTTTTTTTTAATGATTTGACGGATTATTGAATGAGATGGTGTTTATTTAGACGATAGGGGGAATTGGCAATAAAAATTAGTTCATGTACCTAATTTTCTAGAAAAAAAAAGAAAGATTTGAGAGTGCAAATTGAAAATAGCGTACAAGTTTAAGGAGTAAACAAACTCCACCACTAAGCAAACGTTGTAACAACCAAAATGGATTGTGATTATAAACAACAAGAAAACGTGTGGCGGGAAGAAAGAAGGAAAAACCAGAATGGATTGTGATTATAGATAGGAAGAAAACGTGTGACAAGAAGAAGGAAGAAAAAAGAAGAAGAAAGGGATAGGACATTAAGTTTGACGTCATGATGTTGTTTTTTCTGTTTTAATTAGGAGTAAATTGGGTTTTTGCTTGAAGAATAATATGTCAACTTTTAAGTCCATTAAATTAAATTTTAATAAAGTGGCGTGTGAAGAACAAAAGTAAAGCAAAGAAAATCAGAACAGATGATCCGGATCCCTCTATCATAACCAAAACGAAAATATAGGAAAATAGATTATTATTTTTTTGATGCGGAGGAAAATAGATTGTTTTTTTTTTTGGTCAAGATGGAAAATAGATTATTATTTTTTTGATGCGGAGGAAAATAGATTTTTTTTTTTTGGTCAAGATGGAAAATAGATTGTTTATAGATGCATATATGTTCTTTTCCTATTTTAATATTAAAATTTGTTTATACAGTTATAAGATTTTTAGGAAATAGTTTCATTTTTAATTGTAATTTTCATAGAAAATGATAGACATATACACCCTTATCTCGATAGGGTGTTGATATTCACAGAAGATATTTTCGTAATTCTCTTCATTAAGAAAACATTTTTATCTAAAAACAAAAAAGTTTGACAAAAACACTTCGTATCAACGTTGGCGCTTGACAAGTAACTCAGTTCCCATTAAGAATTGCAAATGAGAAACAGACAGCATTTAATCCCACAGAAAAAGAAATATATATAATTTAATTTTTTGAATGTTAATCACAAAATAAATTGTACAAGTAATACGACAAATTGAAAATTTTAGATTTCCGGGTTACATCATTGCGAGAGAGAGCCAAAAAATCAGCCTACTGTTAACTTAAACAACGATTTGTTCCATACAGCCTACAGGTTGCTCAAAAATAATGAACCGCACAAAACTATGGAATTTACAACATCACAGTTGTTCCTGCTTCTTCTTTCCAGACTATGTCCAAACACGCATCTCGGCTTCTTTCCAACTTAACTTTGCCCATGCCCACATTGCGAAGGAAATGTTGTCAGCTGCTTGCCTAGCACCACTAAAGAAGCCACCAACGGCGCGGTTGATCAGCAACTTTTCTCGTGCTCCGGGGGCCTACACTGATTCTTTCTACATTTGAGGAGCACCATCTGTGAAAATCAGGAGAAGAAGCAAGTTCTTGCAAGGCTTGCTTTGTCGTCTCTGCGGTGAACATTTCCCACTCTTCTTTTGAGAATTTTCTCCTTTCAGGTGTGGTGTGGAAGGTAGAGGCAAATAACCCCGAATCTGACAGTGGAGAAGGCGGAGAAGGTGGAGAATCAGGAATCTCCAATCTTCTGCTGTTCTTTCTGGGTGATTTCGACAATTTCCTGCAGGAACATTTCGTACATATCATGAATGGCCAAATAAAATCACAAAAAATCGAAAGAAAGTTAAGAAACATGCATGAATTATGAAACTGTAGATCATGTGATACAAGTTTGGAGAATTCAAAAGATCATTACAAGCATGTATAACATCCACAAGTTATATATTATCCTTTTGATTACTAGAACAATGAGAAATGAGTATCCATTTTTGTTATAACACCCACACTTGTACCTATTCGCGCTTTAAGCATTATTGGCATCTGGAGACAACTCCGAAGTAAGTGTTTACTTAGATTGTCGATAATGACAAAGGAATAGTTTGGTGGTTACTTACATTGTAGATATTGACGAAGGAAATGATGGCAGATCATAGTAATGGAAGGCCATGACTAAGCTCCAGAACGGGAAAGACAGATACCTGTACACACGACGGAGGAATCTCCATCTAAAGATTTTCTTCAATATTACCGATGCTAAGAATCCAAATACTGTAGCTTCCGCTGCCAGAAGGTGATCAGCAGAACTCTGAAAGCAAAGGGATATAAAAAAAATCACTTTCTAGAAAATGAGACATTTACATGTTCACTGCTATTGAAATTTTGATAGACAATAATTGAAGTGTAGGCTGATACAACATACCTGAAAAGTCATAAGAGCACCCACAATTTGGATGGACCAATAAACAAACTGAGATGTCATTATATCAATTGATCCATCTTCTGTCAGAACCAGTTTGCGGACTGCCCAGAAGCCCAACCATGCTCCAGCCAGAAAAACAAAAGCCAGAAGAAATATAGCCAACTGCAAAACATTTAAAACATTTCCAAAGTATTACCCCAACAGTTACTGCATAATCCTTAGTGTTTGGGTCGCAACAAAAATAAAATAAGGTGCAGCAAGATCTCTTAAATCATTCATATGATACAAAGGTCAACTCCAGGGTATCATGTGAATGAAGAATGTAAAGTCTATTCATAAAGTAATTTACCCAAAGAAAAAGATATGCGAGTCCCACATACAAAACATATAACCTAAATATAATAAAAGCAACAAGAACAATAACTAGCATCAATGACCCTTCAGGCGTATCTTGAGAATCAATAACCTTTTTTCTGATCCATCAACCATTACACACCTCAAGTGACTAAAACCTCAGATGCAAGATGAAAACCGTAATATAGCAAAAGCAAGAACAAGAATAACTAATATCAGATGACACATGTAAAAAACGACAGTGTGCTTCTAAGCCTCCGAGGTATCATGCCATTCAAAAACTTGAATTTTGATTTGGCATCAATTAGTACACACCTGAATAAAACTAAAATCCAAGATGGTAAGAGTAATGGAGTAGTGCAGAATTATAAGCACATCTTACCTGAAAGAGAATACAGAGTACATCAAAACCAAAAAGCATATCAAAGTGTTCATATTTTATTAGAGAGAGATATTTAACAATTCATACTTTGTTGGGAAACGATGTTTACCGGTTTATATCTTATTAGAGCATATGCAACTTTATGCCGAAGTCCATGCAGATACGAGAGAATTTGTTTCCCCTAATAGATGGCTGTTTATTGATTATTCCAGGCAGATCACTTAAAACTACCTTCTTTTTTCAATAAAGCAACTTGAAACTACCTACAATAACTTAATTTTAAATAAAAACAACCTCTAAGGCCAGCTTCATTGGGTAATCAACTGAAGTTTCCATAGTGCCCTCGATTGTTATGGTTGTTAAAACTTGCAACAAAAAACAATAATTAATCACTATATTTGGCCAAGTAAACCAGCTAACTCAACAATTCCAGAAGATGAAAATAAAGAAATGACCAATGTGGTAGCTTCCCACAAGTAGCAAAACAGAAATCACAAATAATTTCAAATATAATAAAGGCTTTCAGCAAAACATGACCAAGATATGTAATCGAATAATCTGGATGGAAAATTACAAAGGCATTTTGCTTTATGGTGGACATACCAGGGCAACTATCAGAATAATTCAAGATCACTTACAGGATTATACATGTCTTCACTAACTCCGATCTCGGTGAGTACTGAACGCAATAACCCAGGTATGTAGCGGAGGAGAAAAGATCCCAAACCAACCTGATAAATTGTAAGAATTACATGGATCATAATCATGTAAATGAAAAACAGAGAAAGGCAAATAACTGAGCTTTGTATTTGATACATACCAAAGACGAGTACACAAAAATTGCAAGAGAGTTCTTCCGACCAGTTGGGAGAAGCTTCATCCCCTGCAAACAACCAGAAAAAAAAAAAAAAAAAAAAAAAAGAAAAGAAAAAAGTCTGCTAATCAGTTATATCTTCTTGGATGACTCTACGGACTTCCTTGGACATATAGCAATCTTATCAAGGATGCGGATTACATAGGTAGCTTTAAAATGGTACATAAAATAAACATGACATGATTAGTACTGGAAAAGAAGATTACATTACCTGAAAAAGTACAATCAAGATGACAAGGACCACCCCTATTGCCATTCCACTGCTGTAATAAAATACTAATGATTTGCTCAGGAGGGACGCCAAGCTCATAATGATTATGCCCAATATCAAAAATATTAGGCGATACCTAAAAAATTCTGCAAAATATAACATTAGTGAAATGATCACTAAATGTAAGGATTAGAGTAAGAGGTAAAGTTATATGTTATTAGACTAAGAAGAGTTACCTTCTTCAATGGACACCTCAAAGCTCTCTAACGATGAACCAGCTGTCCGTATATCTAAGAGTTTGTCCTCAAAGGGTGACATGGACCCAGACCAGGAGCCCTTGGCAACCTTCTCCCACTGGCTGTGAGGGCACATCCCTATCCCCAGAGATGTATTTCTGCAACAAAATATTAAAAAATTTCTTATGTAAAAAATAAATGCACTGGTACTGTATTCTTCACTGTTTCTGTTTTCTATCAAAACTAAATCTTTATTCCAAGCTGGGGATTACATTACGAGAAACAAAATTCTCGGTTGATAGCTGATGCATTCTGGTCAGAATATGAAAATAGAAGTTCAAAATACATTTGTAATGAAATAAAATAAGGCACTTGTAAACTTTCACTATAATTTTAACAATGCCATAACTGGAAATATACACTATAAAGCACACAAGAAACTCTACCAAGCATATGCACTTGACAATCATAAATCTAACAGTATGATAAAATGTTTCATTATAACAGAACAAAATTCAGAGACGTTGACATTATCATATCCATTCAGTTAAATAAGTCCTGCATGCACAATGCATGACAAGCAATTAGTATTAACAACTTATAAGGCCCACAATATTGATGACTCACCTGTGGAGACAAACCTCAATGGCCAGTATGCGAATGCTTGAATTTGTTGCTGATATCTTCAGCTTCGCAGTGTTGGCAAACTTTCCAAGATATTTAAGCCTTGACAATCCACGGATATGAACTCTTTCACACAACACTAAAGTGCCAGGCTTGGAACCAGGAGAATTTTTTACTGGCATGCCATGAGATAATTGTAACCTAGCAGACTCGGCAGCAACTGCAAACGAAAAACATAAGAAAGGGGTATGAGTACCCAAAGTGTAAAACTTATCAGTCAACATGAAATAGGTCATTGACATCTGCCTAAAGGAACTAATCTCCATAAGATGTCCAGCAAATCTGTTAAGAGCCCATGGGTAGAACTTGCCCCTAAAACCGGCTTGTAAAGGAAGGGTGCCCAAGAGCTCTTAAACCACCCTAGGACAGGTTATTTTTCCAATGTGGGATCTTGAGTCCTACCAAAAGCTTTCATCTAGGAGGCACATTTTGGTTCCGAAAAGAAAATCCAACTTTAATACATTCGACACCTATAATGTAGCAGTGGTATCAGAAAGAATAAACTGATATAATCAAGCATTACACACACACACACACAAGATCCCATGGAAGTAGTAAGCAAAACAAAAATACTTGGTATCTTAAACCAAAATATATAGTAATATGTAAGAAATCCCAAAAATTTATATTCAGAAAATCAGAAAATACTTCCGTTGCCACAAGGAAAATGCAACACCAAACCAAAATTTGAAATTTCCCATTGTCTTGATTCTTAAGAAAAATTAAGTAACCAAATAAACGAGTCTCCTCCCATTTTACATGGAAAACCTATATTTTGAGTTCGTATTCTTGGCAAATTCGTAGCAAAAGATTCAAAATTTCAACTTTCTTCTTTTTCCTCAGTAAGCTCAGCAGCCCAACAACACAAACATTAAAAACAAAACATTAATTTCAGGGTTTCAAATTTCTGTTTATAGTAATAAAAGCCCTAGATTTTATAACTTCATAGTGTGGATAAGCGCAATAAAATGTGAAGATTAATGGAAAAAAAAGTACCTAAAGAAAGCTCACTGGATGGTTCCACAGAGGACGAAAACGGGAGTAAGAAGAACAGGAGCCAGAGAACGCAGGCGAAAATCCGACCCGGTTCAGCAGAAGCCATGGTTTCTTGGTTGTTCCGAGTAACAGAGAAGAAGATGGGGGAAAAGGCGCGCGTTGAAATTCCGTTGGCAAGAAGGGAGTTTGCTATTTTGAAACGGATAGAATCTTTTCTTTTATATTGGGCCCAACCGACGCTAGTGAGCCGTGGCTGAGACGTGTTTGATATTAGCAGGCTGGGCTTTGTTATATATATATATAGTCTTTAAGGGCCGGATTTAACAATTGGAATTTGGATTAAATCCCGCTTGAAGCCCAGGCTGCAGTAAATGGAATGTGAAGAAATATGATAAGCCCTAGAATGATAGTTCCTTTCTTCTGGCCAAATTATAAATAAATAAATAACGGTGCATTTGAATGAGGGAAATAAATTTGGGATTTTGACAATAGTCAGAATTTCGAAATTGACATGAACCAATTTCCATGTGTAAATAAAAGAATGATAGTTCAATAGTTGTCTTGGCATTTACTACCACCCAATGTCTAAAATATCTATTATTTTGGAAATATCAGTGGTCCAAAAACACAGAAATTTTGATGGAAATATCAAGAAACTATCGATATCGGTAAAAATTGAATAAAAACTTGGAAATTTTTATTGAAACTTTGGAAGATGTTTATTTAGTCAATTATCTATTAGTTTATCACAAAAAAAAAATGGAAGGAAATGCGTTGCATGTTGGGTTTAATTGATTTAAGTTGATTATATAGTGAGCTGAAAAACACTGCGAATGTATTAAATATGTAGTAATTAATGAAAAAGGATTAAATATGTCATAATCATTTATTTATAATGATTTGCTACAACATTTTACACTGTACACATTGCATGGTAAGATATATGAGTGACTTAGTACCACATAGAGTTCCTATGAGGTTCAAAATTTTCACTATCTTCATCATCTCTATGTGTAGAGTAAGAGTACTTTGTGAAAAGGTGGTGAGTAGTTGAAAAGGAAAGGTCATATGCTCACCTAAAAATCTAATTATTTAAAAAACAACTCGAAAAAAGACTATAAATATAAATAGTTTAGCTTATTAACACAAAAACATCAACAAAATGGTGGTTAAGGCGTCGGAGAAGTTGAATGGCAAGGGTTCGAAACCCCCTTTGCGTGTGTGCTCTTTGATAAATTGTCGACATCAATATTTTCTCGATATAAATGATAATAATATTTTAGTCCATGCTACCACCAACCAAGTAACCGAAAGAAGAAAATTTGCAACTATAAAGAACAAAGTTTGTACTAAGTTTTTTTCTTTTATACAAGAGATATTTGGGAATGAAAGATTCGAAGACAATATCTCAAATGCAAAGATAACTGCTCTTAATTGCTTAATCTACAAACTCTTTACATATTTCTACTGAGTTTTAAAGAATAAAGATGTAATTTAAGATGGGCGTGCATGTGCATCAACAACAGTTGACAAGGAGAATTGAATCGTTGTTCAATGATTCAATCAAAGAACCATGAGCTTGCTAATTGTACACCTTTTTGCAAAGAGGAAGTTAGTGGACGGAGCACTAGGAAAAAAATAAAACCTATTGGCAGTTCTTTGTTTTGTAGTGCACTGTAAAAGGCACATTCGACTCATTTGACCACAACCCTAATAGAATAATGTATTCTTCATCAAATATTTTTAAATATTTTTACATGTACCAGTTGAATGGCTCACAGTAAAATTCAATCTTTATAATTCAATCTTTATATCTATAAGTCTATGCCGTCTTGTCACCATGGAACAGTTGCACTGTAGAGCCATAAATCACACAGAAAATAATTAAGAACGTCCAAGAAAGCAAAAATGACTTCATGCATTTGCGAGAAATGCTGGTAGGATACTCTGGCTGTGGATGAGATTATTGAACCCAATACATCACATAATAATGCAAATTAAAGCTCTTCTGCATCCGGCCATCAGCCTTTGCAGTTGCATGCAGTGCAGTATGGGGAAGTAAATGCCAATGCAAGTCTTTGAAGCAAGTCTTTCAAAAACTTGCTTGTTAAACACACTTTCTTTTGAAACTGCAGCACCCCATCCAATCCATTTAATTCATCAATTAATCAGTTTGTAAGATCAGGACCAGTGCTACTACTGCAGCAATTTCAACCATCTAGCGTGTTAATATTCTCTTACTAAACTTATGTTGTTTGGCGGACCTACCTACGATGGTGAAAAACCGAAGTTAATTAACCTAACAAAATGGAAATGAAGTGCATGACTTGCAGCTAATTACAGTTAAAGCAAAGGGTTAATCTAATCTGCAAGAGTCGTATACGTGTCCAAGTTGAACGAGTTACATACATCAAACACTGGAACCCTATCGGACTATAGCTAGCAAAGGCCTATTGTCTAAAAAAGCAAAAGAGAATATGAAGGTACTGAAAAGAGCTGCTGCGCTGCTCTGATGGTTTTTCGAATTTATTGGTGGGAGAGAGATTGACATGCAGAGAAATCAAGGGCTCTGATGAGATCATGATTCATGATCGTACATGTGGTGCGTATATATATTTCAAGTTCCAATCTCTGCAATGCTCTGCAAGGCTGGCCTCCATTGCCCCCCAACACCACCACCTCCACCTCCACCTCCACCTCCATGATTCCTTGCCACATTTCTGAAGCTGCTGCTTGTGCTACTGCTGCCACCATTGCTTCTCACACGCTCCATCTGCCAAAAAAAATAATTGAAAATGATAAGTAAAGGAGATATTTGAGCATGTGCAATATTTACACGCACGCACGCACCATGAGACAATGACAATTCATACAAACAAAAATTCTGAAGAGGTTCGATTATAAGAGTTGAAAACTCAAGTTCAAGCTCTAAATGATGGTTTTCTACCCTAATATAGATAATTTGGGATAAATCCAAAAGTTATTAACAATAGTTTGACAACTTTCTCAAAGCATTATGTCTATTTGATATCAAAGTTGAATAAAATTAAGTAGAAATACAATTTTCTCAACGCATTAAACAGGATGTAGATAAAATAAATTTAAAAAACATTAGATGTGTAAATGTCCTTGTTAATGACAACTTTCTGTTTCATTAATATAATGTTAAGCAAGTTTTGAAGGTCACCCAACCCAACTAAACCTGTTTACCTAGAAGTACGTCTTACCTAGAAGTACGTCTAACTCAAATATTAAACAGTGTGTTCTAAGAAAAGCATAATTTGGTCATGTGGTTAGGAGTTGATAACTACTTCAATCAGTGCCAGTATTGGTAAAGGGTAAGTGGATTCCCAACCCCACCAAAAAATATTCAAATGTATGAATAATCAAGTGGAAATTTCGCAAATCAAAAGGTGAGTTCATGACAAAGGCCATGCCAATAATTGTACGTGCCCTTAGAAACCAACCCTAAAACAAAACAAGAAAAAGAACTTTTACAAACTGAAAACGTGTAGCTTTTTTTTTTCTTTTCTGGCCCACATGTTATGCACTTTAAATTCATTGTACATAGTGGTGGCCACCATTCCTTATTGTCAAATATGGCAACATAAAATTCCTAATGGCTAATACCCTAACAATGCGGTTTGGTATGGAAAATTTTCTTGCTATTCATAATTCACATTTTGATACATAAACAAGTTATATCACGTCACCGTATTTTTTCCATATTTTTGAAGCGTTATATATATAGCTGTTGCAAAAACTAAAGATTCTTACATATATTTCTATCCTGAGAAAGTTTCTGACAAAAATAAAACGTGTTACCAAAAAAACCCACACGCCTTGAGATCCGTGGGCTTAAAGTAAGATCAGATTCTTCGAATTACAGACGATAATTTACTTAATTCACCAGTCGGAAACTTCAGAAAACTCAACATCTCTGACCTTCTGTAAAACCCTTTGGATTGAAAAGATGCTTTGATGAGTTGAAATGACAAATAAAAAGAAGATGCCCTACAAACCAACCACAAGCTAGGGTCTACAATATGCCCTATAAACCAACCACAAACAAAGTCCTACAAAATGCTTGATATCCGAGCTTCATATTATATGAGTTTATGACATCAAATTTTGAATCACCAAAACTTCCCAAATGAGTATTATGAGCTCATATGATTCAAACAATAATTATAGGGTCTTCAAAAGTGTAAATTTTTATAGACGTAGGTTAGATTTGTTACTCAGAGTCAGAGCAATGAGTGCGACATAAATTAGATTATTTTAAACAAAAAATTGTAAAGTTTTGCATGGTTACCTTGATGGAGTTGTGGTTCTCGGACTTCAAATTTGGATTTGGATTCGGACCACCCAAGTCTTTCATCCTCATTTCCAGGCCAGGGCCGCCTGTATCCTTCAGCAATTTCCCCAGCTTCACAGATTTTTTAGCCGCAAACTCCTTCAACACATCTGTATACATATAACAAAAGAGAGAAATTTCTTTTTAAAAACATTTCGTCCTAAACAAAGCAAGAGGCAAATAAAAAGCGTGGCGATAAACATTGACCTTCGAAACTTATGAGGCGATAAACCTGTCCAATAAGCAGAGTGTCGTCTGGTCTGAGAAGCTTGAGCTGCTTCACAGGGGCCCCATTCTCAGACTTCATGGTGGGAGAGGCGATGAGAAGAGCCACGTAGTGGCCTGGGTTGGAAGTCATGACCTCATGGGCGCTCACAGACCAGTAAATTCTCTCGACCTTGTTGCCTCCCGGGTGCTGAATCAGCACCGTCGCCGCCTCCGCCGCTTGGCAATTACCCATCTCGAATGTGATCTCAAAATTTATAAGAACCCTTTTGTTGATTTGCTCTGTTTTTTGTTGGGTTGCTCTGTTTTTGGGTGTTTAAGGTGCAAAATGAAACTTTAATGAAGGGTATGCTTATGCTCTATGGAGCTCTAAATATGAATAGAGGGGGTACGGTGACAGAAGGTGACGTGGAGGCTGAGGTTTTGGGGGTCCCCTATTATTAGGGAAGGCCTTTTACTCTGCACACCCAGTTAATGGTCTCTGACCCTTTCACGTTCACCAACGCACGTCAAGAATCAAAGGGATGTGACAAACTGACAAACGCAAAGATCTCGATCGCCCAATCCAATACCAAGAAACCCAAGAAACCCAAGAAAAAAAAATATTAAAATTAAAATTAAATAAATAGAATTATGGAAGCTGGAAATTTCAGAGCCAATAGTTGGGTGTGCAGAGGAAATTAGAGGAAGAAGAGGGGTGCTGCTGGGTGCTTATAATATAGTGTAGATTCTATGTCAACGTTGAGATAGTGGTGGTGATGAAGAGGGATGCGTACTTAAGATGGTGAAGAAAATGAAAGGCATATTATGGTTGAACACCGAACTGCAGAAGAAAAACGAAAAGCAAATATAATGGCAGCAGACGTGTTCGATCTGCAAAACCACCTAGGTTGGCTCTACAGAGGACTGGGACTCTTGGGGAAGGGACCCCACTGGATCATAAAGCTCAGGTTCAATGATCGATCTGATCAAAATTTAAGGCTTTGCTTCTGATTTATATTGCACATATAAACAAATTTCACAATGTATATGTTTGATTTACATCGTTCGTGTTACTATTTATAGACGGCATGATTCACATATTTTATACTGTATTCATATATAAATAGAAGTGTCATAGTAACAACAACACCACGTGACAATATGACTGTTATAATCAAATACGAATAATTTTGAGATAAAATGTACAGATAAATTCTACATAATTTAATTTATATAAACAAACCCAAAAAATGACAGCTTGCTCTATTGAATTTAATTTTGATTATCAAATTACTTTGATGCCCTATTAAGTATTTTTGGTTTTTTAAAAATGAGATTTTGGGGTTTTGATTGTTTTAAGAAATCGATGAAAATTTTGTAATTTATAAGAAGTTAAAAGAGTCTTTGTTATATTGTAAATAAGCTTTGGGTATGTTTCTAAAATCTGTTTTATATATGATTTTTTATTATTATATAACTTAGTACCCTTTTGGCATTGCTTATTTGGGTGATAAGTGATTTTTAAAAAAATTTGGGAAGCTCAATCCGTTTAGTAAACTATAAGAAAATTACTTATTGTTAAAAATTGTTGTGAGAGAAGTTATAAAGGAAAGCAGCTGATAAGGTGTTTTTATTTTGTGATTATGCAAGAATATTTTCCAATAACACTTTTAACAAAAAGTTTACCAAAAGCCAAAATACTTTCTCTCACAATTGATTTATCTTACAACAAATCTTACAACGATTATTTTCATAATACAGCAATGCCAAACTGACCCTTAAACTCCTATATTAGGCATAATTAGTGACTTTCCCAATAATTTTTTGGAAAAATAATTTTGACTATTAACTGGATTTTGAGATTGACACTGACACTTATAAAAAGATGGGAAGATTGCACCTATGAGTCTACGATTAACATTTTTGTCTCTTGCGAAAAATGCTATTTACTTTGCCTCTTCCGTAGTATCTGGCTAAATCCTTTGTATCTCAAAGGTAAAATTGCTTTTACCTCCTTTGTTTCGCCATTTGTGAATTGTCACCTACTTTTACCAAATTTAAACTTCCAATAAATAAGAAAGGGGTTTGTAACTCAAATAGTTAAGAGTATTTATTTCAGCACACAAGATTATAGGTTCGATTCCCCAATCCCGAGTATCACTTGTATTAATATATATATATATATATATACATATATTCCAGTAAATGGTAAGCTTATCTTTCAAAATACAACTAGATTACAGTATAGGGCAAGATCATGCATAGGGAAATAACTTTATCAAATTCTCAAGAAACGTCAAAAAGATAATATTGCCAATATTGCCAATACAATGCATGATATATCATCTACCAACAAAAGAAAAAGAAAAAAACTCGTTTATAGTATTGAAAATTGGTAACCAAATTTTAGTTTGCATGTTGTATATAAGGAATTACAAAATTAATATTTCCCTCTTTTGTGTTGTGAATGCAGACCTATTCCCAACTAATTTATTATTCAATGTTCATTTTGGTTATTCTGTTTTTGATTATGTAACTGATTGTAAGATCTAATTAATTAGACCAAATTAGGGGTGTCAATGAGATTGTAACTGATTTTATTGGCTTGACCTTTCTTCCCAAACATGTCAATGCCCTTACCAACACTAGAAGTTAGGCTAATTCTTAATAAAAGCTTTTCTTTTTGTCAAATGTGTTTTGAGGGGTGAAAGACCAACCTCCCTCCCTAATGAGGTTTCACCAAACTGCTCGTCCCACCATCATTGCACCACCTTCCTTCCTATCACCATCCATTTTTTAACTCCTTAGGCAGGGACATTGAAAACATGTCAAAAAGGGAAATTTTCTTGATAGAGCATCTTCAACGCATATGTCAAATACAAGATGTTAACTTTGAATTTTATGGGTTGTGTACTGATTTGAAAGTTTATGTCAAATTTAACTTCATTCGAAATATCAAATATCATATTATTTTATTATATTTTAAAAATAAATAAGTTTCACATATATCTAGTTTTTTTTAGGACTGCCTAGGGTACTTCTTAAACATACTAAACAGGTTCCTTACAAGGGACCAACTTGTTCACATATATTCTCTGCTAAACACAAACAGACTTCAGAAAAAATAACATTTCCCAATTAATGTGTTGGATTTTTTTTTTTTTTTTTGGGTATGAAAAGATGTCTTCATAGAAATAGTGGGAAACCACCAAGAAGACAATAAAACGATAGCCCCAACAAGTGGGAAGGGAAGTTGATGGGCTATATAAGTTCTTTGTTTTTTCTTCATAAAGCTACATGGGCTACATCCCAAGGTAGCCTTGTAAGTTGTATGTAGTTTCGCCCTTGCTTGTGGTTTTTATGTTAGAACTTTTTGGGCCGCGCAGCTACTCTTTAAGTAAACATTTTAAACGTGAAGCCGGCCGGCTATACTCCATAAATAGAAATTTTATCAGTCCAGCCGAACGGCTATACCCCAAAATAGATAATTTTATTAGTAAAGCCTAACGCTATACTATAAGTAGAATATTTTAGCCTTATAGCCGCCCGGCTATACTCTCGAAACAGAATATAAAATTAGTTTCTTTACTTTTTTATTTAGTGAACTTCTTTAATTTAATATATGTAGTAAGTAGTATCTTAGTATTTTTTAAATTCCTTTAATTAGTAATTATGTTTTAATTATTGATTCATTAGAGAATATTTAAATATTTTAGTGATTTAATAAATTACTTAATTATATACAAAATTAGTTTGAACAAATTCAAGTCGCAAACCAAAAACCCTAGCTTCTGAAGTTGTTCCAAAACCTTTTTCGAGCCTTGAATCCTATCCACAAGCCCACTATCTTTTAATTATTATTTACTTAGTGAATAATTAATATTTAAAAATTATTTTAAAAAAGGGAATATTTTTAATTACTATTTATCAAGTAATATAATTTATGAAGTTAATTAAAATATTTAAAACTAATTATTCACTACAGAAATAATAGTTAATATATAATTACTAATGAAAGTGATTAAATAAGGCTAAGATATTAGTTAATTACTAATGACAGTACAGCCGGGCGGCTATAGATCAATATAGATAATCGTATAGCCGGCCGGCTATACTCTTTGAACAAATATTTTAAACGTCAGGCCGCACGGCTATACCCGAAAATAGATATTTTATGGGTAAAGCCGTACGGCTATACTGTTATAAGTGAAATATTTAAGCCGTATATAGATCAATATAGATAATCGTATACTCTTTGAACAAATATTTTAAACGTCAGGCCGCACGGCTATACCCGAAAATAGATATTTTATGGGTAAAGCCGTACGGCGATACTATTATAAGTGAAATATTTAAGCCGTATAGCCGCCCGGCTCTCGCTTTAAACAGGATATAAATTACTTTCTTTACTTCTTCCTTTTTTAATTCCTTTAATTAGTAATTACGTTTGAATTATTGATCTATTAGAGAATATTTAAATATTTTACTGATTTAATAAATTACTTAATTATTATTAATTAATTATTATATACAAAATTAGTTTGAGCAAATCCAAGTCTCGAACAAAAAACCTAGCTTCCAAACTTGTTCCAAAACCTTTCTCAAGCCTCGAACCCTATCCATAAGCCTACTATCTTTTTATTATTATTTACTTAGTGAATAATTAATATTAAAATAACTTATTACTATTTATCAAATAATAATTTATGAAGTTAATTAAATATTTAAAACTAATTATTGACTACAGAAATAATAATTAAAATATGATTACTAATGAAAGTGATTTATTTGCAACAAGTGGTGAAGAGAGTTTAGAGTTGTTGGTAGCCACCATTTGGTTCAAGATAGAAAGCTCTCTCCTTTGTTTGGGTGGAGATCATCATTTGAGAGAATCACACACTAGTTGTTGATTCCATTTGGTTGTGAGTATGATTATTTGCAATCTTCAATCAGGCCAAAAAAAAGGTGAGCTTGTTCAGAAGCCTTAGTAATTAGAGAAACACAGGATAAAGAGTCGCATTCAACATCAAGGAACCTAGTTCCGTTTGCCTAAGCCATTTGCAACTCTAAAAGGACTCCATAACTCAGGCTCCACAATATTTCCAGTTCCAATATTAGCAAAGAAGGTGTCAAATGGGATGGGCAGGCCCAGCACGGCAAGAGCCCAGTCCATTTAAATGAGGCACGGCACGACACGAGCACGAATATTAATGGGCGTGCTTGGCACACAAAACTTGGGCGGGCAGATCAAAAATGAGGTCCAATGGACCAGGCTGGCCCATGGCGACATGGGCGGGCTTGGCCCGAGCACGTTCAAGCACGGCCCACTTAACATTTTTTTTCTTTCTCAAAAGTCAAAATGCAATAATTTGATATCTAATGTCATTGTTCATATATATTTTTTTTTCAATCATAAATATATATTTGATGTCTTTCATTTTAGGGAAATTATTTGGGTTCTTAATTAATTAAACATATCAACTACAAATTAATTAAACAACATTGGACTTGATATCTAATCAGTACATATGACGTATATGCTTATCTTATAATCAAGGCAATACATTTTTTAACATATAAAATAATAAGTTGTTTAAAGATGAAAAGTTGAAGTGGATGTTGTGGAGTTGGACACTTTTTGCCATTCGACATTTCATATTGTTTGGATGTTTGATTGATTAATGTTTTCAAATAGTTCATCATTTCTTGCCTCTAATTATATTTTTAAGGTTTATAATTTGAATTATCTAGTGGAAAAAAAAATCAAGTGAAAAAAAATTCAAATTAAATGGATTGGTTCTTGGGCCCGAGTATGGCATGAGCACGGGCAAGGCACGAGCCCCGCGCGCCCTGTTTCAATATGGACATGGGCTTTGGGCGGCGAGGATTAATGATTTTACTAAATGGGCTGACACGGCACCGCCTAATAAATTAAATAGGCCGACCCGGCCCAACACGAAAACGTTAAAACACGAATTTAAATGGGATGAGCCGGCCCGGCCCGGCCCGTTTGACACCTCTACCACAAATCCAAGCACCATTAGATTAGAGTCCCTTAACAAGCCACCAGCAGTGATCTTCCAAGAATTGGTTTTGTAGTTGCCATCCACATTCAAATTGTATGGACAGCCCAAGAAGAGGGCCCATTTAAAAATCCTCCTTGACCCAGCAGATTGACTGGATGGGCTTTGTTCAAATTTAATGGGTTGCAGTGCCGCCATCCAAGTTCAACAATATCCATCAAATATCCCTTGGTTTTTACATTCTCTCAATCTCTATCTTCAAGTTTTGTTTTGTTTTTTCATTCTTTATTAGGTAATCTTTGTTTCCTTGTTTCCTTGTTTTAGTTTCGCCCTTGTATTGGTAATTGCACTTGAAAATGACATAGCATTGCTTATGGTTATCTGAAATTGTATGCCCAAAGAAATGAGGAAGTTTTCCCCCTTCCCTTGCCATTCCTTATATTTTAATTTTATGATGACGACATAGGTGATGATTAATAATCAAATTTTTAGTTATTTTTCATATATTTTCAGGATTTTAGCTTTTATTTAAAATAAAAATAAAAAATTAGAAATATAGTCCTCAAGGAGTGCTCACCTCACATATAGCGATGAAAGCTCTAAAAGTCGAAAAAAGTGGCGAGTGGTCTTTAATATGTCCAAGACTTTGCTAGTTTTCTATTTAATTTATTTTCATTTTTAGATTAGTAATTTTTAAATTATTTTTTTGTATTTAATTTAAGAATTCATATCAATTTGTCCATAGTGTATAATGTCGGCACATGACAATGTCTGTATGTTTTGTTCATTTAATAAATTTCCTGTGTGGTTGGTATTGAAAAATCCTTTTTTACCTTTTTTTTTTTCAATGCCATAAAATCTCCGAGGCTGCCGTGGTCTAACTAAGCACTTGAAAAAATATATTTCATTATTCACAAGACAAGTCATTTTCCTCCAAACGTGCCAAACCCAAACTCATATAAGCCTCTCTGCCCGATCGAGGAACGTCCATTGGCATCTCCGCATCTCCTCAAACGAATCTCTCCTCTCAATTTCCAAGCTATTTTAGCAACCGACGTCCATTTTTCTCTTGTGGGTTTTTATCGATCCCCAAGAAAACCCAGTCATTGACAAAATTCCTTGGCTTCTCATAATCCGAACACTCGTTTTTGGAATTTATTCCTAACGACAATTGTTTCATTTCTGATTATCACCGCTCGAATATACATATATAAAAAAGGCAAACACTAAAAACCCGTCTGAGCCAGAAGAATCTTCTTCTGGGGCTGCTTTGATTTTTCTCAGCTGGTGGTTCTTCAAGTTGCAGGTACGTTTTCTCATCTGGGTTTTTCTTGTTGAGCTTTGCTTTCCCACAATTATGCAAATGATTGTTATTAGATTGTTGATGTTGTGTGCCGCTTGGTTTCCAAGAAAATGCAGCAAAAGAAAAGGGAAAATAAATTCTTTTTGTTGGGTTTTTACTTTTATGTTCTATCTGCAATTGTTGAAAGCTCAATTCAAAAAGGAAAATTTGATGTGATATTGGATCTTTTGTCTTCCATGCAATGAAAGATCAATGCTTTAGAATCTGGGTTCATTTCTTGGTATCTTATAAATTTCATTTTTTTGGGTCAACTTTGGTATCTTATAAACAGAAAATGGGCAGTGAGATCCAGAATTTTGAAGATTCAAAACTGTCATCTGAAGCAATGGAGGACCATCAGGCGTGTTCACCGAAGGAAGGTAAAGGAAAGCGGCTGTGGAAGAAGGTGAAGTATCAGCTGGTTGAGTACCACACTTTACCCAACTACTTAAGGGACAACGAGTACATTTTGGGCCATTACCGGTCCGAATGGCCGTTGAAGCAGGTCTTGCTTAGTATGTTTACTATCCACAATGAGACGCTAAATGTTTGGACGTAAGGCTTTATCCTGTTTATGAGTCATTTTTTCAATACATAAATGGGTTTTATATGATTCTTTTGTCTGTACCTATAATTTGTTTAGTAGGTCTGTCGCCTTCAGGTAACAGCTATTAATTTGGTGCTTAATTCAAATAGTTTCTATATTTTTCCCCTTGAAGTTTATAATATTTAATGGGGAGTTACATTTGTGAATTATAATGAGAAAGTAAAAACTGTTTAAAATATTGTTATTTCTTCTGAAGTTTATTAAAGTGGATTAGACTGTTCGAATACAAATGAGCTGAAAATGTCTTCCATATTTCTTTGTCAAACCTACGGCGTTTCACTAATGTAGAAGTATGTCTCCTTGCCTTTTTTTCCAGAGGTCTCCTGTTAGTTGTCTTTAACTTTTATGCATATAACGTTTTGGTAACTGAAATGTAGGAACTCAAAGGGCATAAACTTCAACACTTGACAATCTCATTTCTCTAACAAATTAGTACTTTCACAGGCATTTGATCGGGTTCTTCCTTTTTCTCTCCCTGACCATATACACTGCAATTAAGCTTCCAGAGGTCGTTGATCTTCATGCTCTACAGCATTTTCCTGATGTGCTGAAAAAAGCTGATTTGCACAAATTACATGAAGAATTCATGACATGCCTCCCTTCCTTACCCAACATGCCTCATCTGAACAGACTTAGAGAAGAGTTGAAGACTTCATTACCTTCAATGGATCTGCTGCCGTCACTCTCTGGTTGGCATGTCATGGAACTTCTGAATAATTGTTTGCCTCAACGATTCTCCCATGGCAACCAAACTGATGTTTGTGTTCTGGTACTCTTTAAGCCCTAGAACGAATTATGTTAACTTATCATACGATTGCTGATATTATTTGTTATATTATTAATTATCTGTTAGGCGTTTAGAGTATTCCATCATGTTCTCTTAGCTGAACCTGTTTGTATGGGAATTTCTTGCATTTATTGGTCTCTAATGTCTGATGTCAAGAAATCCTCAAAGTATAGAAAACTTAGAAAACAAGTTAAAAACGCAGAAATCATCTATTGCTCCAAAATTGCAGGATTTGAAGACCGAATTAAATAATTTACTCTTCCATCTTTTTCGTTTGTAGACCCTAATGGGTTTGACAAAGATGTCCTCATCAATGTCACTCTCTGCTGAAATGACACTTGTTCTCCTGATTTTCTTAATTATCAACAGGGTCCTCTCTTTTCTTTTTTGGGTTCTGCAAACAATTGATCTACTGTTGTTTCAGTTGTCATATGTGTATAAGATAACCCATGTGTTAGTGCCCCTGGAATTACTTTTGAAGTTGAATTACCTCTTCATGGTTTTCTGTCAAATAGCTTATGCTAAATAGGGTCTTGCATCCTTTAATGAACATTTAACTGTTACTTTCTTCTCCAACCCAATAGGAGCAACAAATGGTTTATTTATGTTGAAATAATTTTATATTTTGGCTACTCAAATTATCATATAATTGTCCATGTAAGATGACATGCGGGGAAATTGAGCATACTCTGCATTGATTGTTGTGTCCTATTTCCTAAATGGTTGACATCTAGTGCTGGATGCATTCTTAATGTTGAGCAGTTTACAATTTTATTATGCGACTAATGGTACTAGAGTACTAGTTGCAATGAATTATTAGCCCCTTGAAGAAATGTATTAAATTGAACAGACACACAAACACACACAATCGAATTGTGTGAGTTCTTGGTGCACTTAACTGTATAAACCATGAGCAACTAAGATCCCCAATTCATGTAAATCTACTTTCCATTGTCAATGTTAATGTTTATGGGGAGATTTATCCAGCTAATAGCTTTTTATTTATTTGTTGTTCTGAATATTGCAGAGTAGCATGAAGGAGGATTTAGCAAACATAGTAGCACCACTTATGCTGAGGCCAATCACACGATGGCCATTCTTTGCTTTCTTGGGAGGAGCCATGTTTTGCTTGTTGTCCAGCAGTGCATGCCATCTTCTCTCATGCCATTCTGAGCGAATGTCATATATCATGCTCAGACTGGACTATGCTGGAATTGCAGCCCTTATATCTACCTCATTCTACCCCCTTGTCTACTACTCCTTCATGTGTAACCCTTTCTTCTGCAACCTCTACATGGGATTTATAACCCTCTTGGGAATTGCTACAGTATTGGTTTCCCTCATACCAGTCTTTCAGAATCCTGAATATCGTATTGTTCGTGTATCTCTATTTTTAAGCATGGGCATGTCTGGGATTTTACCTGTTATGCACAAGCTTGTCTTGTTTTCTGATCAACCTGAGGCACTCCACACAACCGGGTATGAGATTCTAATGGGGGCTCTCTATGGGGTTGGAGCCTTGGTTTATGCCACAAGGGTTCCAGAACGATGGATGCCTGGGAAATTCGACATTGCAGGGCACAGCCACCAATTGTTTCACATATTAGTAGTGGCAGGCGCGTACACTCATTACCGTGCGGGGCTTGTTTACCTCAAATGGCGCGATCTAGAAGGTTGCTGAATTAGTAAATTAGGCAGATGCCCTCTAGTGGACTAGTGGGTGAGGTCTTTTGTTTGTTGTTCTTCTTTGTGTAGCTGAAGACTGAAGTTGGTGTAGTGTAGATATGTGATTGCCCATTGCCACTCAAATTCAAGCACAATGTTAAACGTTGTGCTTGGTTCCAAAAAAAATATATATATTATTTGTCAGAAATTGAAAAAAAAATTGTCTTAGAGTATTTAGCCGGACGTGTAGAACAACTTGTAAGTTGTAATGTTCGTATCAAAATCCAATATAATAAAGACGCTGGCTTCCCTGTGGTTTGTGTTTTAAATTAAATATTATTTCTTTCTAACTTCGAAGCTTATTAGGATAGCCCGTACAAAAGGGGATAAAAAAAAGAATTGTTTTGCTTTCATTGAGAGTCGAACTCAAGACCTCCCGCTTACTAAACGGGTGCTCTAACCAACTGAGCTATGAAAGCTTCTTGTTTATGTAACCACCGGCAGTTAATTTAAAATAATTAATACTTGGGCCTGTGGGCCATTATGTCACACGGACACAGACAGAACATTTACGCATGTCGTTTTCTCTGGTGGCCCATGGAGTCATCGTTGCAAGTAAGTGAGAAAAAGAAAAATTGTAAAAGCAAATGAGAAGCATGAAAAGCATAAAGTTGTTGGTGATAAATAAGCAACGATTTCGTAATAACTTATGTAATCTGCAGCTTTGGAAATTCACACAATTAGCTCAAGACTTGAAGATTTCCCTCCTTTTTGGGGGATGTGTGGAGAAAGTTTCTAAAGATAAAAATGCATATCTAATTATGTAATTAACTTACTTGATCTTTTAGCTGATTACAGTATATCTTTAAAGATACAAAGGAAATGATCAATTTATTGCAAATGCAATGTCTACAAAGTTGTCCTAATAAACTAAAAAAATTTAGCAGTGAAATTAGTATAGGAGATAATCTATGTTGTTGATTTTTTTCTAAAGTAAAACTGTAGAGTTAAAGCCGCACGCCTTAAAGAATTTTTTTGACTCATTTTCTGTATACTATTAGCGGGTTCTATGTGATGAATCAATATTTTACTTATCGATGAAGTTTCAAATAACATTTGGATAGTCTTAAAATCACTTAAGTTACTCTGAATGATGTTACGATTACACTGAAAAATTATACATGACCGATCGAGCCAAGGGTTAGCACAAAAACAGTGTAAAACACCTTAGATCAGTAGATCAATCATAAAACACTGCAATAACTACCCACCATATTTGCCTCCATAGCTTTTAGGAAAACAATCCGTGTCTCCCATAAACGTCTTCCAAAACATAAATTAATTTTAGGCAAGTGTCACTTGCCTCCCAAGCCACACCCAAAATCGAAAATCCCCAAACCTCATTTCTCTATCTTAAAAAAGAAGTCTTGACCAGTTTCCCTCACACTAATTTCTCAGCCCCCAAACAACTTTTATGGCGAAATCGATCCATCAAACAAAACCCTGTGCAGACGGGTTTTGTTTTCTCGCTGGCCTCTTCTTCGGCCTTTTTTGTTTCTGGTCCCTGACCCTTTACCATTACAAACCCCATTTTGGCTTCATCCCTTTTTCTGCAAAAGCCTCAGATTACGGGGCGGAGGCTCCGATTCTCCATTCCGACCCACCCCATGAAACCTTCTACGACGACCCGGAACTGAGCTATATCATAGAGAAGCCGGTCAATAACTGGGACCAGAAGCGACGCGTTTGGCTAGACCTTCACCCGTCATTCACCGCCGGGTCACGAGATCGGGTCCTCCTTGTCACCGGATCGCAGCCGTCCATTTGTAAGAACCCGATTGGCGACCATCTCCTTCTGAGGTTCTTCAAGAACAAGGTGGACTATTGTCGTCTCCATGGCCACGACATTTTCTACAACGACGCATACTTGCATCCCAAGATGGACTCTTATTGGGCCAAGCTACCTATAATTCGGGCCGCGATGCTGGCCCACCCGGAAGCTGAATGGATCTGGTGGATGGACTCTGACGCCGTGTTCACCGACATGGAGTTTAAGGTTCCGCTGGGCCGGTACAAAGACC
The DNA here is from genome assembly GCF_029339155.1 of Prunus mume. Classification (NCBI taxonomy): domain Eukaryota; kingdom Viridiplantae; phylum Streptophyta; class Magnoliopsida; order Rosales; family Rosaceae; genus Prunus; species Prunus mume. The sequence continues at coordinate 13,654,962 of NC_142700.1, read as the reverse complement.
ACAATCTTGTGGTCCATGGTTGGCCCAATATGGTTTATGAGGATAAGAACAAAAGTTGGACTGGGCTTAACGCCGGCGTATTGTTAATTCGAAACTGTCAATGGTCTATGGATTTGATTGATGTATGGGCCTCGATGGGCCCATTGAGTCCGGATTTTGAGAGGTGGGGTCAGATTTTAACATCAGTATTTAAAGACAAGTTATTCTCAGTCTCGGACGATCAATCATCTCTGATTTATTTACTTTTTACGAATAAGGAGAAATGGGGGGACAAGACTTATTTAGAAGGAGAGTATAATTTGGAAGGTTATTGGTTGGCTTTAGTTGGGAAATACGATACTTTGACCGAGAGTTATATTAAGATGGAGCGAAACGAGGGCATTTTGAGGAGGAGACATGCGGAGAAAGTGAATGACTGGTATGATGCAGAGAGAGAAAAATATCTCCAGGGGCGTGAGAGGAGACCTTTTGTGACGCATTTTACAGGTTGTCAACCGTGTAGTGGAGAGCACAATCCACAATATTCAGCCGATTCGTGTTGGAATGAGATGAAGAGGGCTTTGAATTATGCCGATAATCAAGTGCTTAAGAACTATGGTTTTGTGCATCCGGAATTGAGTTCCTCAGAAGTTTCTGTTGTAATCTAATCATAATATTTTTATTTCAACTTATGATCCTTAGAATCCGTAGAGTGGACCAGCGAAGCCTCTAATATATTATCAAATCGGAAATGCTGCCAAATGAGAGAGAGAGAGAGAGAGAGAGAGAGAGCACTTGGCCAATAGAAAAACACATGAGTTTGGTGGCCTATATATGCTTATGGATGAACTAGTTGTTTATGTTAATAAAATGAATTAAAATATTAGGGCATTAGATTAGAGAGGTAAAGTATAAACAAACTACATATGGAAGTCATTATGTTGTGAATCTTCTGACACTCGTATCTGGCTCTCTTTGTGTTTGTGTTTATCATTGTTTACTAAAATATCAATGCAGATTATTTATTTTCTAATTTTTAAACATTATCTTTTATCTATGACACTTCTTCCAATTGGGGAATTTTCCATGCGCTAACCATTTTCTAGGGAAAAAATGAAAATACATGTGTAGTTCAATACATAGTTGAATTGAATCAACCAATTATAAACTAATGTTGGACAAAATATAGCTAAATTCCTACAAAGAAAAAATAAAGAAAATAACTTAGTTTAGAGCAATTGTTCCCTTGAGGAAAAGTTTTGGGTTCGAGTCTTAATATTCGTATACAGTGTAAGTTAGTATATTATTGTCCCTCTTAACATGAAATGTCCTTACAAAATATGGGTAAATTCCTACGCATAAAAATAAAGAAAATAACTTGGTTCAAAATTGGCAAGAAATCAAGCAAGGCATGAAAGTTATACTCAAATATTGATTATGGCGTTAAAAATGGAGGAACGAATTATTGTTTGAATTTTCGGATTGCTTGAGCAAGTTTAAAGTGAACATGTTTTTGGTGAGGAAAATATTTTATTTAATATTTATTTTTAATTTTAGAATAAGTTACCATTTGTGATATTATTTTCTCGATATGATTTTAAAATTAGGATTTGAACTGTGTTCTTGTTAGTTAAGTTTAGGATTATTATGGAACTTTAGGATTTGCCAGTTATTAAGGTTTTGAGTTTACTTTTTAAAAACGCATGAGCTTGTATTTGTAATATTATTCATATAATTATCATAAAGTCATTGCGATTTTATCATATTTTTTTATTGATTTGAATTTTTTAATTTCAGGGGTCAAATGCTAATCAGAGATTATTGGCCAATAAGTTTTGGACTATATAGTTTTGAGGGATTATAAACAAGGTCCATGTTTCCTTATTGTCTCCTCAAAATGACCATAATACCCTCAACCTCTCCGATAGAACGCAGCCATACACTGTGTAAAACTGTAACCGTTGGTGTTGGTCACGAAATTTCTAACCCAAAAGTGTCGGTTCATAATTACATAATCCAGGTGTCACCTTGAACAAGACTTGACCAGACATGGGACCCTCGCACTGCCGTTGATCACGTTGAAGCCCTCTCTCCTGCCTGCCTTCCTTGTGGCGTACTTTAGCATCTTCTGCGCTTCAAAACCGACTGTGCACACTCCCTTTAAGCCGCACTTAAAAAACTTAAACCCTCTGCTAAGCATATCTATCTACACACCAGCAGAGAGACCAGAATAGAAGATTAAAGAAACTTCATCCATCCATCCATCCATCTATGGCCGCCAAAGGACGCCGTTGAGAACCCAATCTCAGCCACACACAGCTATAATGCTCTCGCCTGAGCTCCCTCCAATGTCGAAACCCTCTCCCAGAACCAAGCCCTCTTCTTGGCTCGCCGATAGCGTGCTCTTCCTCAGCGGTGCATTTCTCGCTCTTCTCGTCCTCTTCACTTTTTACTCCTTCGTAAGCACTTATTCATCCCCCAATTTCGCCCGTACGGTAACTTCTCCGCCGCCCACCGCCGAACCCGATCAATGCGCCGATGATGCTAACCTACGCCGCGACCCGCCGGACCCGACCTTTTACGACGACCGGGAAGTCCGGTACACGCTCGGGGACCCGGTTCAGAACTGGGACGAGAAGCGGCAGCAGTGGCTGCTCCTTCACCCCTCTCTCGCCGCCGGAGCAGGGGAGAGGATTCTGATGGTGACGGGATCTCAGCCGGCCGCGTGTCGCAATCCTATCGGCGATCATCTCCTCTTGCGATTCTTCAAGAACAAGGTGGACTATTGTAGACTCCACGGGCACGAAATCTTCTACAACAACGCGCTGCTGCACCCGCGGATGGGCAGCTACTGGGCCAAGCTGGCAGTAATCCGGGCCGCCATGGTGGCCCACCCGGAGGTCGAGTGGATCTGGTGGGTCGACTCGGACGCGTTGTTCACCGACATGGAATTCAAGCTCCCGTTGGACCGGTACAAGAATCACAACCTCGTCGTCCACGGCTGGGCCCACCTGGTCATGGAGACGCACAGTTGGACGGGGCTCAACGCCGGCGTGTTCTTGATCAGGAACTGCCAGTGGACCATGGATTTCCTCGAGGTGTGGGCCAGCATGGGCCCGCAGACCCCGGACTACGAGAAATGGGGAGAAACCCTCCGGTCAACGTTCAAGGACAAGGCGTTCCCGGAGTCAGACGATCAGACGGGCCTCGCTTACTTGATCTACAAGGAGAAGGAAAAGTGGGGGAAGAAGATTTATCTGGAGAGCGAGTATTATTTCGAAGGGTACTGGGCGGAGATCGTCGGGACGCTTGACAAGATCGAGGACCGGTACGCGGAGATAGAGAGAGGGGAGGAGGACAATGCGGTGCGTTTAAGGAGGCGGCACGCGGAGAAGGTGAGCGAGCAATACGGTGCGTTTCGGGAGGAGTATTTGAGCGAGGCGGGGTACGGGAGAGGGAGCTGGAGGCGACCGTTCATCACGCACTTCACCGGATGCCAGCCGTGCAGTGGGAGGCACAACGAGATGTACAAGGCGAATTCGTGTTGGGATGGGATGGAGAAAGCGTTGAATTTCGCTGATAATCAGGTGCTTCGCAAATACGGTTACGTGCACCCGAGCACAATGGATCGTGCGGTCTCGACCGTGCCGTTTGATTACCCGTCCGAGTAAGATTAGCCCATCAATTCAAGTCATCCTACGGTCACTTTGAAAAAGAAAGGTACGGAAGTGCTTTTGCTTTTGCTTATTCTGCTTTTGGGGTTTGCTTAATTAATTAATTAATTAGCTTTTTAGCTGAGCAAAAGCCAAAGGTGTTTGGCTTGTTGGTGGGTTTTAGATTTTTCAAGCGGTGCATGATGGGAGCATGATTTTCCACTTTTCATAGGTGATGATAAAAGCAAGCAAAGCATTATAATGTGTGTTTGCCTTTGTTGTGTTGTGACTTAAAACTATGCTCCAAATAGTACACAATAAAATGACTAAAATATTGGTCTTGGATTTGTTCAGTTGAGAAGTTAGAGCTTCACACATAAAAGGTCTCTGGGCAGTTGTTTCTAGATGATGACAATTTGAGGACCATGATGATATCTAAATTGCTGGGAACAATGATAATATTAATTGTTTTTTTCCCCTTTTTAATGAGGAATTAGATAATTACATCCTTTCTCTTTAGACAAACAAAAAGAAACACATATTAAATTTCTGATACTCTGTTTTATTAGCTACTGCTGTCACTTAGCTACCTTACCTACCCTGTTTTATTTTGCTAGCATTACTCTTCATTCTTCATAGCTTATTGTAGTATTTGATAAGCTCTAAGCATTAATCGTCTAGAACTTATGATGGTGTTTCATATTTTGATTCTTGATTATAGGAACTCTGGCTCTTCATGGTGTATGCGCTATGCGAAGCTTCCGATAATTCCTGGACTAGTGTCACTTTCGGTAGCAGGTAGCAGATAATTCCCGGACCAGTATCATTTCCGGTCACGTACTTACATGTTATGTATGAGGCTAGTCTAGCAATATGCAGACACTTTCATTCTCCAGTTTATATTTAGAATTCACTTCTACATTTTCCCCTTATGGTTCTTAGTGCATGTTTATTTACATGTATTCGGGATGTACAGAGAAGTATCGAGTGCATCTCCCGCTTAGATTTTCAGTAATTCTTGTAAATCCAAATGTTACTACTTTTGTCAACAAAAAAAAAAAAAAAGAAGTTACCATGTAGCCTAGAATGTAATAAATTTGGTTGAGAAACATTGGAAGCTCAACCTGTTATAGAACCGAGCTTAAGCATTTGCGCACATCATTTTGGTATACATTTCAATTTTCAGTATCCAGAGAAGTATACAAATCATAAAGTCATCCGAAGCATCAATCATTCATTTTCGTCACATTGTAAGCTAATTTTTTCTAACCACCATGCAAACTTCTAGTAAGAAAAATTTCAGTGCATAATTGCCCTTCCTTCAATCTTGCTCTCTTTCCCTGGCCAGCTTCTTTGCCTTCCTCCTTTGCTTTACCTTGTTCTGATTACTGCAAGCAGCTGGCTCATCTCCTGAACAAACCCAGCCTCGTGTGAATTTTCAGTTTCCACTTTGTCATATAAAATTGTCAAAAACAGAACCCATAATTTAAAAAACACAACAGCAAATATGAAAAAATTTCTAACCTGGTTTCTCGACGATAGCAGAATCAGGTTCCTCAGAGGCATTACGTCGAACACCTTGAGCTTCATTTTCACCTTGATCGACGGTTGGAGGTAAAAGGGGCCCAATAAGTTCCCTACGGCGGGAAGCATCTTCCTTGAGCTTCTTCTTGCGGAGTCTCTTCCGCTGAGCCCTTGTAAGCCTCTGAGGGTCACTTTCACCATTACCATCATCGTCCCCGCTCGTCGTTGCAGACCCACTCTCCCCCGAGTCTTCTTCAAAGTTTTGATGTAAAATGCTCAATGGCACTTCTTCATCTTTTGGCTGTAAACAATTTTATCCTTAGTTACAATGAAAAAGTTGCAGAAAATTATTAAAAAGATCAGAGAGAGTGTGTGTGTACTGGTGGTGATGATGGAGGGGAAGGAGGCGGGAAAAGTGTGTTGAGGACAGCTTCATTGAACTTGCGTCTCTTCTCTTCCCTGCGCATCTTGATGAAAAAAATAACCAAAAACCACTGAAATTGCTTGGTTCTTAGCTTTAAACAAGAAACGATTTACGACACGCTGTTTGGGATCGTTTCTCTGGCAGTTATAGTTTGGCCAAGGGGTTGTTATGTTTTCTAAGCTCTGGTTTCCAGCTTATACTATGCCGCAGCTTTTAAATGAAATGAATTTTTATGGTTGAAAACTAATATTATGTGAGCTGTTATTGGTACTTCTCATAATGAAAGAATGAGGGAGAAATGAGTGCGGATGACTATTTTGACTACTTGCCTCCTTACATGTACTCCTTCATACAAATCATAATTTGACATATATACAGCAATAATTCGTTAAAAACACAAAAAGAAAAACTTCTGCACACATGTTATACTGTAGGAGCTCTTACTTACCTAATAAGGAGGGAATATTTTCCTTACAACAATATTATCGCCACATAACAGACATAAAATATACAAAATTTATTGAACATTTTTATCCAAATTCAATATTAAATAATATGGAAACATGGTAACAAAAGGTGCTTATGTAACTAAAAAGTTTGCAACTCTGGAAACGGTGGTCACAGCGGGTCTTGGGAGATCCACCTTTTGAACATGGCAAAGCACTCCTTAGGCTTATATTCTGGAGCTGTGTGACCTCCTCCCTGCACAGAACCAACAAATTATGAATAATTCAATTTTCTATATTATTAGGCCATCATTTCCGCTGCTAACCTTAGTGTAGGAAATTCACAAGCACTCTTACCTTAACAGTTGCAAATGTAAAGTTGTTTGAATGTTTCCTTGAGTATCTGCACACAGGAAACAACAGCAGTAAGCGAGATTTCAATTCAAACCTGCTACAAATTATGTAGCTACCTTGTGAAGCATTTTCAGCCTACAGTGCAATTTCACCGTCAACTAGCCACAGTCTCCAGAGATGAACGACGGTAAAGTTCAGAGACCTAATCCATGCGAGGGTTCCCAGGTAGGGTACCACCATGTCATGGTCAAAAGGCGCTTCATGTTCACAATGTAAGAGAATGTTGAACAACTGTAAAGTAAACTCACTGTAGGAAATGCTTAAGTCTACATAGATGTGTGTGTGTGCGCGCGCGCGCGCGTGTCCGTGCATATTATACACAAAAATTCCTGCTGTAAACAAAAATTTATGACATTTCGTTTTACCTTTTGGGAATAAAACCAGAGGATTTTCTGGATGAGATGCAACAGCAGCAGCTTGCCATACAGAAGATATTTCCAAAGTGTGGTTAGCTATCATCTATCTCTCAACACCAGAAGTTATCGAGCTCTAATATACAGGTTTTGCACTCATCTCTTCTCATGCGGTCGCCCAAAGTTTATCCTATGTGGTAAATACTAGGCATCGTTTCCCAACTGGTGACACAAACGAATTTAGTTGAAGTTAGATTTGTGAATTTCTGAGGTATTTGAGGAGTATATGTTTATGCAGCGGTGACCATGACATGGTGGTACCCTACCTGGATCAGCAAATTCTCGTAATCCTGTAAAGAGGGCCGTCATTTCCGCAACACCTAGCTCATTAGAAGTACTACGGAAAATTGAAGAATTACCCTGCACCCAAATTTTGGAAAACCAAGTCCTGGCTCTTGAAGTTTTGGAAGAAGGCTCAGGTGAATCAAGTTAAGTTTAAATTGCGAATCTTCCGAGCTTTCCAGGAGATTCTTCTGGTGGTCCTTACTATTTGTGTCGGAGCTTGGTCTACACTGAGGCTCCAAGATGTGCTCAAAATTTAATTTTTCAGTGCACTACAAAGGCAAACAAAATGGTATCTAATAAACAATGTGGATAAAATGTAGGGAAACAGATTATAATTCTAGTTTGAATAGGAAAAAGACATATATACATTTATATATATGTAAAAATGTTCCCACCACTGAGAAAGCCTGGATATCCATTGCACATTGTTTATTGCTTTGGTTGATTCCTGTGTACAGTCCTTTGCAACTCTTTTTTGCTGACTAAGAAAAATGTGCAGCCACTTAAATATTCATATTAGAAGTACGTCAAACTAAGCAGATGGATGGAAACTAGATGCGTTACATTCATGGATGACGAACTTGAGAATATAGATAATTGATTGTTTTAGGTACCTTGTAGAGTTCATCTGGTATAAGTGCGAGGTGATGGGCAAATGGAACCCTTGAATTTGCATCAATATTAATATCTGTCAATGGGTTCCCAAGTAGATAACCCTGGAAAAGTTTCTAAAAGTTCTTACGCCCTTTAGAAAATGCAACTTCCTGGTGAAGTAACAAAGTTTGGTACTACAATACATACTTTGAAATTGATTTCTGGTATGCTTCCGGCTTCAATACCTGCAGTATCATAGCAAGCTGGTTAATGAGTCCATCGACAGTTAATTATATGAGAAATTGTTTGATATGTCAACACCCTTTGCTATTTCTTCAGCGACAACTGGAACAATCATGCCAGAGAATGAGTCACCAGCAATGTAGATTGGGTTTGAAATGAATTCAGGGTGAGAGAGTAACCACTGCATAATAAGAAGAAGACGATGCACGCAAATCAAGTTCATGAACGTATAACATATATGCTAAAGTAAAGAACAATATTCTCTTTTGTACTAGATACAGATCTTAGTAGAGTCACGAAACATCTTATCATGCATAATGCCGGGTGCTTGTGTTTGCATATCATCTCACTGCAATTGTTGTGCTAATTTACCTTCTTGAGGAAACCATAAATATGATTAATAAACAAAATATCACTGGACCCTTTCGAGCTTCTTGAATATGAAAACCCGGTGCCAATAGGTGCATCCACAAATATTATGCTGGAAACCTAATGCATCACGATTATGCAGAAAACAACATTAGGAAATTGCAGTAATGAGAAGAGCAGTTGTCCAAGAATAAGGATAGTTAACATGCACATTTGAACAGGTATAAATTTATCTTGCCTTTGTCCATGAGTACGGATTAATCACAAATGTTGGTAAGCTACCATTATACTCCACCATGTTAAACTTCATAGGGCCTACACAAAACCACAAATTAGTCAAAAGCTTCTTGCGGACTGAGGGTAAGGCTCATTTAAGATGGAAAGAATTTCACTGTGAAGGAATTAGAAGCTGGTAAGCACTTGTTAGAGACCAGTCATTCAGTGGAAAGGTGATCGAGAAAGCTTAAAAAGATAAAGTTACAATAATTCTGTTTTATTTTATTTTATTTTATTTTCTGGAACAGTAAAATTGTACTTTATGAGAAATGCTCTTATGTTCAAACTCTCATTCTAGACTACTATTAGTATTACGAAGACTTTTATTCCTATGAGTGTGTGATGTGTCGTTCAGGTTCACAATCTCTACTATCATATGATTGCCGCTTAGATTCGCAGCCAAAAAAACAATGTACAGAATTTGTTGGAGGCCAATTGTGTATAACATGGATACTAGACTAAAGCACCAGACTTTCACATTAATCAAATGATAAATCACAACAAAGAAGCAAAAAAAAAAAAAGTCATAGAAATATAGTAGCACGTTAGTCTAAGTTGCATTTGGTGTACAAACCTATCTCAAAAGCAAGCCCAGATAGACCAGAGCACGTAGGACCACCAGTGAGCCAGAGCATAAGAGGATCATCCCTTGGGTTTCTTTCAGATTCAACAAAGTAATAGAAGAGCTGCACATCTTCTTTCTCATCAACCCCAATATACCTGGAACCCATCACCAAGGCCACACACACAGATATATTTGAAATGTGCTGAGATTAATTAGGCATGATCTTACAAATTCATGGATCAATTTATTCCAAAATATTTGTAAATTCAACGAAGAAAACAGAAGGAGTTGAAAGAGGAATGATCACTATTAAGTAGCAGATGACTCACCCAGTTTCAAGTTTGAAGGGAAGGAAACCAGGAAATCCTGGCAGGGACTTGATAACTGTGCCAGTAACCAGCTGTGGTTTTGAGCAAAGCAGCAGACTAAAGATCATATGCAAACAAAGCCACTTGATATGTTTGGCACAAAACTCTTCTCCCATCTTCTCAAAGTGTTGTTGGGGGACTGTGAAATGATTGCATGGTCGATGCCATGTGTCCACTTTTTGGTTTATGGGTTGCAAGTGTCAACATTGTCAGGGTCACTTCTGGGTTTACTCTTTATGCACATTTATGTTTATTCCAGTTTGATTTGGATCGGTTTCACAATACAATACAAAATTATGTCATCTTTTTATGTTTTAATTTTTTTAAAAGAAATAATATTGCAACGCGGCTATACTTTGTTTGTTTTGTTTTTTAATTATTTTTTTCAAAAATAATATAGCCGTGCGACTATATATATATAGTCGGATCCTTTTTTTCCTTTTAAATTTGTTTCCCCAATTTTTGTTTATCAATAATAGTCTCTATTGTTCCCTTTTGAGGTTCTTTGGCTCTTCCTTAAACTATGACTAGGCATTTGGACCGACAAACTGGTTTGCATAAATGTTAATTATATTTATAAAGTTGGAGTTAGTGGGAGTCGAACCCTCCAACGTATACTCTCATTTCCAACCAACCAATATCTTGTGTTAAATATTTATAACTAATATATTTAAATGATAGGTTGACCAAAATATATATATATATATATTTAAATGATATCAATTACAACAAAACTGTTAAAAAATATAAATGTTAGAGTTAAAACCCTAACAAGACTCATTCTCTTGCGCCGTTCAGATGTCTATGCTCGATTTTTTTCTCCTAATTTTTCAAAAAAGAAATAGTATAGCGGTGGCTATACTCCTTTGTCTAATATTAAAAAAAATTCGTATAGCAGAACGGCTATACTCGGTTTTTTCCTAATTTTTAAAATATAAATAGTATTGCGACGCGACTATACCCTGTTTTTCAAAAAAAAAGAAATAGTATAGCCTCGCGGCTCTACTTGGTTTTTTTAAATAAAAATAAATAGTATAGCCGCAAGGCAACACCTGGTTTTTAAATTTTTCAAAAATAAATAGTATAGCCGGCCGGCTATACCATGTTTTTATTTTTTTAAAAAGAAAATAGTATCGCCGCGTGGCGTATACTCTGTCTTCCCAATTTTAAAAAAGAAACAGTATAGCCTCACGGCGATACTTGGTTTTTTAAATAAAAATAAATAGTATAGCCGCAAGGCAATACTCGGATGTTTAAATTTTTTTCCAAAATAAATAGTATAGCCGCCCGGCTATACCCTTTTGTTTTAAAAAAGAAAATAGTATCGCCGCGTGGCTATACTCTGTCTTCCCAATTTTAAAAAAGAAATAGTATAGCCACACGACTAGACTCAGTTTTTTCTATTTTTTATAAAACAAATAGTATAGTCCCCGGCTATACTCGGTATTTTTTTCTTAATTTTTTAAAATGAAATAGTATAGCCGCCCGGCTTGGAATACTTTTTTTTTTTTTAAAGAAATGTTATTAATTCAAACAAAACTTAAAAAAAAATATAAAGTTAAAACCCTAACAATTCTCATTCTCTTGCGCTGTTTCATTTCAGACTCCTTCTTTAGTTCATCTCTCTCTCTCTCTCTCTCTCTCTCTTCTTCGGGCCTAAGTGGGCTTTAGTGGATGCATGATTCATGCCAATGATTTGCAGCAAACTGGATCAGTAGGAAAATAAGATAATTGGTCACTTCAATGGAAAAACTAGAAAATATACTTTAGGCATGCAACTATAGTTCATCATGGTATTATGAATCTCGTCACTTGGCAATATATTCAAAAGTTGTGGTTAGATTTGAGAATCAATCGCGCCTTCAATCATTGAGAAGACTGTTGCAACTTGCAACGATGTCAAACAGGCTTGAGATTGCAATCTCAAAGTGGACGCACTCTGCTCTAATACAAAGAGATTTCAACCTTAACGACGGAGTTAAAACTTGGTGGGCCCACTCACCCAGAGCTTCAGTGTAAATACGACTCAGCAGCACTAATAAATATCCAAGCCTGGGTGTGTATATCATGCCCCAGCTCATGCCTGGAGGAGATAATATATCCTATCAAATCAGGTATCCTAAAATCAAGGGACTTTTCCTCCTCCATGACTTGTTCCTAAAATGCCGTATTAACTTACCAACCGGTTAACGCTTGAGCGTTTCTGTATACACAAATTTGTACAGCGCATATAATATGAGAGTTGCTTATTTACTATAAATATGAGAGTTGCTTATAGTAAATGAGATTCTCATTGAAAACTTATAGGGCACCGTCATCCAAAACTTATTGTATCATCCATGTTAGTGGCTCAACACTATCAAGTTGTTTACCAATATTTTCTATTTATTAACATTTTGCGATGACTTTAAAATTGACTTTAAATTAAAGAAATAAACCACCACTCCATTAAACAACTCCCAAAAGCCCAATGGAAAATTACTCTGAATAAAGAAATTCGACCAACCACGTGCATTTTGGTCTTGCAAATTCCTTTTTTTCCAAGGGTCCAAATAATGAAAGACATTGGCCAACTAACTCAAACTTGTTCACCTGTTTTCCACATGAAATAATGGACGATTGATGATCTGCATTTGGAAGAGAACATTTATTAGAAATTGATATATTTTTCGTGTTCTAGGACTGTTTCAGATACTCAATAGAGATTTGAAGACATGCAAAATGAGCTAGCGGCTAGCCAAAGAATGTACAATGTTGATGTTGGTGTTCTTTCTCTTATATGAATTAACCTTTCGTGGTTACTGCGTTTCTACATTTATATTAACCCTATGGTATTTGTGGTTGTTCTTGCACTGACCTTTATGACTAGCCTTTATGCTTGATTTATAAATGCAATATACGGTTTCCTTTATTTTTAAAAATGTACTAATTGAAGACTAATTGAAGTTCTATATATATATATATATCTCACAATTAGTTTAAGAATCACAAAACTACAACAAAAGTTCCAAACTAAACATTAATGTTGGTTCAAAATCCCTACCAACAATCAACTTAGCTAAAAGACTTGAAGAAATTAGGATTAAGATCAACACAAAACAATTGACTTTGAGAGATAGTCCGCCTCCCTTCTAATTTGTTCTTTCATATTTGACTTGCACAATTTGCTCCACTAGGACATAATTGTTCTCCTAGAAACAGCGTAACTTCTACTTCTTGGATACACATCTCTCTTCACCTTGACTTCTTCTTCATCAAACTCACAAGCCTTGTCTTCATCAATCCTTCCAATCCCAACGCTACGACTGCGAGGCACGGTGTTGGGCACTGCCGCCATTGGAGGCTGCCTATGCTGTTGCGCTTTTCGAGCAAGATCGAATTCAACTTTACTTCTTACACTCCTAGTAGAAGCAGCCCTCAGAAGCTCCAGGTAATCTTCATTGTTAGAGGCGCTGGATTTGGTGGAGTTGGTGCTGTAGCTTTTAGGCAAAGAACTTGGGATTTGGGTAGGGCAACCCATCGCCGCGGCATAATCAAACGTACCCGAGCACTCTGTCATGCTCTTGATGTAGAAGTCCCTGGCCATGATTAAAATCCTTATTGGGGACTTCAAAAACCTGGCGAGTCTGCTTTCTTTCCTGGCCTTGGCCATGATCATGTAATTCTAGTTTTGGAAAATTTGTACACCGAATACTTCTGGTTTTTGTGATCTCTTTCCCACGCTAGAGAGCAGGTACAGTGCGTATATATCGAGGAAAGACAAGAAAATGTCTGGAAAGGTAACAAAAGAAGGTATACGATTGTGGAGATTCTAAGAGATAGATGGTTTTGTATTGATGGTTTCGAGGGAGAGCATATATATGTAATATATATGCAATGACGGATATTATATAGAAGAGGTTTTATACGTCTGTGGGCCAATGTATACACATGAAAGCGATGGCTGAGGAGGGAGAAGTTATTGTGCAACACCAGAGACGTGGTGTTATAAATCACTCAAATTATAAACGTATCTAATATTTAATGAGTGCTACTATTTTCACCTACCTGTCTTATTTTCCCACCCATTTTATTTTCAAAATTTTATATATAAATTTACCCCTTCGCAAAATGACTTTTAAGGACTTAAGGAAAAAACCTCAACCCTAAAATAAAAACTCAATTTCATAAGAATTAAAAAGAAAAAAACTCCTTAATTAAACAAAGAGACGCCAAATAAATTAATGAATGAGAGAGGGAATTAATTTATGTTTTAAGGAAAATATATTTGTGTGTTTTAATTATGAGAAAAACCAAAGCAAAGGATCTGGATCCCTAATGGATTAGCAAAGAGAATTTTCTTGAATTAATAATTAAATGGTCTTTTAGGAATAATGATGGGTGGAAATATAGGATTTTATTTTTTCAAATTTATATAGTGGGTGGGAAGATAAGGTGGGTGAGGAAATAGGACAGGGGGATGGAAATAGTAGCACTCTGTTTAATATAGTAGTTTCAATTATATATAATTTATTTGAGATAAATTTGTAAACATCATGTCGGCATATCAGGTGGTGTTACTATAAACACCGAATAATTTCTTGTAAGAAAAAAAGAGAGAGGGTATTTGAGAAGTGGAGATATGTTTTGCAATGTAGACCAAGAAGCAGGAGGGGGTGAGCAAATTGGAGGGATGCGTGGACTTTGTCAAGGTGAAGCCGGATCAGAATTTAGAAGGAAGTATGATAATAACAAGAGTACCACACACGAAATAGTATTAGGAACAAGATACCTTAAAATAAAATTAAAGACAGAAAAATAATTTAACTTGTAGCAGCCCTCATTTGTTTTTGTTTTTGTTTTTGTTTTTTTTTTGTGTACTGAATTTTTTTCCATTATAATAAGGATAGATAGTTGAGCTTTCTATGCTTGCAACAACAAACACGCAACACAGTGTGTTTCCAATGTCATGTTTGCTTAATATGTGGGTCAATGTGCTAAAATATATATATCTTTTTACATTTCCTTTTAGAAAGATGACATTATTTTGTGGTCAATGTCTGATTACACAATGTGAAAGGTAAAGTCCATTTATTATACTGGTTATTGTCACTCGTAGTCGGTCGAAAAATATGATCAACGATAAGTCGAAAAGTATGACGTCAAAAATTTGTGATAATGTTTAAAGTTACCTCGCTACAATACTTCTACTTGCATAATGTTTTGGTAAATTATTTTTGTATTGTCCTCATAACGTAATACAATCTTGCTACAGTTTGACAAAGAAAAACAAATTTACTTTGGCTCTCGAGTGGATATATTAAGTGGCCCTGCCTTATATTATTATTTCTTGGGATGGTCCGGCCTTGGCCGGAATGAAGATCGCCGGCAACCTCCATCTCTGTTTTTTCTATCGGCATAAAAGTCTATTAGTTAAGGGAGGGGATCTCAAAAGAATATTGTGGTTTGAATATCAGAAGAACCTTAAATTAATTTACAATATGTATTGCAAAGATAATAATAGTAACAATAATAAAAATGTTGACAACAAAAGGAAAAAAAAAAAAGGGGCGAGAAAGATCAACGAGTAGTGAAGTGTTTGGACCAAGGACTAGCGACTACTGAGTCACCACGTATCCTTCTCTAACACATTAACATTGAAGGACGCTATGATTTCAATTTGCATGACGCACGTTTAGTTTCAATTTTATAAATTGTGAAATTGACGAATTTAATTTAATATTAAGGAACAAATCATCAAGATATTTATACACACATATAAATTATAATCAGGGCCCTCACTATGGATGTCCTTACTTTTAGGTAACCTCTCTCTAAGGCCTTGCACACATAAATAATAAAGAAAAATATTAAGAAATGTTCTTAAATACCTTTACTGTTATAGCAAAGTTCTCAAGTAGCAGTATTATTGTAGCAAATAGTCTCATTATGGATTCCCTAGATTACACATTTTAAAATAAAATTTAAAAAGAAAGTGAGAAAACACACCTTCGACCATGCTCTCTATCCCGCTACTAAAATAGGGAGACGAGCTCCTAAATCTGAGGAGAAAGAATGAACTCTTAGTGACTCCTATAATTTAATGATGCCTTATTTGATGAGTATTTTAAACCTTTAATTAATATGCCTATTATATATATATATTATTTATATATATATATATATATATCTTTCATTCATAGAGATGCATCATTTATGTTGAATTAAAGAAAGAGACAAACATAGGCTTAGACAAGTTGGCTAAAATGGATGTGTTCCCCACTCTGCACCCAAGTTCAAATCCCCCTTCCCGTATTTTAGATTAGTTTAAAGTAGATTATCACTTATATTAAAAAAATAAAAAAATAATAGTATGACTCTCTTAACTAGAGAGTATCACTTATATTGAAGTTGAATTTTTATAGAGAACTCTTAAAATAGCTTTTGTGTGTTTTTAGCTTAATTTTAACTAAAAAATAGAAAGCATGATTGTAGATCCTCTTATATCGATATCATCTTGATATGCTATTGATATTATCCCCATTTATAGCAAACAGTCATATATAGTCTTGATATTACATAAATATAAGTATCAATATTTTGTCGATATATATGGTCAATTTGTCTATTTTCTATGGTACTATTTGAGAATTTTGCTACATTACTAGTGGTATTTAAGAACATTTCCCAAAAGGATTTGGCATTAAACTGACCCATTATTGGTTTTTTGGGCACTA